>NC_091931.1:45085577-45425006 GCF_041260155.1 Ptychodera flava | reverse complement strand
AAGCGTGCTCTTTCTTTCACTGTTGAGAGATTAATATTTTGTGCTGCGCCTAATAAACCAGAAATTCAAGATGCGGAAGAACTAGTCGACTTAGAAAGATTAGGCGAGATATATAAACAAATAAATGCTGCCAAAAATATTATAGTGGATTTTGATGAATTAGAATAGATATTTCTTTTAAGAAATTTTTTATGATATATATAGGACAGTACAATGGATCCAATCGTGAATGAATATAAGATAAACCAATTGGTCGATATACTTGACCTCGATTTAAATAGAGGGCTAGACACTCAGAATTATCTGTATACCATGACTCACACAGATTTAACAGATTCTTCAGGTAAAGGTTTTACTCTAGAAAATCCCTTCGGTAAAAAACCATGGATAGATTTCAATGATCTTAGAGAAGAATTGGTGAAGAAATGGGAGAAGGTGCCGCCGCAGTTTATTCCAAGGAGACTTACTGTGCATTACAGCATAAAAAACGTCGCTTACGGAGGACATTCAAAGGTGTAGTTATAGAAAAAGATTTTTCCTCCGAAGTCAAGCGAGTCGAGGATATCGCGCAGATTGATATTGAAGGTATGGCCAAAGAAAGAAAGATGTACCGTGTTTTTACAGAAATGGAAGTCAAATTTTCAAATCCAAAAGATCAAAGTGTGCAAAATCGTACACACTATGTTAACTATAAGGGGGTATATACACAAAAGATAAGGGAGGGGCGGCAGTGAAAGAACAATTAGTAAAAGACTACAAAGAATGGCTTGATAAAGCTGAAGCTGTTGAGGGCTCTGGTCTAGTTCTCGAGGAGATACTTAATTTTAAAGTAAGACTGGTAGAATTACTACTTGGGGCTGGCCCCGGCCCCCAACTGCCGGAATGGTTGAAAAATAAGAAATGTGTGAGCGATCTGGTCCTACTCAGAGGCGCCGAGGACTGCTTCCAGTATGCCGTCGTAGCAAGTTTAAAGTTAGCCGACCCCGAGTTTCGTAAAAAGAAGGCTGGTAATACCAGAAAAAATTGGAATACGTACTCTCCATTTATAGCCGATTACTGTTGGGAAGGTATTCCTTTCCTACACCCGCCGATCTGACTGTGTTCAGGCGCTTCGAGCAGCAAAATCCAGGCATCAGACTCAAGTATTTCAGATCTACGAGTCCGATCCCGATCCGTCCGGTATAACTGTGTTTTATAGTGCGGAGCTCCGAAGCGGAACCGTCGGAACGTCCAGACAGCGAAATTTTACTAATAGTCGGCGAAGACGGCGGGTCCCACTTCGTACCAATTACTGCGGAAAATCGCCTTCTTAATTCTAATAAAAATCGTAAGAATGTGCACAGACGGAAGTGTATTTGTACGGTTTGTGGAAAGGATTTGCGTCAACAGGAGAGTTGGAAGAACATGAGAATTATTGTGGAACAGACACTGCCCAGCCAGTTTTTCCTAAGGAAGTATGTCAATTGAAGGACATCGGAAGAAGGTGGTGTCCCCTACGTCGTCTACGCAGATACTGAAGCAATTATTGAGCGGGGACTGGCCGACACATTCCAATTTGTCTTTCGTATGTTATGGTGGAACGGGGGGCGTCGGGGCGACGCCCAACGTTTATGGTAAAAAACATTCACAGGGCTCTCCTGTGTTACAGACTTTCTAAAGGATATGAAAGAACGGGCTGAGGATTATTCGAAATCGTATTATTGGAAAATAAAACCGATGGGGGATCCTTCTAATTACGGCAATCCAGTCTGTATTGCATGTGG
This sequence comes from Ptychodera flava, assembly GCF_041260155.1. Taxonomy (NCBI): domain Eukaryota; kingdom Metazoa; phylum Hemichordata; class Enteropneusta; family Ptychoderidae; genus Ptychodera; species Ptychodera flava. The sequence goes on along the minus strand of NC_091931.1, from coordinate 45,423,243 downwards.
AGAGCCGGCAGGATACCAGACGGAACGACTTTTTATTGTGAAAAGTGCCGTCCGTCGAGAACCATTCCTATCTACTTTCACAACCTCAAGGGATACGATGGTTTCTTTATTTTGAAAGAATTACATGAAATCGACGCCGGAGGGGGACCAGAGCCTAAAATCATAGCTAAGACGGGCAATGGTGGAATTATGGGTCTCTCGAAAACATTTATTTTTCACGCCTCAATTGTTGTCGATGGGGAGATGGAGATAAAGAGACGTTCCACTTTTCTATAAAGTTTATGGACAGTGCTCAGTTGATGTCTGGGTCGCTCGCAAGTTGGCAAAAACTGTGCCGGACCACGGATGGGCGGCGGTACCACTTTCGTACCCGGACATTCAAAGAGCGAAAGGTTTCTTTCCGTACGAATATTTAGATTCTCCAGAGCGATTGGAGAAGAGGAGCTCCACCGAGGGGCAAATTTTATAGCGAATTGACGGAAGAGGGGATTTCAGAATCTGATTATGAGCATGCATTGAAGGTGTGGGATGAAGTGGGATGTAAGACGATTAAAGATTATATGGAATTCTATTGTGAGACGGACGTTCTCCTTCTTGCAAATATATTCGAAAATTTCCGTGACACATGTTTAGAAGCATATAAGTTAGATCCGGCCCATTACATGTCGGCGCCCGGCTTGACATGGGATGCTATGTTACTTTACACGGGTAATAAGTTTGGGCTCATTCAAGATGCTGAGCAGATGAATTTCGTACAGAGGGGAATTCGAGGCGGTATCAGCCAGTGTAATATTCATTATTTACAGACAAATCATCCGGCTTACGTTGACGGAGCTGGCGGGAATTGGGATCCAGAGAAGCCGGTGACCGAAATAAAATATCTCGATGCAAACAATCTCTACGGCTGGGCAATGAGTCAGGCAATGCCCACGGGCGGACTTCATTGGATGACGATGGAAGAATTGTTAGAATGGTCTGCTCAGAATGGCGGAGCAGGATTTGATTGGGGACCCGGACGCCACCTTTCCACCAAGTTTTCTAGAAGTAGACTTAGAATATCCGGTCGAATTACATGAAGAACACTTCGATTTACCATTAGCGCCGCATCACTATGAATTTCCGAGGCAGGGCGGTCGACTGATTACAAGTGTGATGGATAGAGAGAGATACGTCTTACACTACAAGTTGCTGGAATTCTATCTTCGGATGGGAATGAGATTGAAAAAGATTATCGGGTGCTTGCTTTCGATGAGGCTCATGTCTTGCGAAATATATTGACTTTAACACTAAAATGAGGGCAAAGGGAAAGACAGATTTGAAAAGAATTTCTATAAGCTGATGAATAATGCAATGTTCGGTAAGACAATAGAAGATGTTCGAAAGTACAGAGACTTTAAATTTGTTTCGGGACGCGCGATAGTGGCCGTAAAAAGATTCAGAAGTATAATCCAAAGATGAAACATATAACTTTCATAACTTCCGAAGAGGATGGTGATTCCTGCGACAGTGCCCTACTGGAACTGAAAACGGATGAGCATAGATATGTAAAACCAGTTTTCATCGGCGCCGCAGTACTGGAACTTTCTAAGCTGCTTATGTATGAGACGCATTACAATTACTTTCGGGGCCAGTTCCCTGGAATACGATTAGCCTACATGGATACTGATAGTTTGTTTACAGTGTGCCACTACCTCCCGGACCGGACGTAACTTTCAATGATATAGTCCGAGAAGATGTTGAAAAGAATGGTGAGAAGTCTATATATGATACTAGGGATGAGTGGGGCCAACTTTCCGAAGATTAATAAAAAAGTGATAGGTAAATTTAAAGATGAGTTGAATGGTGAACCTATTCTTGATTTTGTCGGCATACGCTCGAAAGTGTATGCTTTTCGAACTCCAACTTCGGAGACGAAAAAAAATAAAGGGGTGAAAGATGTTTGTGTTAGAAAACATTTGAACTTTGAAGATTATAAAGATCTATTTGAAACTGGGAAGGAGCCGAGCCGGCACAGTTTGTACAGTTTGTACGGAAAAAGGCTGGAGAAATCCGTAGTGAAAAGCGTAGTAAAATCATGATGGCGCCAAATGATATCAAACGTGTGCAGTTATACAATCCAGACACGGGCGAATGGCTGGCAGAAACATGGCCGATAGGACGGACGACGGGTCATGGTTAAAATTGTAAAGACATTAATCTACTATTTTCAATAGAGACCTAGGGCATCACTGATAACATAAATGTGGGCAAATATATTATCATTGTGAGCGTCATCGCCAACCCCACGCGGTATCTTTCTTCAGGATCTCAAGTTGAATTCCGTCCTTTGTGTTCATTACTTTTAAACCATTTCCATGAAACTCAATATCTTTAAAACTACGCAGATCGATAAACAGACAGAATTTATTCTTCAATAATCGGCCTCATCTATATCAATTTCACACCAATCTTTATCTTCAGCAAAATACCGTCGCACCTCTCGCCAAAATTGTCTTGGTATCATCTTCTGAGCGTACACTTTATTTGCAATGCCTTCGATTGATTACAGACACAGATTCAATGGAGGGGTTAAAGAAAAGTTCACTGTTCAGTTCTGTGTTCAGTTCTGACTGATTCTGATTTTTTTTTGTATGAAGAGTAATAACGATACCTCTAATGCTACGTCGTGGTACATTTATATTTTCATTGATAACCGTGTCCGATTCTTTGAATGGGATTGTTCTAAAATAATGTATATGCTCGTAAAGGTAACTTTTTCCACCGTTGTAATAACCAGCAGTTGACCCCGCGAGTTTGAGGTCAGAAATTGTCTCGTATTCCATTTGAATGTTTTTTAATTTATAATTGGTTGTAATAAACTGATTACTGACAAGTAATTGGGGGGCGGGTGCCAACGTAATTTCCCATTCAATATGACTCCCTAACGCTTTTGGATATGCAACTCCATGACCTGTCACGAGGGGATGAGTGAGACGAATAGCATATTTTGTTTTATATGTGTCGAAAAGTAAGTTATCGCCCACGACGGCGGCATCTGCATCGGTCGAACCGCTTCTTAATTTTCTTAGATTTTCGTTCTGAATTCCGTACAGTGTCATGTTCGTTCTCTCCTTTTATGTTTGAAGAGATCGCGATAACATTCAATAAGGTTATATTTATTCAAATCGAAAAGTGTCTGGCCCTCAAATGTGAGTTTCATACGCTCCACCAAATTTTTTGCAACATTTTGTACTACACGGGTAGTTCCACCTCCCGTTACTTCGAGATCAAAAACCAGGTCGAAAGTATCTGGAACTAAGAGTACTCCGCTTTCTAACTTCGGACATCGTATGATAAGTGTCTGGCTGGATCTGCCTCACTTGGATTATGAGCAATCACGTGATGAGTTCTTTCTGACTTCGTTCCCTTCGGTATTCGGTTGGTGAAAGTCGGTAATAATGTTCTATCGTACCCCATTTTTCGTGTAATGTATATAGTAGTGAAGAAAAAAGAAAATAAATCACATCTTTACGTAAATATTTCCGTCTGCCTGAAAGATAAATCGATTGCCTGTGTCGCGAATCAATCGAAGGACCCAATATTCTTGGAGATGATGAGCCTCTTGGTCATCCTCAGTATCCTGGAATACAGCTATGAATTCTAGTCGCTTAAAGAAGTTAGTCTTCTGACATTCCTTCACGAAAGCTAAAATGTTATGATATAGATTATCATCTTTGAGTCGGACACCTGGATTTGCTCGAAGGATATGTCGATTTACCCGCCGAAGTTTGCACCATTCCAATTCGACAGAGAAACCAAACAGGTCTTTATTTTTAGAAAGAAACTTTGCAATATTCTTTTCACCAAACATGTTGATGCCGTAGGGAGTGTGATATATTAATACATAATTTTATTTATAATGACTAATGTTAAACCAGTTAAAAATATCCATAGCTGTTCTCCGACAAATCCGACCACCGATCCTGCTGTTTTTAAAAGAAAACTAACAAGAGAGCGATTAAACCTGGTATTGCAGCAGCACTTTTGCGGCCAAGTTTTTAACCATTCGCCAAATTGCTTTACAATTTCTTTCGCTTTTGTATATACTTTGGGCGGACCTGAACCAGACCCGCCAGTTCCTGCTCCTGCTCCCCCTCCTCCCCCTCCTCCTCTAGTCACAGCCAGGGCAATTGTTGATATTGTCATTCCAAGGGCAGTCAGTATTGCAGCGATTGTAATACCATTTCGTTTAAATAACTCAGTCAGCTTCAGCCTGAGTGACAATTCTGGATCGGAAATTACATCACGAAGAGACCTAGTCGATGCCAGTCTTTCACGTGCCCCACTGATCATATCAAGTTGTACTTCAATTCGATCATCAATTTTAGCTAGTCTTGTTCTGAGTTCGGGTGTAAGTTCTGTCTGCTCTAACAGATTTCCTCTTTCACTGTAAAGCTCATCAAGACGCATATTTGCCATCTTTAATTCATCAACAAAGCTCTATATTCAGGGTTTAGATTGTTCCATTGGTCGATTTTATTTTCAAAAGCTCGTATTTTGTGTGCATTACCAGAAGCATCTTTTCGTAACTCTGTCAGTTTATCTTTGTATATACCCATGTCTTTTGGTGACATCTTCTCAGCCGGTATTTTATCGTTTTTCACATCTTCAGAATGCAATGTACGTTTCACATATTCGGGCTCTGCTAATACTTCTCTAATAAATTCATGTCCTCCTTTTAAACTCATTAATGTGGACAGCTTATAAAATCCACCTCCTCTATCTTTAGACAGCTTGAGGTTTTTATAATACAGCTTTCCATCCCTAATCTCAGATTCCATAGCCAATACATTTAGTGCATCCGGATCAGTAATTTTATTCTCCTTTAAGAATTTATTAACCATTCTTAATTTTTCATCTGCTTTAAGTTCAGTCAAACGATCAACCTTTGGGCTATCAAGGAAAGGATCAGCTTCTGCAAGGGCATTATCATCGTCTATAAAGAATGTTTCAGCAGTAGCGTCATCATCATCATTTACATTTGCATCAACTAAATCCTGGAGTGGTATATCTTCTCCTCCTTCTGCCATATTGTATTTCTATATTACTACAATTATTTTTTATCCCCCCTTACATATACAGTAAAAATGCACATCTCAGTTGTTGAAAGCGTTGAACAATTGGCTGATTACATAGAAAGAACAAGTGCTGCATATCGACGAAGTTATAAATTAATGGGTCGAATTGATATGGCTCTTAATATTACTAAGGGAATTCTTGTAAGCTCTGCTGTAATAGCGGCAATTCCGACAGTTCCGGTACTGTTAGCCTTAACTCCTATACCAGGTGTTGTTATTGATGTGATACAAGGGAAAACTGGTGTAGCAAAGAGACGAGAGAAATATAAACATTATTATGTTCAATATAAACAGCTGCTTACACAAATACAAGAAAAAGGCGCAACAACAGAGGCTCCGGGGTCAGAACTTATTCAGGACATATTTCATCAGGCGCTAGAAATCAAAAACAAGAAGGATTTAGTCCGCCGCTGGAGCGATATCTACGATATTATGGATTGAATGGATATGAAAGTTAGATTCAGAAAAAATTCCACAGAAAATGTTTCTGAAAACTGTAGAATGACAGACATTGAACATGACATCACAAGTTGCTAAGCAACTGAAGCCCGGTATTGCGAAAGCGGTATTGCGAAATTCCCTGCTGGAAAGTTCCTGCTGCGTCCTGATAGGGATATTGCGCAACATCCCTATGGTTCCGGTAGGGTAGGGGAAAATCTCGTTCCGACGACTCCAACATAGTGAAAATGGACCAGCCAGCAGATAAAATTCACATCCAGAAACGAGACCCGCACCTTCGGAACTGTTCCGGTACGGGTTGCCTTTGTAAGAGCAGACCGGCTCCGGTACGGCTCAGTCAGAATCTATCTAACAAATGAGAGAGAGAATAGAATGTCGTTCTGTTTTGCTCAGTGAGGGTGAGTCATAGCTACTGTATTGCGCAAGTTCCATTTGGAATGTGAATGACTCAGCAGGGAATTTCCCTGCTTAGTTCAGGACAATGCACTGTTGCGCATGCGTGAGTTCGTATATAGGTCAGGGTCATACTTTAGTTACATGGATGGTTAAATTTTCCTTCGCTCCATGTAGATAAATGAATAAAATGGGTGTAAAATTCTTATTTTGTCCTGGAGGTCAAATATTCCTTACTACTAAGTCACCTCAGCTTTCCGTATAGAAAATACAAAGATTCTCATCGAGCAATTCCCGATAAATGATATTTTTCCGACGAACAAGTTCTCGCGGAAGTCAGCTCAACTTTATGAATTTGAGGATGTCTACTCCGAAAATACCGATTGACATCAAGTAATTCCCCGATAAAGGACACCTTGGAGACGGAAACTACACTAATCTTGACGCGGGTGGGATCCGTAAGTTTGAAATTTAGAGTGTTAGGTTTGTTAAAATATGATTATATTTTCGAGTAATAGGATAAACAAGAACAGGTTTCTGTCTTCTTTTTGATTTTAAAAGGCTCATTCATTTTAAAACAATTATTATGTTTCAAATCGCATACCTACGACAATGCAACACATAGCAAATGTTCGAGCCTACTACATACATGGAATGGGCTACGTAAATGTAACACTTATACAAGTGGGTTGGAATTATGAAAGAATGAAATTTCTGAGTATGCGTTTTCTGAAATTTCAATTTTTTTTATTATATTGTCATTTCAAACTTGCGTTCGTATGTAATCGCTGTGAGAAAACTTTCAAAACGACGAGATCACTGAACAGAATTACTGAAAGGGAATCAACCAACCGCGGTCACTAAAAAAACCAACCAATGCCGACAGGACACAACCAACTGTTCGAACTTTGAAAGCGCCAGAAAAATAAAAACTAAGCTAAAAAGAATACCTTACAGACAAAAATGTAAACTATCTTGGTGCGCTGAGAACTATAACTCATGAGAAGAAAGTAAATAACTAAAGAAACAAGGACCAAAATGAAAGAACGAACATTACAAAAAAAGTTTACACTAGTATTTTTGGATAACTGTTCCGAAGCCTTCCTTAAAGTGTGAGTCCTGCCACATTTTGAGACTTTTTCGTTTGACTTGGGGCGTATACTATAGTTCTGGTTGTCAATGAAATTGGTATTAATAAAACAAACATTTACACACAAACTGAAGCTTATTTGAGCGGTTTTTAGACGGTTGTATTATGTTATTTCGACGAAAACACGGGAAAAGTTGCACTTTTCGATTTCCGTCATGGCGACATTTTCCGGAAATTGCCGAGCTCGCCCCGTTTTGGCGCAAGTAGCTGTGACGTCACTAATAGAATGTGTGATGGTGACTTCGTGCATTGACTATGGAGATAGTGATAATTTCATGAGTGAAAGCAGTGCAACTGAGAATATCATCGTCACAGAAGATATGAAAAAGCTGTTCAGAATTTACAGGCCTGCAAATTTTAACAGTCGGAACCTTAACCTAAACGAGAACAAGAGCGGAACTCTTGTTGACCGTCGCGTCATAGTTTTGAAACCCACTGTTTTGTCACTGGTCTCCGCCTCTCATTTGAATGCGTACTATTGGATATTGATGAAGCAGTCCTTGTCAATTTCGATAAACTCAGTTTATTTGGCGAAGACTTTTCCTAATCCCTATACTCCGACGATGATTATTCTCTAATTGCGGAACAACGATACGCCGGGATACGAAACAAACAGTTACCAACGCGATGTAAAATGATACAACAACAACGAGACATACAGGCCACTCTATCAAAAACATTGCTTTGCGTATACGATGCTGTGTGTTCCCGGCGGACGGCCTCGGTTACAGACCGTATAACACCGGGAACACACAGCATCCGTACGCAGGGCTATCACATAAAAAAGCAGTGCATCATCCCGATGACAGAGACAATGACGAGCCAGGGCACGAAAACACATGGGTTACTCGTATCTAAGATCATGGACGTACTACAGACTACAGTGCATCCATGCTAAGATCAACAAGTCATCGTTGATGACACAGTCCCCGCTTGTCCATTTTGTTATAATCTTTGGTGTCTAGGTAGCTGTGGTCTAGGTAGCTGTGGAATGACATTGATGCAACGGGTGCATCAGGCCTGTGACTTGCATAATAAAGTAATCTGAGGAACGTTCAATAAAATTGACCCATCTCTGCCGGTAATGACCACTGAAGGAACTTTTGATTACATCACACATAACGATGCCCTCACTGCCTCTAATGTCATGATGGCACATACTATACACATGGTTTGGTGGAATTTTAGAAATGGTATGGGATCGGGTACGTTGTTGTAATCAGCCATTTCGGATCATATAATGAAACAAATTAATGTGCACAAGAATGCAGCCATATCACGTTTAAACAAAATCAGTCCATCGAAGGACAGTGACCTATTTTTATGTTTCAAAGACATAAAAAATCACACCAAAATTGAAACCAAATGGCTGTCTATTGACCATATGGATCATAGCACAAAATTAGTAGACATGCATATGTATGCCATAGTACTTTATCTTTGTATCAAGTCTCAACAACATTGGATAAGAAATATTGCATATGATTAAGCCTCAAAGACATGAAGAAATCCAAAAATGACCATCTGGCAGCGATATTGGGGAAAATGACAATCTGGCAACCATATTGGAACATGTCACGAAGTACATTGACATGTATATGTATGCCATAGTGCATGATCTTTGTGTCAAGTTTGGACAAAATCGGTGTAATGACCATTGAATTAAGCTTCAAAGACATGCAACAAAATGGCAGTTCTGCAGCCATATTGGCTCATATCACAAGGTTAATTGATACATGCATATGTATGCCATAGTGTTTTGCCTTTTTGCCATGTTTGAACAAAATCGGTTCAAGGATGTTTGAGTCATGGTTCAAAGACATGAAAAAATCGCAAACAAAATGGCCGCCTCACGCCCATATATTACGTATCGCAATATAATTCGATATGCATATGTAGGCCATAGTGTTATGCCTTTGTGCAAAGTTTGAACAGAATCGGTTCAAGGATGTTTGAGTTATGGTTCAAAGACACGAAAAATCGCCAACAAAATGGCCGCCTCACGCCCATATTGGATCGTATCGCAATATAATTCTACACGCATATGTAGGCCATAGTGTTATGCCTTTTTGCCAAGTTTGAACAGAATCGGTTCAAGGATGTTTGAGTTATGGTTCAAAGACATGAAAAATCGCAAAAATATGGCCACCTTGCGGCCATATTGAATCGTATCGCAAAATAAATCGATGTACATCTGTAGGTTATAGTCCTATACCTTTGTGCCAAGTTTGAACAAAATTGGTTCGTCAGTGTCTGAGAAACGGCTGCGGACGGACGGACGGACGCGCGGACGCACGGACGGACGCACGGACGGACGGGATCCAATCTATAAGTCCCCGCCGGACTTCGTCCGCGGGGACTAATAAAAAGTTTCGCATAATAGTTTCTGGTAAAGAGATCGACAGTGACAGGATCTTTCTTTGTCATGACAACACCCGAAAACAAGTAAGTCTTTTTACCCCAAATGAAAAATGTTTGTGACTGATTCTGAGGCAGTTCATTACTAGATTTCTAAACGAACAAATAGCCTGATTGTGCAGCACGTGTTCAAAAAACCTCGAAGTTCCGTGTACAGACAAAAGATAAGTTCTTGCAGAGTAAAAATACGTCAGTTTGAAATTCATTCATATTCTTCAATAAAAACAATCTTCGTCATAGTAGGCTGCCAGTTCTAAAATTTCCGCAAGCAAGCCTGGATGTCCAGAATTTGAAGAAATGTTCGGATTATGTTGGGCCAGACTACTTCATGTACTCTTGATTTTTGACCTTGATGATACATTTTCTGCAAGGAAGTTGAATATCTGACAGTTTGCAACTGACAAAATGCCACATTGAAGACACAAGTACACTTAAAACCCAATGCATCATCCGATACGTCTAAACGTCAAACGGTGTAGTACGGCACGTGTTAGATCGTGTTGAAAATTTGCAACATCGGCGCCGTCGTGTTTCAAATAATAAGATAACGTAAGGCCAAAAAAAGAGAGAAATGTTTCTGGTCAGCGCGCGCGTCACTTAAACAACAGCGCGTCACCCTTGTTTTCCTGTTTGTGGCCGGCGGCCGTGGCTGACACCAAACCAAAATGGCTGAACATAAAGAGAAAATTCTTTGGGGCGCATGATCAGTGACTGCATGAACAGTATATATGTGACTATATTGAAAAAAATATAAAACTGGCCCTCCTCCCTCCCTTGAGGGAAAAAAATAAAATAAAATAAAATGCGCGTCGCCGCACCATTTTAAAAGAAAGACCTGACCAGAAACATTTCTTTTTTTTTTGGCCTAATTCTTTGCTTCAGACTCGATCACAATGCTGCGCGACAACAACGTTTTCAACAACGGCATTCCTATCAACAGTCGAGATCGATCAAGCAGCCATACTCAAAATACAACTCGGTTGCTCTGGCATTATTCGGCAATGGTCGTTTACCCATAGGCTGGAGGTATTATTCATGCTCGGAAAAGCACGTTTTATACATCGGGAAAATATCGGACATGATGTCGCTTGAAGGATGTGTGGTTTCCATGGCCATGCTTGTTAATCATATGTCTGTTAATGCTAGCAATGTTCACCAAAGGTGAAATAGTCTTTAAAACCTACGACCAAATCTGATAAGTAGAAGTGCCGGTCAATTTTAATTATACTGGCCGTCAGCGACAAATAAGGGACAGAAACTACGGGGCGTGGATGTGGGCCGGTGTTTTTCGAAACACCGCTACATCAAAAATAGTGGCCCTTCAAAATTTCTTGCACACAAAATTAGTGAACATCCCTTATCCGTGCATGAAAATCAGTGACCCTCCCCTGTTACTCGAAGCATTTAGGGGTGGACCATTTGTTATCCTTGGGGGTCTGAAAGATTGGGGGCATTATTGTTTTTTTCTACATGTTCCACTGGATTTTTTTCCCTTGTGAATTCTGGCATTTTTTTTTTGGGGGGGGGGGCATTCTTCCTTCACAGAAATGTTGTAATGCAGCGATGTTGCAAAATCAATCTGTTTGTCTTACATCAACGGACTTGTACAGAAAAAGGGACCGGTCCCCCTATTCCAACTTTCGAAAACAGGATGACCCCCATTCAAACTTTCGAAAACAGGGTGACCCCCTGCGCGCGACAAAGGTAAACAAAAATTGGAATTAAATTGAATAATCCAGTGTGTATATATATATATATATATATATATATATATATATATATATATATATATATATATATATATAATATATATATATATATATATATATATATATATATATATACACACACAAAATATATATAATGTGCCCTCCCGGTTATCACCATAATTGCTTTATGGCAACCTATATATATATATATATATATATATATTATATATATATATATATATATATATATATATATATATATATAATATATATATATATATATATATATATATATATATACTTCTTTAGTTCAAGATCAGCTGGAGTGCTCAATACTAGAGTAGAGCTAAATACATACTCAGTTGATCAGGGTAATCTAAAAATTACATTTCCACTACAAATTTGTTTCGTATAGGCTTCAGAGCCGCCTACACTCATCGGTGGTTGTGATCGACTTAAACGTTTGGGCTGCTGATTGCATATGTTGTTAGGCGACAAAAAATGCAATCTGTGCCTCCACGAGAAATTCATACTCCTCAGATATCCAAAAATGTGCTCCCTCAACAATAGAAACGAATTAGTATCGACCTGCAGACACAGGAGAAAATTTCTCCTGTGCAGTCACTAATTATGCACCCTTTTGCAACAAACAGTGCCAACAAAAACAAAAGATATTGTTCCCCGCCTAACAACATATGCAATCAGCAGCCCAAACGTTTCAGTCGATCACAACCACCCGATGAGTGTAGGCGGCTCTGAAACCTATACGAAACAAATTTGTAGTGCCTGTAATTTTTTAGATTATCCTGATCAACTCAGTTGTGTGTATATATATATATATATATATATATATATATATATATATATATATATATATATATATATATATATATATATATATATATATATATATATATATATATATAAATAATATTTTTGGTATATTTTAAACACTCAGTCATACTGTATTTTAATGGAATTGTAGTCATGTCAGTTGTAAGATACGAACTTAAAAGTGTCCATTCTAAAGTTTGAATACAGTATATTGAATGAGCTGTGAATGTACTCCACTCTTTTTATGCATAACCAGATGTCCAGAACTGTTGTAAGAAAAATGTGATTGTGAAATATTAGTGCATGTTGCCTTCTAATACTGAATTCTCACAGAAAAAACAGAAAAGTATCAGGAACTTGTCATGCTTTTCATATGACCAACAGATTTCATAATGATCAGTACACTGCGCAAAACAGACTTTCACTTTACAGACATCAAGATATTTCTGACATATATCTCTGATATGTTAATTTACTGCGACCGAAAGGGGCGCCGAAAAATATTAAACATCCAGATATCTCTGATATACATAATATCTGATATATGAAAGTCACGCAGCTGAAGGGGATGCTGAAAAGTATTATTTTATATTTTAAAGAAATGCGCCCGAAGGGCGCGCCGAAAAATTTTAAACATACAGATATCTCAGATGTATGTATGTCTGATATATTACGTTTTGCACTAGGACGGGGATCTGAAAAATATGTCTTATTATCATTAAAGTTACGCGACCGAAGGGCGCGCCGAACGATGCAACTGAATAATGAAATTTGTGGCTGACACAATGCATTTTATGTAATTATGAGCCTTGTCGAAATTCAAAAACACACTGACACCCTCCCCCCCCCCCCATTGGGCATTTCAAAACATGGTGACCCCCTATCACCAAAGTCAAAAACAGGGTATGAAATTGAATGATGAAATTCATGGCTAGCACGATGCATTTGATGCATTTTAGGCAAGTATGAGCCCGCGTCATATTTAAAAAACACTGACCCCCAATAATATTGGGCATTTTAAAATACATGTAGGTGACCCCTTCACCAAAGTAAAAAAAACAGGGAGACCCCATGAATCCACCGGTCACCTAGGCCAAAGAAACTGACCAGTCCCTCATTCCCGCTAATTTTAAAAGTATCCCCGAAAGTATCTTGTGCGAATTATCATATCCAAGCCCTCCCCCAGTATATTTGGTCACAGTGCAAATTCGAAAGAGTTATTTCTGCCATAGTAATGAAAAGATACTGGGCCACGCCCCAAATGAAATGGGAAAATTGGACATTTGGTATATTGGAAATTGAAAAAACGGAAATGTGCATTGTGGGAAATTGAGTTTGTCAGAGAGAATTTGAATGGGCGCAAAGTTCCATCCTCTGTATACACACCCACGGCTCGAAATAAACGTTTTCGCCTGGTAGTCCACCATGGGCTACCATTTCAGGGCTCGAAATTAGCGGTAGTCCCGCGTCCACAGACTACCAACTTTCCCTGGGGCAACCAAAATCCATGAAATGGTAGCCCATACGGACTACCAAAAGCCGGGACATAAAATTCAGTCAGTATTTGGCGTGCAAAGGCCAATATCTGAACTGACGTACTTGAGTGACAGGCACTGGAAGTGATGGTCAATGAAAACGCATTTTCATTGCAATTGGATCATAATGTATCAATCACAGACAATATGTCTCCTCCCAACAGAAAGCCCATGGTCTATTTTAGCACTGCTACAGTATATCTAGTCTCGACGTGCTGAGAAAGTCGTGGTCGTTGTCATGATGACTATCAAAATTTTCATACAACTCTGAGAATGAAACAAGTTGTCAATAGATTACCAAGCTTTGAGTATCACTGTTGTCCATTAGGCCAAAATAATAAAGATCGTTTCTGTCAGCTGGTCACCGCGTGCGTCATTTCAGAACCTGCGCGTCATGGCTTTTTTTGGGGGGGGGGGGTTGTTACATAGTGATCAGTACAGCTATCCTTGATATCCCTGTTTGCATGTCCAAAAATGCTAAACAGAAAACGGAAGTATTATGCAGCCAATGATAAATTACTAGAAATTCACTTCATGGGCAGAATCTTGCAAAATCGCTTTTTCTTGTCTGGTTAATGAAAAAAAATATCCCTGAACTAAAATATGCATGGGCTACCAGCCATTGTCACTTGGTTACCAACTTCAGAAAATGGTAACCCAAGTGGACTACCAGGGGAAAACGTTAATTTTGAGCCGTGCATTTCATGGATTTTGGTAGCCCCAGGGAAAAGTTGGTAGTCTGTGGACGCGAGACTACCGCTAATTTCGAGCCCTGACACCTATACATATGTAGTATACAATCTCAGCCCAAAGATTTTAAATTTAGAAATAGGCCTAAGAGTTTATAATCAAGATGATAAAACCATTAGAAAATTGAAAATATAGTTACATTTTGATTTTCTTTTTTGAACATGCAAATTGGTTTATTGGTTGGAGGAAATGTGCCATGGATTATAATACTTGACGATGACAGTTTTGTTTTAACATCTTCTGAAATTCTGTCATTTGTCTTGTCAGTGTGATCTGTCCATGTCGCATGCAATCATACCAGCGTATTATTTATTGGTCAACATACAAGAGATGATATGCATGTATCGACAGAGTGTCTTCACTTATCTAAAATCAGTGAACAATTCAAAAAGCAAAATGTAACTGAAAATTAATTTTAAGAGGCTTTTGGAAAGACAAGAAGGGTGCACGGAAATGAAAAAGTTACATCCCAAAAGGTTCTTGCTGATACTGTGATAGATTTTTTTCTTCCACATTAGCTTGCCAGTTTTTTTTACAGAACTCATCTAAGGCAGAATTTTTTTCCCCTTGTATCTGCTGGGATTTTTTTTTTCTCGAAAATCTTCCAGACCCCCAGGATATCAAATGGTCAACCCCTTAGTAAAAATGTCGGGCCCGACAGACACATCTCTGCGACATTAGCCCACAGGGTGTGAACATGTTAGCTGAATTGTTAAAAACTATCAAAGGTGCCAAGTCATGCTCTGCACAGTTCGAGCAAGATTGTTTTTAAGGTGTTTCGGACACTAGTAACGATACACGACGACACTGCACAATGTGGATCATATATCGACACGCCATGAGTAAGGCTAAAATAGCCGGTATCAACAAGCTAAATGTTAGTGATTTCGGGACTCTAATATCGATAAGACAGTACTACACTCTTAAAATATCTCGACAGCCCGGGTCTGCGAAATCCGCGATGTTTACTCGATAAATTTCGGCAATTGCGGGATTCTAATATCGATACCGGACGGTACTAGATTAATTTGCATTCAATTTATGTCTCCTCACGCCGGGTCTGCGACTATTTTGGTTCTAGGCATATAATGCCTTTATATTGTATCTCGTTTACTCGCCTTGACATGCTGAGAAGTACTGGGAATCTTCAAAGTACTGACTACACGAGACGTTCAGAGTTCGCTGGTACTATAGACTTTATTTTTCGGTAGATAAGTTGGCAGTTGCAATCGCCCAAGATGCGCTTCTGCCATAATCAAAATGTCTTGGGTCCGCTGTGTTCCTCTTTCCAATGTTCGTTGAATTGTCTTATAATATGCCTTTAAACATTTTTAAGGCGTGGCTTTGACCTTATAGGTATGAATTATGGATAAAATGGTACATCCAATCATGAATACAAATCTAACAGTTAATGTTCAAACGTCACTTTTACATGTTGCAAAACCCATCATGTGAAATTCCCGTGTTCCTATTTTCATCACTTAAACATATAACACGATTGGAACTAATTTAGGATAATTGGATGGTGAAGTAAGGTCGTTTTAACCTGAAATGTAAGCTCATCTGTTTTTCTTTTTACGTTACACACTTGTTTTATGAGTAATTACAACATTCAGCTATATGGCATCTAATACTTTTGAGAAATTTGAAAAATAAGTTAAACAAATTATCCCAAATTAGTTCCAATCGTTTTATATGTATGAAGCTTCAAGTATACACATAGATGTATACTTACAATTTTCTTGAAAAAAATAATGCTTTCTATGATAATATATGAATAATATCTCTGACACATTGAAATTGGTGGGATTCAAGTTGATGACCTTGCCATTTGGCACGGAGTATTAATGTGATATTCACGATGGCTTACATCTATTGAATATATTCCAATACATTGTACAAAACACAAGAGACACACATAGATCATCCCACAATATGACAGAGACAGAAATACATGTAATGTTGTATAAAAGCATGTTAGGAACTTTTATTTACCATTAAAATATCTGTATTACATTGTAAAAGAGTGATACACAATCAACCAAGTGTTCTTACATATGCAGGCCTTGGAAAACAATAACATATTTTACTTAATTACAAAGTGACAATTGCAATGTCATTTGAACTACTGGAGGAATCAATTACATCTTACATCTGTAAGGAAGCTTCAAGTATACATCAGTGTACAGCTGATACAATGTCAATACTACCAACTGGGGATGAGATCTGATTATGATCCCATGTAAATCAGCATGCAGTATTGTGATAAAAGTCTTTACTGTGTAACAAGAGAATTTCACAATACACAGCTTTAATACTTGGCTGCATATTTTTACAGGCATACCAATGAGCACATAAAGCCTAAGACTGATCATTGTACATAATCTGAAATATTCTGAGGAAAATGATGCATAAAACAGGTTCACAAAGTTTTCAACACTCAAACATGTTGTTTTTAACCAACTGTACTGGGGTCCACTTGACCTATTCACAGTATTGGTTGTAATGTTTAGGAGAAGAAGAGTTATGCCAAAAAGTGACCTAGCGGCTGACAGAGTCCTGCTGTGGTGTTCAGAGAATAACTATGTGTGAGACAAATGTGTTGATGAATAATGTACTTGTCGGTTTCAGTGAGTGTTTTTCCAAGAATTTTGGAAAGGTGGGACACCCTAATCCATGATGGTTAAAATAGGGGGTCACCGAGTGAGTGAAGCAAAGCAAAGTCACTGAAGGGGGCGTTTTCCAATTGATAATCAATGTCATGAATACATTCATTTCAAAACAACATGGAAACTATCTTTTAATGGTTTGTGACATATTGGTATCATTAAAAGTTTTTATTTGTAAGCAAGCGAAATGGCAGCTGATAAAGCTCAGCTGTGTTATGTATAGACTACCTATTTCTGACACTTATGATGAAGAGGGTGGAAATCTTTGATAGCTCATTTAAGGACAGCTGTAAAAATACACAATGTCACAATAAGATCATCCGTAAGAACATGTCTGCCACATATTAAAGCTATCAGATGAGCAGTTTTTGAGAAACAAAGTTTTTCACAAAAAATGGCAAAAAACGGCCCCAAATGATACATGTTTGAGTCATGGCTAAGGACATGAAAAAATTGTAACAAAATGTGGGGTCAGTCAAAATTTCCATGTAAGGGAGGGGGGGGGGTTACTCAAATTCATCATGGTTTGGGGGGTACTCAAAATTTAGAGTTTCCGACGAAATTCCTCCAACATCTCCTCTCCGACCTGTACTCCGTAAATAATGACAGCTCCCCATGAAATTTGGGCTCCAGTTGCTGTAATTTTTTGATGAATTTTTCACAATTTCTTTTGATATCAACTCCAGTTTTTTGTTCTTCTTCTGGAAGCTCATGGGAAACAAAGTGTATCATACATGTGCACATTGCAATGTTATTGACAAGTATATGTAAATCTGGGTCCTGATTGACATGTACACCCTCTCGAGCAGAAAAAGAAGTTACATGTATAATGGAATGTTTATAAACAATCATCACAAGTGACAACTAGCTACAGGTCCGTCACTATACTACAGAGATCACCATGATACTGAGGGGAGGCATGAAATAATAATTGTCTTTTCTCAGTGCTCTGAAAGTTGAATTTTTCCTCTCTATGAGCTGGATATATAATTATATAATTATATATCCAGGTATATAATTATATACCTTCAACAGTTCTGTACCAGCTGTATCTGATGATGCTTAGTATTGGGGGTTTTGTCTGTTAAGTTGCCCACTCTTTATCTGTGGTAGGTGCTATGGTTTAGGAGCCTCTGATCCTAACATACACAAATCTGTGTGCTGAGCAGTGTAAGGGTGCACGTCTCTCCACCATACTGACTAATAGGAAATCCTCTACCAAATGGAGGTGCAATCCCACTGTCTTCATCTTGAGACAACTGTCCCTGGTGGTTGGTTCCTTTCTTTGAATGGTAAAATGCTGCCTTATAGTCGGTTTGGATTTATCCTGCTTCCTCTTCTGCATGGATATACACACCTGTTCCCTAAGATAGTAATAATAATAAAATCATGGACCAATCATGGAAGATAATAATTTCTCTTCACAAAAAGTTAGTTTATTTGTGTGTTACATATCCAAGAATTCTTGTGTAAAAAGAACAAATAAATTTATTTTTCTCTCCGCTATATGCATGTTTCTCTAACCTAGACATCTAAACCACACTTTTTCCTTCTTGCTCATGTCATATGTAATACAATGTAGATTGGCTACAACCAATGTCCTGCACAGTTTAAGAATGAGGATTGCTGTCACATGCATGTTGTGTATAATTCAGGATGAATTAGTGTAAAACTGATGTACCTACATAGTTGCAGCTGGCAATGTCAATTAAAATACAGAAATGTATCACTAATATTTTTGTGAACCTGTGATTCTAAATAGTATTCTTGTAATTGTAAACATGCTAGACATGTGTATAGCTATAAAGACAACTAACATAAAACACTTTGTGCAAGTTACAAGATACCAGTTCCAGCACATCTTTGCAACAGCCACTTGTGTATATATACTGTGGTGCAAGGACTAAAATGGAAATTTACCTGTTGTTTGATCATTTCCATTCATCTTTCGTAATAATGTCATGATCCAAGTCCAATCCAAAGCCCTCCACTTTGTCTTTAATGCTCTTTGTCAAGGTCAATGGTATTTCTCATCCTTGATATTGCGCAGCATTCACTGCTGATCCTGAATTGTAAACACATAGACTCGTGATTACTTATAACTCTTTAAATAACAATGATAACGGAATGATTAAAATACATTTGGTGATGGGATGTACTACAATGAATTGCAAACACTCTGTATGTCCTTAACCCTAATGATGATAAGCATTAGACACATGTAAACATTCTAAATCACGTGTGCATACCAGATGTATTCTCTCATTGGAATATACTTCATCATAACAGTTTTATGGATCCTACGAATGAAGCTACATGTATTGAATGTCTAGTCATGTGCATTTATCATATCATCTGCATTTCACTAGGCAATTCATAGAGTGCCAAGTGGCAAGAAAATTTTTTAGCAAATTCAGCTAAATAAGAGAAAATAACTTTACCAAAAATGTGTAAGCCATGATTATCACAACAAAGTTACTGATTAAATAGTATGGTAGAGGTGTAATACATTTGATCTACTCAAGAGGGTATTTTAAAAAAATAGCGTCAATGACACTGTAGCTCCCATCCTGGACTATTTAGTGTTTGTTCTCTGGTCAGATATTTGAACATGTGTGAAAGGGATAAAGTGCATGAAGTGAAAATACTTAAATGAAATGTACTGGAGACAGTGAAATATGTTTAATGTAATTATTCAGAATATAAAATGGAAAAAATACAGAATTAGATGTATCGAATACTGTGATACAACCATTAACTCAACAAGTCATTTACAATGACATAGTCCCCACTTGTAATAGGAGTATTAGTCTTGATGGGGCAGGAAAATGTGGTCATTAAGAAGTATCACTGGAGTGTATATGTTGAGATCTATGGGCACATAGGTCTATGTCGTTGTTCCCAATTTGAAACACATGAGGCATGTCTAAGTTTGGTTCTAAATCGGGAAAAAAGATCAGACCTCTAGCAGTATTGGCCAGCCAAGAAATACATATGCGCATTATAAATGAGGTACAAGATGTGACATCTTAAGGTCTAATATCCTATCAAAATTGGAGGGTATAGAACTTGTGGTTACTGAAATATGCATATATATGTATAATCAAGGTCAAAGGTCATCGAGGTCACATGACATTTGAAAAAAAAATTATATTGCTAATTAATCCCTACCGGGTATATGCCAAAAAATCAGACCTCTAGCTCTATTCGCTTGCCCAGAATTAGATGTGTGCATAATTAATGAGGTAAAGCGTGTGTTGTCATAAGGTCTCCCATCCTACTAAATACAAAGGACATAGCACTTGTGGTTACTTATTTATTGACATAAACATATATTTTAGGTAAAAGGTCATCGAGGTCACATGACATTTGGTCAAAAAATTTCTCTCCTATAGTTATCCCTATATACCAAAAATCAGACATCCAGCTCTATTGGCTTGCTCAGAATGAGATATGCGCATAATTATTGAGGTACAGTATGTGGCGTCATAAGGTGTCCAATCATACCAAACATGAAGGGTGTAGCACTTGTGGTTACCGAGTTATGGAAAAATATGTATATTTGAGGTCAAAGGTCACCGAGGTCACGTGACATTTTGTCAAAAAAATTGTTTTGCTAAGTTATCCCTATATACCAAAAATCAGACCTCTAGCTCTATTGGCTCGCTCAAAATTAGATATGTGCATAATTAATGAGGTACAATATGTGGCGTCATAAGCTGTCCCATCATACCATACATGAAGGGTGTAGCACTTGTGGTTACTGAGTTATGGACAAATATGTATATTTGAGGTCAAAGGTCACCGAGGTCACGTGACATTTGTCAAAAAAATTGTTTTGCTAAGTTATTATACCCTATATACCAAAATCAGACCTCTAGCTCTATTGGCTCGCTCAAAATTAGATATGCGCATAATTAATGAGGTACAATATGTGGGGTCATAAGGTGTCCCATCATACCACTTGTGGTTACTGAGTTATGAACAAATATGTATATTTGAGGTCAAAGGTCACCGAGGTCACGTGACATTTTGTCAAAAAAATGTATTGCTAAGTTATCCCTATATACCAAAAATCAGACCTCTAGCTCTATTGGCTCGCTCAAGATTAGATATGGGCATAATTAATGAGGTACAATATGTGGCGTCATAAGGTGTCCCATCATACCATACATGAAGGCTGTAGCACTTTGGTCACTGAGTTATGGACAAATATGTATATTTGAGGTCAAAGGTTACCCAGGTCACGTGACATTTTGTCAAAAAAATTGTTTTGCTAAGTTATCCCTATATACCAAAAATCAGACCTCTAGCTCTATTGGCTCGCTCAAAATTAGATATGTGCATAATTAATGAGGTACAATATGTGGCGTCATAAGCTGTCCCATCATACCATATATGAGGGGTGGTAGCACTTGTGGTTACTGAGTTATGGACAAATATGTATATTTGAGATCAAAGGTCATCAAGGTCACATGACATTTTGTCAAAATATCCGAGATATATGCGTGAACGGATGGACTCGAGGATGGACGAACAGACGGACATGACCCAATCTATAAGCTCACTGGACTTCATCCGTGGGGACTAAAAATTGTGTCACTGCATCCTTTTTGCAATATGAATACGATGAGAAACTAAATTTTTATTTTTCGTGGCCTTATACATGGGAGTCTATAGAGATCTGCCTTATACATGGGAGTCTATGGACGTGTAAACTAAAAATATGCAAATTTCACCACGATTTGCCCAAATTTGGGAAAGGTCACTCCTATGCACTTCCATACCAAGTTTCAAATCAATCCGACTTGTGGTTTCAGAGCAGGAGATTTTTTGACCAAAAATGGGAGAAAATTACAAAAAAATTCATGAAAAATAGCAAGTCCAAGATACTGACCCAAGATGTGCACAATCATTTCATGTCAGCCCAAAGTACTTACATGCTAATTTTTCATGTAATCTGCTCAGTGGTCATTGAGTTTTTCAATTTTGACTGTTTTTACATTTTTTCACTTAATTTGCATATTTTTGGCAATGACAACTTCATTTGAACAAAATCTCATCTACAGCCCATCATCCATGTACACACCAAATATCAAGATGAAATGTACAGCGGTTTTGGAGTTTTTGATGTTGACGGACAGACATACAGACATACAGACATACAGACATACATACATACAGACATTTCCCTAGCCTATAAGAATAGCTTCCATTGCCATATATACATATGGCTATGGGAGCTAAAAAGGACTACAATGTGTATGACAACAGCAGTGTTTCCGCTGCCATTCGCAAGAGCGTGAAATGGCAAATGAAATGTCTGCAGATTGGGAAATATTTTCAACTATCCTTCGCCAAACTGGTCTGTGCTATTTTTCAGGGGGCTGATCGAGAGTGCAGTTAAAGCCGCACTTTTCAATCCCAGGTTCTCGCATTAGTGGAGTTCTCCTCCCAGTCAAACACTTGGCCAGTACGATGTTTGATTTCTATAACATTAATTACACAAACTGATCTCAACCTTTTATCACCTTTTGCTAATCCTGCAAACAGAGTTTATACAAGCGTTTGATTGACGGTCAGTTTAAATCGCCAACAGTCACAACAAACGCTCGAATTTCCTAAAAAATTGTCTTCTAGTCGCGTTAGACTTTTAATATAACCACAGAGTCCGATCGGCAGCAACTTCACGCTGACCGCTTGGCAGTCTGTCTGCCTTCTTGTGGCCGGGGAAAACTAAAAAGTGGCATTTTCTGGAGCGTGTAACCTTGTGTTGCCTGTTTGGTGTCCACTAACACAATGAACGCTGCTATAGCTTTGCGTCCTTTTAAAGGGAGGCTCCACCTTTAAAAGGCAGAGAGACTTTTCAACATCCCTGGGTGGTCATTCTTTCCTTGCTTTAGTGTGCAGTCTCAGAAAACTATTATAATCAGTAACTTATGAAGTGATATGCCATGCTTTCAGATGGCTGCATGCAATGACCTTGTTATTTTATGATGACAAGTGCTTTGTAAACAATGCTTTTAACATAGTCAGGAAACACTGATTGCAGTGTATTTTCACAAGTCATCGTTGATGACACAGTCCCACTTGTTAATGGGTACATTGATTACATGTCCTCAGAGAGGATAGAGTCCTCTTCATTAATTAGGTTTGTGATAAAATACTTTGATAGAGATGGCGCTCAATGGCCAAGAATGAGTTCCATGGTGATGAAAATATAAAACCAATGTAGGCACCATCCTAAAGTTCATAAAATGAGTCAACTAGGAATTAATCAACAGGATGTTGCAAAACATTTTTGCATACAATCCTAACACTTAACAGATTATCACTGGTACCATATTTCATAAAGTTTGATGCAGTATTTACAAAACTATGAGATCAACATCTGTATCAAGTTTCATCAAATTTGACGTTGTATTAATTTGTGGCTATACCACTCTAATTAGGAAAGTCCATTACTTATGCAATTACAAATTAATTAAAATGACACTGATAAATGTCTTTTTCAATGTTAAAGCAATGTGAGCTCAACATCTGCACAAAGTTTCATGAATTTGATGTAGTATTTCTTGACATGTTAGCCTACTTACGAAACTTCAATAATTGACATGTTACTGCTACATGACGTGAAACAAATTGACGAGCATATGTATGAAATAGGTCGATGTCCTTGTACCAACTTTGAATGATACTGGTGGAAATATGTCTAAGTTATGGCTCTGTACATTAGAAAACTGTAACAAAATCACCGCCATGCAGCGATATTTGATCTTACTGTTTAAAAAATCAACAAGTATATGTATGACATAAGTCAATGTTCATGTACCAACTTTGGATAAGATCAGTTGAGACTTGCCAGAGTTATGGCTCTCGACATGAAACAACCATAACAAAATTGCTACCATGTGGCCATATTGGACCATCTCGTGAAACCAATCCACATACATACATATAAATAAATCAATGTCCTTGTACCAACTTTGAATAAATTCGCTTGATACATGTCTGAGTTATGGTTCCAGACATGAAAAAATCGGGAAAATGGCCACAAGGCTGCCATATTGGATTGTATCACAAAACAAATCAATGTGCATGTGCATGACATAAGTCAATGTCCTTGTACAAAGTTTGAATAAAATTGGTGAATAAAATCAGTTGAGACGTGCTCAAGTTTTGGCTAAGGACATGAAAAAATTGTAATGAAATTGCTGCCATGCAGTCATATTGGATCATATCATGAAACAAATTGACCTACATATGTATGACATAGGTTAATGTCCTTGTACCAACTTTGAATAATATCGGTTGAGATATGCCTGAGTATTATGGTTCTGTACATGAAAAAATCGTAACAAAATGGCCGCACGGCAGCCATATTGGATCGTATCACATAACAAATTGACATGCATATGTATGACATTAGTCAATCTCCTTGTACCAACTTTGAATAAATTCGCTTATTACATGTGTGAGTATTATGGCTCTGTACATGAAAGCATCGTAATAAAATGGCTGCCTAGCGGCCATATTGGATTGTATCACAAAACAAATCTACAAACATATGTATGACATAGGTCAATGTCCTTGTACCAACTTTGAATAAAATTGGTTGAAACATGTCTGAGTTATGGCTTTGTACATGAAAAAATCGTAGCAAAATGGCCGCATGGCAGCCATATTGGATTGTTTCACAAAACAAAATGACTTGCATATCTATGACATTGGTCAATGTCCTTGTACCAACTTTGAATAAAATCGGTTGAGATATGCTTGAGTTATGGCTCTGTACATGAAAAAATTGTAATATTGGATCGTATCACAAAACACATCAATGTGTATATCTATGACATTGGTCAATGTCCTTTTACCAACTTTGAATAAAATCAATTGAAACATGTCTGAGTTATGGCTCTGTACATGAAAAAATTGTAATAAAATGGCCGACTGGCGGCCATATTGGATCCTATCACAAAACAAATTGACATGCATATCTATGACATTGGTCAATGTCCTTGTACCAACTTTGAATAAAATCGGTTGAAACATGTCTGAGTTATGGCTCTGTACATGAAAAAATTGTAATAAAATGGCCGCCTGGCGGCCATATTGGATCATATTACAAAACTAATCGACGTGCATATCTATGACATTGGTCAATGTCCTTGTACCAACTTTGAATAAAATCAGTTGAAACATGTCTGAGTTATGGCTCTGTACATGAAAAAATCATAATAAAATGGCCGCCTGTATTGGATTGCATCACAAAACAAATCGACGTGCATCTGTATGACATATGAAGTAATCCTTGTACCAAGTTTGAATGAAATCGCTCCCTGCATCTCTGAGATATCTGCGTGAACGGACGGACGGACGGACGCACGCACGCACACACGGACGCACGCACGGACATGACCAAACCTATAAGTCCCCCCGGACGGTGTCCGTGGGGACTAAAAACTAAGCAGACAACAGCAGCCAATGACAGCAAGGGTGGTGAACAAAATGAAACCAGTGTTTCAAAAACGTCACCGTAGGACACTACTGCAGCAAACTCAGAGGCAGCTATTAATGAGCACAGTGTGGTAAACTGTCAATTGGATGACGTCCTGAGCCAAACTTCATGCAAATGTTATAACCTATGCAAATACAATGACCCAGGCCTATCCACAAAACAATTACTCAGCATCGCAGGTGACTCTGGACTATCCAGAATACACATACAGGTACCTGCTATGGAAGATGACCCAGGCCTATCCTGAATACAATACAGGTACACATTTTTGAAAATGACCTGGGCCTATCCTGAATACGATACAGGTACAGACTGTTTGTATTAATGATAGGCCTTAGTCATCTCCCATTTGTATTCTATATAGGCCAGCTGATTCATCATACATGTACATACTGTGTGCATGTATGTGTATTGGCTTAGGCCATCCTCCGTTGCATATATTATGTGTATTGTGGATATATGTCTGTGCCATCTTCCATACCATGTGAATGCATTTGGATTGAGGATAGGCCGGGTTATCTTCCATACTGTGTACATGTATTTGTGGATAGGCAGGGGTCACCTCCTGCCATGAATCGTGCACGTACTGAGTAACACTGTATTGTGGATAGGCATTGGTCATAATATTTGCATGAAGATATGCCAAGGATGTTGTCCTGTTGAATGTTTACCACGCTGAACAACAAGCAGCACACTGCGACATGCTAAGTCGTGTTCGAGTACAATTAAGCAAAAAAGATAATTGCACAGGTTGTTCGCAAAGTTGCAGGGTAGTAGTAGTTACAAAAACGAAAGAGTACCAGGAATAGTTTGTTGAATTTCCATGACTAGTGTTTTAATAAGAGAAGAGTCAGCTTTTTTTTTCTGTAAGACATATAAGTGGCCAGACAGGACATTTTAAAATACATGTATACACCCAGTTTGATTTTGAAACTATTAAGCATTTACTGCTTGGAGTACACCTTCTTTAAGTGAACAGTTGGTTTAATAATCAGACTCTGTGATTGGAGAACTGAAAGCACTTGATGATTGAGGCAGAAGCTATGGATCTTTCAAAGGAAACATCCTGAAGTTACCCTGTCAATGATGCAATACTTGTAATACATCTTGATACATTTACAAAAGTGCAAAATTAAGTCACATAAGTGTGTGGCTCACAGGAAATAAAATTTGTTGTGAATGTTATTAAGAAAGCAGTTTGTTCCATAAAAATAGTTGTTTATTTTCATTGCCACTAATTATCAGTCGGTCAGGATGAGTCCTACTTAAATTTTTAAATCACAAATGTCCAATGGACCTGGTAATGTATTACCTTGAATAGAAATGATTATTGGACCAGTTTAATGTCATCTTGCCACTGTAGCAACTGATAGGACCCACCTGAGTATATATATACAACTGTCAGTTGGATAAAAATCATAAATGCAATTACATGTAATTTTGATGGCTATAGTTCTGGCTAATCAATTTTGGTCTCAATTAGCCAGAATGGTTTAAGGGAAAATTTACCCAGTGGAAACACTGAACAGTGTAAGTACAAACCTGTGCCACAGCAAGGACCCATTGTCTTAGGAAAATAAATATATTGATGAAAGATTCCCTCAATTCCACAGGTTTTTGCTCTGCATTGATGACAACACCATCATCTCTGTTCAGTGTTGGCTCTCTGCATAGCCACACACTGTGTATATGCTTTGCAATGGAGGATGGTATTGTCACTATGTTGCTTTTCACTGGTTGTCATTGCCCAGTATGCACTGCCTCAGCAAGGGATCTTGAATCTGATTGGGTGAAAAGAAACATTAACTTGAATCATGCAATGTAAATATTATCTCCTGCAAATTGCTGACATTAGTTTACATCAGTTCATTCTAAAACATGGCTTTTTATATGCAAGATAAGACAACTTGATTGTTTATGACTTCTGTAATTTTAATTAAACCTTTCATCACTGGTGTACTTTGCCCTAAACCCATTGTAATCACTGGTGATTGTGGACCTTTTTAAAGGAAACAGGTACATAATGTAGGTCAAGGTGTGTATTCAAGCAAGTAGCAATATCTTTATATATTTATTTCAAAGAAAGACCAACAGGAACAAGTCACATTAACAGGCTCCATAAAATAAACATAATAATATGAATGCATGAAGTACAATAAACAATAAACAACAAACAACAAACTATATGAAACCATTAAAAATGTACAAATTTAAGCATGGCATTCTGACCAAGCATCTGAAACTTTGACAAGATAAAGTGTTGTCAATGGCAGGGTTGGAAATGCACAATTCATTTAAAGTAGCCATACATCTTTGAAGAGCCAAGTACCTAAAAACATCGAGTTTTATACTGCGAGTTCTTGTACATGTAGTTTACTGAGAAACATCAAAATTAATATGAAACATGATTGGGACAATCATACATATTATTCACATATTTGTATAAAAATATAAATAATCTCCAATGATAAAGAGGCTAAAGGTTAAAACGCTTGCAGAATTCTTCATAATTATTTCAGCTGTAAGGATGCTATGTTTGAAACAGAGGAACTTCATGAATTTCATTTGCACTTGCTCTATTTTGTCCTGTTGAATTTTTTGCCAAGGAGATCACACTACAGACGCATATTCTGAAATACTTACATGTATTAAAGTTACGTAGAGAGCATTGAGGGAGTTGATGTTGAAGAAAGTATTACAATTCCGCCAAATAAAACCGAGCATGTGAAAAGCTTAACTGATAACGAACGAGACATGTGCAGGAAATTGAAAATCAAATCTTACCTGATGAAGGATTTTGTCAAAGAGCAGTTATCAATCTTTTGATTCTTGTTCCTTCTAAGTTTCACATACATGTACCTCTGAGGCTTTACGACCAGGTTACGTGAGGTATAACAGCTGTAGGCAAATGTCAACAAATACAATGAATTAGAATCTTGCAGATAGTCCTATTTCTCACCGTCTGTACAATGGATACTCAACTTTCTAATCATGGATATGTGGGTCAAAAGATCAGTAAAATCATACACTCATTCATTATGTATTACCATGCTATAGACATCTCATTTAATTGGTGGAGCAGAACCATGTGACTGACCACAAATACACAGTAATGGTTTGTTTTGATGTCCATGAATATGAATAATGCTGCTAACATTGTAACTTTTCATCAAAAATGTAAATTGTCAATTGTACAAAGATCATAATCAATCACAAAAACAAAATGAAGCACTTGTGGCCCAAGTTATACATTTTTTTAAAAATCTCCAGATTTGCCAAATTTTTAGGGTGGCCATGACTGTGCATTGCTTATTACATGCCTTGATGTGAGTGCAAATCAATGAATTGATTTGAAAAGGAACATCCGGGGAGTTAGGGGGTCGGTGAACGATGTACTGACTGGTTTCCATGGTTACCAAGGCCAGTGAAGCCCTACAATGTTTTCGACATCTAAGTAGACCCTGAATGATAGATGTAAAATATACATGTGCACACTTCTATTTTGACTTTCGTTAAAATCCGTTTGATGCTGGTCGATAATGGTAAAACTGTTTGAAAATGTCCAGCATATAACTAAATGTCATACAGCATTTATAACCAGAGGCATGTAATAAAAATATTGTTGCCTGAATACATAGGTTTATGTGCCCTCGCAGCAGGAAACGATTTGCCATCCTGGTGTCTGGCAAATTGTCACCTGTTCTCTGGCACATAAACCCATGTATTCAGGCAATATTGCACAAGTTCTGGGGCTCCGTTGTCTTTCACATGGGAAATTTTTGTAAATCTTGATGATTTTCTAGGGTTTGTTGGTAATATCATGGAAATAACAGGCTCTGCCCCGACCATTAACGTTTATCTATAGGCTTTGGCAAGACTGAAAGCCAAAATAAGCTTGCTCGCCAAGCCTTGTAAATTCTTGACTTTCCTCTCGCCCTTGGCCATAAATGAATAATAATGGTCAGAGCATCACCCATTATTTCTATAATATTAATTACATTAATCATTAATTAATATTGTTAAAATATCTGTGATAAGGGCATTTATGTACAAGAAATTAAATTTTGGAATTTCACCAAATGCACTACATGGATTATATGTGGCCTCTGTTCATTTACCTGCCAGCCTTTCCCCTGAACCGGAAGTTTACAAGGTCCCGTTCGATTGATTTCCCTGAACGCTACATGTAAACAATAATTGTAGAGCGGACTTTCAGACCTTCAGAATGAAAATGATTATCAAATCTGTGACTCTATGAAAGTTAAATATGCAATAATTTGCACACCGGAGTTTTTATACACCAGTTTAGCATGGAGCTAGAAATGGTATTTGTTCCTAGCTCCATGAGTGTAGGTAAGGAAACTGTGAACACACACTCATGCTTACGATCCATGATACTGTACAGCATGTAAACCATTTTACTTGACAAAAATTTCGTCAGTGCATGCACTGTCCGAACAAAGCATACGGGCTCGGCACAGCTGCTTCCGATCCCGTGAGAACAAGCTTGATCTCACCATGGAGGTAATCTCTCCTTCTACCTCCATGATCTCACAGTGTGACCTCTATCCGTATGATACCTCCTGGCCGCTGATGCCATATCGTTTTAATCAAACATCTCTGTACAGTACACTGAATCGCCATTAATGTAATGCAATTCAGCTCCCGTACGTATGTACGTGTACGTGTTCTGCATATGAAAAAAATCTAAGACACGAACACGAAAAAAGAACGTGTGTGACTAAGCAAGTACACTACGTAGCCCAGCGTTCAGGTCTGTGTTCCCGGCGTTACGGCCTCCGCCACACCTGAGACCTGTACGCATGGCGATACTTATACAGTGAATCATCAGGTTACCTCAGCTGACGAAAGGGGTAAAAATTCCAGCTCTGCGTGGCAGCAGGGCAATGTTTTACCGGCGTTATACGGCGGGAGGCCGTATAACCCCGGTAAAACACAGTCCTGCCACGCACAGCTAATATACCCATGCCGTGAATAACCTGCGGTTTCGTGCAACGTTCACTCTTTCGATCCTCGGCGGTTATAGCGTATGACCATATGTTGACACAACTGTCACACCACATATGATCGACTATACACCGAAATCAGTGCAATGAATATATCAAATTCAGTCAATTCGAGTATGATATGATCGAGCGTACCTCTGCGTTATGGGGTGAGAACACCGCCAAAATTATCTTGAAAACTTTATTTAAACTTATCTCATTATTATTATTCCATTGTTTGGTGATTTAATGATAATTATATCAGTATTTGGCCATTATTTTGCAATTATTTGATCATTATATGGATATTATTTTGACATGATTATGAACTTATTTGGTAATTCGGTTGTTTTGACATTATGCAGCTTTGATGTCTTGATTTGGAACTTATTTCATCATTATTATGCCATTATTTGGTGATTTGGTCATTTTTATGTCATTATTTGGTCTTTATTATGCGATTATTTGGTCATGATTACGACATTGTCTTGATATTGTCTTGACATTATTATATTTTATTTGTTATTAAATTTGCGATTATTAGACCCAAAATTTCTGAGATTAAAACATTAATTTCATGGAATATTTTAACCTTCCAGTATTGTCAATTTTGTAAAACATTTTATAAGTGGCATCTAAGTTGTACATGTCTTGTACTTTTGAAAAAAAAATTTCGGTAGGTCACTGTGCTCATTTTTTCACAATTTGGTTAAACGTAGCTAGGATACACAATTTTCATACTCTCTCATGATTGTCATTTTGTGTGCTCTTCAGCTGGTGCCATTGAACTGGCCAGAGTTGGATAAACTCAAGTCGGCTTAGACTGAGAAATCCAAAAAGTTCACTGATGCATTTAAAATGAATCAATTTTAGAACTTGCCCTAGGTATATGGCTCCACAACCTGCTGATAAGAGGTAGTGTTAAAGATTTGCGTGCAGAACGACACATTACATGTTTTTTTTACTCTGTGTGCATTCCTAATAAATATGCGGCTATATGGTAATTTGGGGGGGGGACTTGAAAATTTTTGAGGGTATTGAGGGGGGACTTGAAAATTTTTGAGGGTATTGAGGGGGGATCTGAAAAAAAATAAGATTTCAATCGCGATTCCTCCAGCCCCCCCCACCATTTTTTTTTTGAACGCAGCCTTAAATATGTTTGACCTTGACAAAGCGATTACATTGTCGTATTTATTTGCCAAATATAGACCACACTGCATTTGATTGTATTATTAGAATCAAAATCATCTCAACATACTCGTGCCATTATTGAAGCTTTCTTATCCAGATGAGTCCAGATGGGAATTATGAAAAAATGAGAAAGCAATACTTTTATCTTTTATCTTATTTTACGGCCAGTTAGAGTTGCACCTGTAAGCTACAGACTGAAAGCCGGTACTAGGGCCTAATAAGTATCAAGGAAATATTTGTTCAACGAAGATGTTTTATCGTAGGTATGCAACATAATATTTTTGGTTGGTCGGGAACTATTCTCGAGAATGGTTTTTTTTTATTGTAAACTCATAGGGGCACGGTCGCTAACCTAACGACTTTTTATTGCTTTGTTGGTATGAAACAGCAATGAATCAAAATACTTCTTTAAGGCAGAAAAGTCATAACGTGGTGAGCGGGGCGATTAAGCTGTAGAGGAACACACAGCATCGTACGCAGGGCTAGGCTAGGTGTAATAGCTAATACTACAGGCCACCATCGGCTACCCAACACAGCCAAGTTCCGCCGCCGAAAATAATCGATTTTTATCCAAAATTGTGGTCGATCTCAGTTTTCGAGCACGCCCAACTATTCTAGATACGTGATGTGCTGAGCTGCGCTTTAAAACTTATGCAAAGCCCGCTTTTCTATCCCTATGCGAGGGAACAGACCGTATCATCTGCGCCATTGTGAATGTGCAATGATTTCTGGGTAGGGTTCAAATGCAGGTCAAATAATGAGTTCAGATAATAAAGGAGGTCAGATAATTGAAAGCCAAGAGAATGTCAAGACAATGTCGTAATCATGACCAAATAATTGCATAAGAAAGACCAAATAATGACATAAAAATGACCAAATCACCAAATAATGGAATAATAATGATAAGATAAGTTCTAAATCAAGACATCAATGCCGAATAATGGCAAAAGAACCGAATTAACATAATAATGTCAAGACAATATCAAGAGAATGTCAAGACAATGTCGTGATCATGACCAAATAATTGCATAAGAAAGACCAAATAATGACATAAAAATGACCAAATCACCAAATAATGGAATAATAATGATAAGATAAGTTCTAAATCAAGACATCAATGCCGAATAATGGCAAAAGAACCGAATTAACATAATAATGTCAAGATAATATCGAGATAATATCAAGACAATGTCGTAATCATGACCAAATAATCGCATAAGAAAGACCAAATAATGACATAAAAATGACCAAATCACCAAATAATGGAATAATAATGATAAGATAAGTTCTAAATCAAGACATCAATGCCGAATAATGGCAAAAGAACCGAATTAACATAATAATGTCAAGACAATATCAAGATAATATCAAGACAATGTCGTAATCATGACCAAATAATTGCATAAGAAAGACCAAATAATGACATAAAAATGACCAAATCACCAAATAATGGAATAATAATGATGAAATAAGTTCCAAATCAAGACATCAATGCTGAATAATGTCAAAACAACCGAATTACCAAATAAGTTCATAATCATGTCAAAATAATATCCATGTAATGATCAAATAATTGCAAAATAATGGCCAAATACTGATATAATTATCATTAAATCACCAAACAATGGAATAATAATAATGAGATAAGTTTAAATAAAGTTTTCAAGATAATTTTGGCGGTGTTCTCACCCCATACTGCGTGGCAGGGCTGTAAGTGTGTTACCGTCCCTCCACCCACGAGGGACGGTGGTGTGTTCACAGGTGTCCGGAGTTGCCAGTGTACATGCATATACTAACATATCTCTATGCATGTACACCGGCAACTCCGTACACCTGTGGGTGTTGTTGAACACACAGTCGACTCGTGGCACGCACGCACAGTTACTACATATTTTAATTGGCAGTACAGAAGTACTTACGTGGGAGGATGGACTTCACAACTCGAGCAAATAAGTTATCATCAGAGCTGTTACCCTACAACGGTGAGACTGGCTTGAGTACGATGTATACGGCGCCGCGTTGAGTTAACTTTTGCCGAGGCCAAGGGTTTCATTCTGCATCCACAGTACCGGTCACCGCGCCGACCGTGTGCGGTCAGTGAAACATAGGTCCGCTTTACACATGTATATCCTTCCATGACAAGCAATCAAGTACGCCATTCTCAGCTTTATTTCAACAATACGTCAACGAAACTGAATGTTCAAATTTTACAGAATGCTTTATACAATATAAACCAACACTTCTAACACATTAAGCTTTCAATTGTAGTGTTAATTTAGCTTCGCTACACTTCGCTACACTTGTTCTCATTTGCATACAACTTTGTATATCGCTTCTTGCACTAGATGGAAAATTTGATCCAGAAACAAAGCTGAGGTGATTTTTTTCATTTTGGACCAATTTTTGCAACTTTTCTATGTAAGACATACAAAAACTGATGAGAAATTTGGATCCAGGATAATTCCAGATGTTGTAATCACCACTCACAGTGGAAGGCATTTCACTATCTGTAACTAACTTAAGTGCTGTTTACATTAGAATGATAACACTCATGGCATTAATTAAAAATCTCCAAGGTTTTAATGTACTTCCTGTCATTTGGTCTTATGTAATACCAAGGGGTGGAACATTTGATATGCAGGAGGGGTAGGGTTTAGAAGATCAATGATGTAGCATTACTTTTTACCAGATCCCTTGTGCATTTTTGCCCACTCCACCTTTTCTTTTTATCAAGCCTTCTCTGTTTTTTGTTGTTGACATTTGCTTATGTATTTAGGATCTTGTTTGTCCCATTGCTATAGAAGTTGATATGCATGTTCCTAAAGATGACCTCCAGTACCTAAGTTGGAGACCTTATTTGCTTTTGTCATTCTTGTTTTCCTGGTTTAAATATTTCTCGAATGGACCAATTCAAACCGAATATGAGCACATAGTGTCCTTGACGGTATTTTTTAAATATGCTATAATCTTTTACCAGCATACTTTGTTTCAGTGCCATGTTCAGAGAGCACTTGTTTCATTGGAGTTCAAAAAGTAAGTACTTTTCAATTCTCAGTCTATTGATTTTGACTCATTTACAGCCTGAAAATGTCAGTCTTCTGTGTGCAAGTGTTGTAAAAACCACAGAGAGGGTATGTCCTGAGTTGGTGCATGAGGCTCGTGCTAGCGTTGCTAAATACCAACCACTATTTACCTACTTTAGTCAGTGCCACAACATATATCAGTCAGTCGTGACTTGACTGATGAGGAAATTACTTTGTTAGGTATGTATGAGGGCTACGAGGCTCACACGTACACACACACATATACATACATACATACATACATACATACATACATACATACATACATACGTACATACATCTATATACATCTATGCAAACATACATACTTACATCCATCCATCCATCCATCAATTCATC
Source organism: Ptychodera flava (assembly GCF_041260155.1). Lineage (NCBI taxonomy): Eukaryota > Metazoa > Hemichordata > Enteropneusta > Ptychoderidae > Ptychodera > Ptychodera flava. Next base: position 45,388,072 of record NC_091931.1, on the reverse strand, counting down.
CATCCACCCACACACACACACATACATACATACATACGTAACGTACGTACGTACGTACGTACATACATACATACATACATACATACATACATACATACATACATACATACATACATACATACATACATACATACATACATACATACATACATACATACATACTATGCAATTAATTTGATAATGTATCATACTTTGTAGTATAATGGTGTCAGAAATGAAGAAACAATTTTCAGTATTTTTCTGTATATGGGATGACTTAAGTGCCTTACATATAATTATGGTAATTATGGGAAAACATGTTTTATGTGTTTCAGTTTGTGTAATTAGCTGCTGCTTTTCTTTACAGGTAACTTTTTGACCCAAAATACATATACGTACCTGAATAAGATATTGTTGAAAATATTTCAACACTCCCACAGAGATTTAAATGATTATGATAATAATTGGTTTGTTTGTGTTAAAATAGTTTAATTTCATTTGTGTAAATTTACAAAGACTACAGATTTTACATATAATTTAATTTGTCCAATATTTTCTTCTTTACCTTTTTTCACAGAATCAAGTATTAAAATCCTAATGGATCATTTCAGGGCTTTATTCCCTGAAATAAATGTGTTTCCGAAGCTACACCTTTTAGAGTGCCACGTGGGTCAGAGGGTTAGGGAATACAGTCGTGGTTTGGGTTTCTTTTCTGAACAGGGGATTGAGGCCATTCACCAGAAATTCAACAAACATCTACTAAATTTTCAAACTATGCCTGGTGATGAATTAAAAAAAAATACTTGTCTAATGAAGGACTACCATTTGTTAGTCCATTCAGATCATACAAAACCCAAGATTGCACGGAGAGGTGTGTACAAAAAGAATGACTGAGAAAATGATCAACTGTAAGTTTGTAATTTGCCATAAATATTGTATACATGTGATATTAAATATGAGACGTTGAAATAAAATATCACAACTTTGATGAAATAATTGTTTTATTGCACAGCACTTTATGGTCAAGTTGTGTCATGATGTGTGTTTGTGTTTAGGTTGAAGTCTGTGTATTGTTCAATTGTGGGGAATGTCATCATATTTGGCTATATTAAAAAAAAAGCTTTATATTCTCTATTTATCACATAATTGCATAAAGGAAAACAGTTTCAATGAATAGTGATAAAAAAAACTGACCTGGTACAACACATTACTCAGTAACTACCACCATTATGTTTACCAATCAATCGCCCCTGCCCATGAAAAGGAAGAAAATAGAGGACTGCCACTGAGGGCGCACTTTCGACGGCCATTTTGTTCAGTAACTAACCATTACGAAACATGTGAGACAACTTTATCAGTTAGTATTCGAGGACGACTAAAAATTGGAACGGATATCACGACTTATATACAGTTATGTTTGACAGGAATACGTGACAATGTAATTATATAAATGGTATGAATGAAATATGAGGTCGACTTTAGGAAGTTAATGATAAAACATTTTTTAGATTTGGTTATCGTTAGGCGGGGTAAGCAAGTGATTGTTTATCCTTTTTAGGAATCATGACGTTTCAAATTATTTTGATATTGAGAGTGTTTGCCCATTGATATTTCGTGACAATGTTTCCCTGTTTGATAGGTTACGTTTTCATTTTCAAACACTTAAGTTTATTATTTCCTCAAGCGATGTACATACTTTTACGCAGCAATAATGAGCATGCGAAAATCAAATGTTTTTATCATATATGCACGACACGAACACAGAAACACCATTTGAAGTGGTTCACGATTATTATATTAGCACTGTGTTTCATATTAACAAATAAATGTGTAAGTAATACACTTTAATTAACTACCATAACCCAGGCTAAATTCCTCCACCTGATAGAGGTTGAAGGCTCTCAATTTATCAAGGCAGTATTACGTCTCACTAACACTTTTGTGTCCTCCCGTAATATACGTGGCATGATATGTAGCAAGACATTCTCACGTGCTCACAGTTTTCTCGATAACTCAGCATGGAACTGCGTCACTTGTTGAAATTCAGATGTCCAGATAAACAACGCACAAACACATAAACAAAACATGCTATGCAAATCATGTCTAATCTTTCCGAAGCAAGGCATACGTTAACAGCACAGAACTATCAACAGAAGTATCAAAGTATGTCTGTCACTTGAAATCTAAGGGCAAACCATTAATGTATCACGGTCAATCCTGTCAAAAGCGAGTTGTTATACAAATGTGTCTAAGAAATGAAACTTTGTCTTACAGAGAAACTACTAATAATCTTTGAAGATAAGTCCAACCTTTTAAACAAGCCTTCCGAGTTGGTCTCCAAGTGCCGACACGAAAACAAATTTTACTTGTCAAATTTCAATCCAATCCACCACGACAAATGGTTTGACCCAACCTGATACTCATATCTAAGCACCTGAAGCAAATTTTTATAAAACAAAATCTACCTATCTTACGATCGCGTGTATGCGTATATATATAGAGAGAGAGAGAGAGTGAAAGGATTACTAGCTCGACACTCTTACATATATGATTTGGACGAACCATTCTATTTGTAGGTGGTGTTAAAATTCGATATGTTATGTTATGTTATGTTATATTTATTTATTTAAGTGTCATGTGTGGTCTTAAACAGCTCGGTTGCCATACCCAGCCCCAAGGGCTTACAAGACACTGAAACAGTAAATAAAGTACATAGATATGAATAGCTCGAAATGTAATTTAAGTATAAGAAGCTTCTTGTCTCATTGAAAATGCATGATAGACATAGGATGCCAATTGGGATGACATGTCGCTCATTAGAAATTTGAGTTTCTGTTGTACATCAAATGAATCAAAACAGAGCATAAGTTTTTGGCTTTAGAGAACAATTGTTTCCTAAGAACATTGTAAAGTGTACAATCAAAAATAAAATGGAGCTCATCTTCTACTACATTTGGACAAAAAATCACATAGTCTTTCCTCTTTAGGCACATTCGTGTAACGCCCAGTTTCAATTTTCAGAGGTAAGATACCAACTCTCAATTGTGCTAAAAGTGATCTTTTTGATCTAGAAATGGGAAATTGTAAATATTTCTCCATTCCATATTCCGTCTTAAACATCAAATATGTACGCAATTTGGGCTTTTCACTCAGTTGGGATGTCCAGTTACTAATATACAACGTTTTTAATGCATCTTTAATGACAGGAATACTACAAACCTCTAAATTACCAAATTTTTCCTGCAAACCAATTTCTGAAAATAAATCAAACATATCTTTAGCCCAGTTTTTATATTTTAAACTGATATCCCAAGTAAAAACTTGCTTAATCATTCTGTTATCAGGCATAACTACTAATCTATTCCAGAGTCTTACCATGTTCAATTTATTCCTCAATAGACAAGGGTCCCAACCCATATCTCCATTTATAGCAAGTATAGGGGCAAATTTGTGGACGCCAAGAAAATATCTAATCGCTCTGTTTGAATTGACTCACATTTTGAAGAGGAACGTTAGCCCAAGTTGCAGAACAGTAGTCTAAAATTGGAATAATACAAGAATGAAATAGAGCTGTAAAAGTGTTATATCTAAAATCCTTAAACATGTGTATCTTAGAAATAACTGGTCCCAAAGCTCTACCTGCAGCACTTGCTAGGGTTTCAGCAGTCACTTCAAAATTTAAGAACTGATCCAAAACTAAACCTAAATATTTATACTGAGAAACTACGTCAAGATTTGTACCACCAAATTGAAGAATAACGTCTGTTTTCATTTGTCCCAAATTTCGAAAATGAACAATTTGTGTTTTGGACTTGTTCATCATCATACGCCACCTTTTGCACAAATCTTGTAGATGGTCAATCATCTTTTGTAAATTTGTCTCATTTTCAGCAAGCAAAACAATATCATCGGCATACAACATAATATTAATTAATGAGTTACCAACTGGGATACCTAAAGCTAAATCATTAATCTCAATTGCTAAATCATTGATAAAATAGAAAAAAGTGTTGGGGAAAGTACATCACCTTGTCTGACTCCATAAGTTGTTGCAAACCAAGACGTAAGGTTTCCGTTTACATTAATACATGATAAAGAGTTACAATACATACTTTTAATAGACTCATAGAACCTCCCATTAATATTATTTTGCAACAATTTATAGAACAGTAAGTCCCTGTCAACCCAATCGAAAGCCTTTTTCATGTCAACAAAAACATAAAAAGTTGGTAAATTTTGAGCTTTTCTATTTCGTATAATAGATGTAAGTACATAAATATGGTCAAGACAAGTTCTTGTTTTTCTGAAACCATTCTGTTCGTCAACTATTATTTTTTCTAAATCAAGGTATTTCGTTAATCTATTATTTAAAATACCAGAGTAAAGCTTACTAATGTTAGACAATAAACTGATCCCCCTGTAATTTAACGGGACACGTGGGTCAGACAGAGAACTTTTTGGGATGGGTTTGATTACTGCCTTTCCCCACTGTGAGGGCACTCTACCAGAAGTAAAACAAAGTTGGAAAAGGTTATGAAGAATCTTAATCGCATGATCATTCTTTAAGATCTCGTATGGGATTTTATCTGGACCAACTGCCTTGTTGCATTTAGAGCGATTAACAACATAGACAACTTCTTGTAAAGAAATATCACTATTCAGATACACATTAAGACTTGCATTATTTGCTAGATACATTTGTTCACACTGAGCTTTAGCACCGATGATTTTTGTATAAAAAGAATCATCGAAAGTCGATTCATTCTCGATATCAGATAAATTATACAATCCCTCAAAATCACTTTTCCATTTATGTAAAACAAAATTAATATCATTAATTATCATACCATCGTCACCATAAACTTCAGAAGGAATGTCCTTCTTACACCTAGGTCCTAACTTATTAATTTGGTTCCAAAATTCTGTTGGATTTGACGCATTTAAATATTCTATATTAGACATCAACTTACGATGATATTCTCTCTTGGCAGTTCGAAAAGTTTTATCAAACTTTCTTCGTGCTGTCAAAAACTCGTGTTTCAAAAGTAGACCAACTTTTTAGAACAATGACTATTCAGAAATTTACGTTCTATTTCCCTTAAATCTTTCCAAAGACTGGAAAGTTCACTCGACCAGAATGGTTTAGACGTTTTACGTTTTCTAGAACAAGTAGGAAAATCTCGATAATCAAGTTTCGAGTCCATTTCATGAAAAATACACTGACAGAGAGAATCATACAAATTATCAATGGCATATTGGTTTGTGTTGCTAGCTTGTATAGTATCCACCATTTGAATTATGGCATGCCTACACATATCAGAATCAAGGAAATTAGGTGGGATACTTGAAATATTGTACTTTCTTTGTGTTGCTTCACTAGTGGAATCAGACATATTTGAAGACGCTTTATACATGCAAGCCTCGCATGTTGAAAACACAATAGAAAGAACAGAATGATCTAGAGCAGCACGATCACTTAAAAGTCCATGCAAATTAAAATAATCAATCAACTGAGATACTTGTAACACTTTGAATTCCTTACAATACTCAATATTGTTGTGCGGTAGAATAAAATAGTCAACTATCGCTTTACCTCTGTGAGAAATTGAAGTAAAATTATCATTGGCAGGAGTAATCCTACCATTCACAATACACATTTTGATGTCTTTCAAAAACTCAATAAGGCTTTCTCCATGTTTGTTGACAGTATGGTCTATACAACATCTTTGACCTATATTATCAATCTCTGGTACATAATCTAGCAATGAATCAACTCTGCCATTTAGATCACCTCAAATAATAACATTATCAACATCGGAATTATGAAGAGCTGACAAATTAAATGACTAAAAAAAGAAGTTGAATCTCTACCCCAAGTAGAATTCTGGGTGACAAATAACAAGTAAACACCAAAAAACCATAATCTGTAAACTTGTTGACAAATTTGAGACCGAGTATAATATTCGATAAATAATCGCAATCATACCAATCCATAATCCATAACACTAGGTCAAAATTTGTAAGACAATAGTTGTAAACATAGACACAAAACAGCACAGAGCAGACAGTAAATAGACGGTACACAAACAAAGTCATATTCATGAAAGAAAGATATATGGACCTCTGGCCAGAAGACCAAGAAGTGATGTCAGGTGTTTCGAAAATAGTAAGCGCATCCTGCCCCACATGTGGCACCCGCCATATATCAATCTGTAGTCAGATAGGTAGTAATATTTGTTTGGTAATATTTGTTTTGGTGGCGACATTTTGAAACCAACTCAGAGCGTTTGTTTAACAGTGTGGATTTGTCAGCATTGATAATGTGCAGCTTTTCTGATATACAAAGATTACATCGCTTGTTCATGTTAGAGTAGCTCAATGCTTTATCAATGATTGACCATGAAATGTCAAAGACTGGCCCTTATTTCTTAAATTCCATACGAATTTGACAACTCGGTGTCGTTTTTGAATCTCTCGTTACGGAACGATTTCATGTGATTAGTGTAGCGCGTCTTGAAGGTGTTATCAGTGAGGCCGATATAAACCCTCTCTCCGTTGTCCTCCGTTGATACTTTGGCCTTGTTCACAACGCCTTTGACTTGACAGTTACCCTTCAAGGGGCATGCCGACTTAACCCTGCAACAATCTCGTCAGGTCGCTTTCTATTTGTCACCATGTCTTTAAAGCTTTTCAGATGACAATTAACTCTATAAAGAAACTAAAATTGACCCATCTTGCCATTGATTCCATAGGAGCTTGCATAAATGAGGACGAAACATGGATGAAGTACAACAAAGCCAAGTTAAACAAAAGTAAAACGGAAGCCATTTCAGGTAGACCCCTCCTAAATCGATTTAGTTATTGATAAATTTTCATCAACTGTAAAAAATCTTAGTGCCACTTTAGTTAGTCATTTGACTACTTTAGAGCATGCACATAAGGTATAAAAGCTGTTTATATTCAGTCATCTGCTCTCTTCTCAAGCCACTCGGACTCTAAGAAAGTTAAGATCCTATTGAATTTGTTTTTCGAGTAAAGTGGCGATTCCGTAACGTTCCAGTTTCCTCTCCAAGAAAACATGTATTATGAAAATGTTGTATAGAAGAAAAACGTTACGTCTGTACACGCCTTTCTTGTTGTATTTCTTCAACAATCATTATTTGTATCTGACCAACTAGCCACTGTCCTTTTTCGTAGATGTTATTCGAGTCCTCTCAATTTTAAAGGCATACTGTCACCTGTTCCACTTTTGGCACAGTTACCATGGAAAGAGAAAATCTAACCAATCACAGATTTTAAGCGGGTGGCCGCTTTTTTATAAAGAGCGCCCTGACATGGCATTTTGAATACCAAGGTACGCCCCTTTGACCATATATTGGCATATTTAGATTACAGGTGACTGTATACCTTTAAATTCGTGGTGTATATAAACTTGTAATACCCTCGGTGTTCTGCAATGTTCTGCAGTTTTGGCGAAGAACTCTGAAAAACTCTTGGCCTAATGCCCGTCACGAAAACAACCATAATTTTTCTCATGGCACCCCCATGTTTATGACGTAGCTTGATCGCCTAGTATTATGGTAATTGTTAAACTTGCTCAGTGTTGGTAGAGAATGATTTTATGGTAAGCCATTGTGCCGATTTAGTGATATTTCGACAGAATAATTATTTGCATGGCTACCTTGAGCTTTGTGCTCGTTTACACCCATAAACTGGACTCAAGTGTTGATCGCAAAAAGTGCAAAGACTGTCATTTCATAGGCGCCAGTTACTAATCTGATTGTACAGCCGACTGAAAAGTAAATACATACATTGATCTGGAGAGGGGATGATAAAAGTGTGCATATTTTTAGAGGGTTTTTAGAGGGAACTTGATGTAGCATGTGATGGATTAATCAAGCAATACTTATCAAATAAAACTCAGAGAGAGGTCCTACGTTTTTAGTTTTCAACGTCGTCTCTCTTTATGACACTTCGATAGGTAAAACGGCAATCCCTCGTAGAACCGAATTAAAAAATGATTGTACTGATATGATTTGATACTTTCTGAATTTTACTGTCGAAGTTCAAAGCTTTCCTCCAGAAAACAACATGACGATACAGGCTAAGAGATATTGGACTTCCTGCATCAGTTTTATATTCTCTATACTTAAGAGTGAAAGTTACGGTCATTGCAGCACCACAACAAGGATAGTGTGAACAAAATCGATATGCATTCCTGAACTTTAGCTTGTTCTGGTCGCTCGAGATTATTTGTAAACAAACAATGTCGAGAACAAGGTGCCAGATAATACACAATAACTTGCATTTGATCGCAATTATTGAATGGCTTCTAGAACTATTAAAGAGTACAAGATAGTGAGAAGATCGGCACGATGCCTTAGCGGAGAAATGGATACCTTGTACGCGATTATAGTTTGGTTAATAAGGGCATGACTCTCTCTAACTCCTTCCCACTCTCTTATCCTATCTCTCATCCTCTCATCCCCTTTACATCTCTCAAGCTATATTTGTCTCACTCGATTTCCCATGTCCCTTTTCGCTTGTAAACCTTTCAATTTTAAAACTTCTCAAAATATCATTTTCCACAGCCTTTCACCGCTGTACGTTTTCGCCCTTTCTTTCTCTCTTCGACAAAAGTTTTGTCGGAGTTGTGATTCTCTTTCGGTTTGATGATGTGCTTTGGGGTCCGGGGTAATAGTCTTGAACGTGATTGGTAGTTTTGTTCTCTGAAATGTTGGGTGAACGTTGGCCGAGTGTTTGTCACGTTTTATGTTATTTGATTATCCTCACAGTAACGTTTCATCTGGCTAGCTTTGCAACTAACCAATCATTACCATGTGTACATCTCATCTGCATTTTAATCAACCACACGTACTCGTAGCAGCACTCACACCTTTGGCGACGTCACTGTCAGTTGAAGTTGAAGTATGCCTCAGTTGAAGCCTATAGCCAGAACGGCCAACATGTAAAACTGTGTTTCTGAAGATTTCAGGTTAGTAGTCCATTGAGTGCGCTTATTTTCACCTTTACATGGCAATCGGCATTGTAGCGATACCGGTGAGCGAAGTCGCAAAAAACAAAAATCACCAACCGCCTCACCGTAGCGCTACTAATTTCGCAGCTAGACTAGAAAATACTGAAAGTGTCTACAATAGCTCGAAAGTATGATGCAAGTTATCATTTTTTTCACAATCTGTACCCGCTGACATAAAAATGAGCGGAGTCTCGTCTGCTTTAAATGATTTTCGATAACACAGAACATATTGCCTTGGTTGGATCATTGCATAAAATTATACTGCGTCAATATGTCAGTGCAACGTGTAATTGAAATAACTGAGACTTTTGAGACCTAACTTTCGATAAGGACTCTTTAAACGAATCCCTTTTGAAAAAACAATTTTCAAAACAGGGGTCCTTTTCATATTTGGAGCCAGTGAAGCAAATTATCCGATATTATCTAACGTTTGAGCTGTAAAATAGCCGTCATCTCTGTGTTCGCTCTGTGCGGAGAAAATTAAATTTCCGATTTTCAGAAAAATAAGCCCGTAAAAACTCTACCTCACGAGCTTCAAATTTAGATTATGTTGGTGAACCTAAACAGTATTTTAAAGTTTGAGAGTCCGAATGTTATCTGTCCCCGAGGTGCTTTCTACCTTGAGGTTGTTATCGCGTCTTTCCAATAAAAAAAAACTTTTTTTCCTCAGAAAACTGTACACGTCCGTTACGCGTTACATATTTGATGGAATAAAATGCGAAGCACCATCACAAATGGACATATCATCTACAGCACGGTATTTTGTTGGCTTAAAAACTCAGAACGACGATGATAAATAAAAATGGCAGATCGGCGCCAGGAAAGGCAAAGAATAGGTCAGTATGAGAATGGCAGAATGGTTGGCGATCGTTGAATACACATTTCTTACGAAATAGCGTATTCGACGACCAATTACTTTTGGCTTTTGTCGTGGGCTAGTATGTACATCGAAAGTCAGAGACTTAAACTTTTGCTCAAACTTTGATGAAACTTTCAGCCATTCTCTTACTAAATCAAGAATAAAAATAGAGTGTCACCGTGCAAATTTTTGTACTAACGAAACAAATAACCCAAGATTTACCGATATTTAAAATTCAAAATTGCTGCCATTCCTGTGTTAAGTCCATGGAAAAAAATATTTTCGATTTTCAAAAAACTATGCCAGTCTAACGGACGTGTACAGTCCGAATATCTGTCCCCGAGGCGCGGTCTACCTTCAAATAAAGAAGCAAGTTTTCATCATTTCTATTTCCAAGAAATTGACTCATTGTGCATAAGTTTTCAAAAAAGAACAGAAGACTTTCGTCAACAACCTATGCCAACAACTACTCATGCGTCAATCCCGGATTGAGAACTGCTGCTCTAACATGACCTTCAGGAGAACAGGATGATTAATTGTCATTAATGAAATATTCTTATTACATACCGACTTGCATATCATCGTCATTCAGAACGATTCAATGCTCACTACAAGTTGAAAAAACACCCTTAAACCATGGTAATTCTTTGCGGTATTGATCATTTATTAAAATAATTACGGGTGGTTCCTCAGTAGGCTCCTCGCGATAAGAATGGTTATGTCTTGTCATACTTTTTGAGTGTTTAATTGGATATCACTTCATCTTCTGTCAGGTTATCCTCGTACAATATGTTGCTGGAAGCAAAATAGTAATTAGTAGATTTTTATTCAAAGAGCTCAACCAAAGGTCAATAGATCGGCACGAAACATTGCACAGCAAGCTGTCTTTTCACTAAGACGCCCTCTTAAACCTGAATTGTGATGCATAGTCGCCTTCATTTTTCTCTTCGTTAATTACTTGTTGACTAAACAATTGGTTGGGTTGATGGCTTAACGTATTGCTTTACAGAAGACAACAAGGACAAATCAATGGATAACCAATGGAAAGGAGTTCAGTGGGTTGACGATGAAAGGAGTAAGTAACGAGAATTGGAACATTATCATCTGTGGTTAACATACCTGAATCGGTTATAAATGGTTAGCATGGAGGGCAACCGGCTGGGCACGTTCCAAAATTTGCAAGTGCACAGCACCATGGTTCGCAACAACAATCTTTGGAGACTTCACCTCCAGTGCCCAGAGTTATCAAGGAATCAATGAATCCTCGCTGGAAACTTCGCTCGGGCTCCATATAAATTGTGATTTGAACAGGAGTATCTCGGAAGTCACCTGTCGAATTCATTAATATACAAAATTCAGTTTCGTGTTGCGACCTCCTTGTACAAGAAATTTAAGGGCCAGTCAACCAGACGATTTGATACATTGTAGTCCGTGATGTTATTATTACAATATACATGTCCTAAGGGAACGAGCACAATTAACGGCAGGGGGGCTGGAAGAGAAATATGTGGTGCATATATTTTTTAAAGGCCTCCTAACACCAGCAAAAATTTTAGTGGTCCCTCCCCCATCAACGGCAACAAAATTTTTGATTACATAGGTACAAAGTTGTACACATATATATAATGCTTATAACTTTTAATAATGCTTTAGTGAAAACAACTATCTTGCATTCTTGAAATAAATAATAAACAAATGACTATATAAATAATAAACAAACAAAAAAAACATATGTTCAAGCTTTACTACTTGTAACACCTACAGCTACTTTTCAGTATTGCGTTGTGCTATTTTAATCTCAAAGAATGTTGAAATTACCAAATACCCTATAAACAATCTACAAGTTCATTCAGTGCTGTTATAGCTGTTATAGTTGAAGCATTGATTTAGACATGAATTATTTTTAATGATGACAGTGTTCACTACACATCTCCAAGTTAGTCTAACAAGCTCAATATTGTGCATTTAATCATACTCTGATTAAAATAAGAACTTCAAGTGAAACACACAAACACAAAATACTAAAAAATAGCCAAATTATGTACAGCTACTGACCCTCAATACCTTTCCATGTAACTTTCCCCCTTCAGTTTAATATAGTTTTTAAATTAACCCTTTACTCAAAAGTCATCCGAAAAAATGGTCACACAGGGGTCATGTACATATTACCCATGGTATATAGAATGAATGCATTGTCTTTTTAATTTCCAAAGTATAATTCAGCAAAAAGTAAGAATTTTAGGACAATTTTGTCACTGAGAAGACTGAACTGAACTGCATAATTATTTTGAATCTTTACTTCAACTGAATATCTGTATGATGTTTTCAGATGTTGGGGAAAAATGTATAACATGACCATTGTGATTTCAATGAACTTTCCATAACCCAGTGTCTGCCTTTCTATGACTACTCAAGATATTCAGTGTTACTCCACTGTAATGACAGTCTGCCATTGGAATAGTCCTTCATGGGCTAACTATGAAAGACCCATTAATGCCATTTTTTTCTTCCTTTTTTTCAGTATTTATTTCCTGTGTGTCCACTACGTATTCTAGTTCTTCCTATAGCATGATGAAATAACCAGTTTCAATCTAGCCTCTGTATCATTACCAACCATTATTATTGTTGACAAAGGAAGTCAATTTCCAATAATAATATTGCTCATTTTACACATAACAACTGCATTGTGAGGTTTAAGACTCGGTATTTCATCATGCTACAAGAAGTTTAACAAGGAACTCCAGCTTCAACAAGGAACAAAAATGCTGAAAAATATTCTCTGTCTGTCATGGTGTAAAACATTTTGGTGGCCCACCCCTTACCTTCCCTCGAATTTTCATGCCCACCCCAAGAACACTCTTTTTTTTCGTGCCCCCCTTTTTCTCTTCCGCCCCCCTGCCGTTAATTGTGCTCGGTCCCTAATGCATAAAGACATAACAAAATTAACACATGTTGTAATCCGCACTCCCTACCCCCCACCCGCCCCTCTCTAGGAGAACTCTCTACTGACACAGAGTTCCTACAATCAGAGTTCCTACAGAGTTCCTACAATCTCTCTACAAAGCAGGGTCTAAAAAACTTGCAAGGCGTTTTAACAACACGCACAGATATATTGATGATCTGATTAGTCTAAACAATCCAGACATATCAAATTACTTACATCATATATACCCTGATGAATTGGAAATCAGAGAAACAACTGAGAGTAGGAACTCAGCTTCATATCTTGATCTGTTCCTGCAAGTGGGTACTAATGGGCTACACACCAAGCTGTATGACAAAGGGATGATTTTGATTTTGAAATCATAAATTATCCCCACTTATCAAGTAATATTCCATCTGCACCTGCTTATGGTGTGTATGTGTCTCAACTTCTCAGATATTGTAGGGCTTGTGATTCCTACGCGGATTTTCAAATGAGGCACAGCTTATTAGTATCAAAACTAGTGAGACAGGGATATACATCCAAAAGACTCGTGAGGACTTTCAAAAAGTTCTACGGTCGATATTATGACATTGTGGCCAAATATGACACCTCGGTCACTCAAATGATTAGCGACAGCATTCCCTGCTTTGACTTATAACAGTGATTCATATACTGTATCACTTCATACAATACTAGACAATTTTGGGACCAATCTTGACGGGTGTAGCATGCTAGCAGGGTACGCTTACCCATTCCGGACACCTGGTACCACCACTAACTATCAGTGGTTCAGGATGGTCCTACTTAAATTTGTAAATCTCAAATGTCCCATGGACCTGGTAATGTATTACCTTGAATGAAAATGATTATTGGACCAGTTTAATGTCATATTTCCTCTGCCCCCTTCCACTTCTCTCTTCCAACAGCTTAACTATGCCCTACCACTCTACCAACCGTCCGGGCTAGTAACCAAATCTCACTCTCCACCGCCAAATTTGCGGTTTAAATTTGCTCAATTTTGTACAAGAATACATTTTCTTTTTGCGGTCAAGAAACCGCTCTTGGAGACCTTTAACACAAACAGTGTGTCCTGGAAAGTAATCACGTCATTAAACTGTCCTCTACAATTGTGAAAATTTATTTTGAATGCATCATAAATTGAAAAAGCCAAAAATAATATTATATAGGGCTCAGCCCTTGGTGTCGCGCCAGGGGTTAAGATTGGCAATGTTATTTGTATTGATTCATGATAAAATGTCAGGAAATCGTAGCCAAGATGAAAAGTTCTCTGTAAATGTACACGCGCAGTCTAACGGACAGACTGAAGATCTCTCCATCGCATCAGTTGTCAGCGAGTGTAAATACGATACCGAGAAACCACAGCAACTTGTGACTGATAGTTGATGTTCTAGTAATAGGTGATTCCATGCTTAAGAGAGTTTATCCTACCACAATGTACTCAAAGATGCATGCAAAGAAAGTGTTTGCTCCTACAATTCTTGATACCGTATCTCTTTTAGACAAGATGATCAATACAGATAGGATTCAGTCTGTAGTTGTACATGTAGGTACCAATGATATCTTTAACACTGATGTGAATTGTTGTGCTGACAGATTTCACACCCTTATTGATAGTCTAAACAGGAAATTCCCAAATTCTAAAATTGTAATATCAAGCTGTTACCTAGGTTTGATGTTGCCAGTGCCAATCCTAAGATCAGTGAGTTAAATGAAAAGCTTCGTGCAAAGTGTTACAGTATGAATGCGTGTATATTTGTCTGGCATAGGAAATTGTCTAGAAGTCGTTTCTTATTTGAGCCTGATAATGTTCATCTTACTTTTGCGGGCACTAGATTATTAGTTGCTGATATAAAAAGATCAATTTATGGTCCCATACGTTCACAACATACCCGCTATAACACATATCCATACCAGAGTATGAGAAATAACCATAGTAATAGATCATACAGCAGTCCCAGAAATCAGGCTCATGGATCCCACCGTAGAGCAACTTACAAGAGAAACCGTATGCCAACCCACACAGAAAGTAACCATAGTTATCAATATAGGCGAGATGTTGGTTTTGGTCAAAGTAAACCACATTATGGTGCAGATTTTGGATACAGGGCACACAATCCTGGCAACAGCGGTTCATATTCTGGCCATTTTTCAGAGCCAAATTTTGGCAATACTTTTGTGCCAAATATTCATGGTAACACTGACATCTTTTATGGAGCTACAAATAATTTGCAATCCCAAGGTTATCAACCCAGGGTGTTTGACAACAGAAGAATTTTCTCAAATTTCTAGGAGGAAAAAAGTGGAAAGCTCAAACGTAAAAAAGACGGAAAGGTTGTAAAAACGTCCAGATAGTCATAATGTAGTTTTTGTACGTTTGTTTGTTTTTGTTGCCAATACTTGCTCAAATCATTGCCCTTTGGTTTCTAACAGTTTCTAACGGTGTGAAACAAGGGGGAGTTTTATCACCAAAACTCTTTAATGTTTATGTTGATCAGTTGAGTACACGACTTACAAATTCTTTAACAGGGTGTTATGTAGGGGGTTGCTTCGTAAACCACCTCGTATATGCTGACGATATTTGTTTGTTGAGTCCCTCTGTCAAAGGGACACAGAAGCTGGTAAATATATGTAGTAATTATGGTGAAATTTACGACATTACTTTTAATACTGGAAAGACTGAATGTTTATGTGTCACTACTGACAAGTCAAGTAATGTTCGTTTGCCCACGGTATATCTTAATGGTGTTAAACTTGTTTTCGTAGAGAACAAAAAGTATCTTGTTATATATTAACAACCCACTTCAGAGACGATGCTGATATTGAACGACAGAAAGATCATTCTACGTTTCAGCTAATATGCTTCTCAGGAAATTCTGCTCATGTTCTTTTGATGTTAAATGTACGATATTTAAGATTTATTGTCATCAATTGTATGGGGCACACCTCTGGTTAACCATACTGCCGGTGCCCTGAGAAAGTTGAGGGTCGCCTACAATAATGCGGCTAGGATATTTCTAGGATTTGACAAACGGAGTAGCGCAAGTGAAATGTTTGTTACCAATAATTTGTACAACTTCGATGCACTTCGTAGAAAACAAATGTATGGTTTTATGACACGCTTATCGAGAAGTGAAAATATGATCGTTAGGCTGGTACATGATCGTCTTTATTTCATCTCTGATATTTGTAAATTGTGGATCGATTCCCTGTACCTTTGATTTTGTCTTTCTCTACCAACACAGAAAATCATATTTTTGTAATGCTTTAAGAAATTTTTTTCTACATGTGAATCATGTATTATATGGACTGATTTAGTCCGAAATAAAGTGAAATAATAATATAATAAATGTGTAAAGTTAGTAACCAAAGTAGCATTTCCATCTGTTCATGGAATGTACATGGTATTAGTAGTAAAGATGTTCATGCTGATGAATTTTCAAGTTTTCTCAAAAGTTTGATATAATATGTATGCAAGAAACATGGTTGAATTGTAACAAAGAGTTTTTTCACATTGATGGTTACAGTGTATTTCGCTCAGAAAGAAGCTATAATCTTAAAAAACGAGGTCGACCTGCTGGAGGGTCAGCAATTATGTTTAAGTCATTTTTAAAAAAGGGAATCACAAAGTTGAAATCTAGTGTATCTGATTTTTTATGGTGTAAACTTGACAAACAGTTCTTTTCCTTGAAAGATGATTTGTACCTTTGCTGTGCCTATATCCCACCAGAAAATTCAGGTGTACATATTAAGATAGATTATTTTGATACATTGGAAAGAGAAATATCGAGATATGCTTTGTTAGGTGATATAATGATCTTGGGGGATTTAAACAGTAGAGTTGGTCTTCTCAAAGACTTCATTCAGAATGATGATACAGTATATACTCCAGTACCCAATTTCTATACATCTGATAACTTTAGAGTAAGATATTCCAAAGATTCATCCATTCCCAATGGTAATAAATTTGGTAAACAGTTGATTGAGCTATGTCTAAATAACAATCTGATAATTGCCAATGGAAGAACTGTTGGTGATTTATCTGGAAAATTTACCTATCATCATCCAATGGGGTCTAGTGCTGTTGATTATTGTATCACCACTAAGACAAACTATAGAAATTTGCAATATTTTAAAGTACATGATATTAATGCTATGTCTGATCACTGTGCTATTAGTACTTCATTGTGTTGTAATTACAGAATAGTTAAAGATTCTCCGTCACAAAAGCCTTTGTCAAAATATGTCTGGGAAAATGACAGTGCTGATAATTTTAATAATACAATGAATAATAAGAATTTTACTGATATTTTTAATCAGTTCTTGAGTTACAATGAAAACACTGTTGATACAAGTGCAGCAGCTACACAGTTGAATGACATTTTCATAAAGGGTGCCAGACAAAGTCTCAAAGTTAATTATGCTAAACCTGCAAAAAAGAAGAAAAAAAGTCAATGGTTTGATAAAAATTGTTATAATTTACGTAAGGAGCTAAGAATTGCTCTTAAGGCTTTTGAAAAAAATCAAAAAGACCCTGTTGCTAGATACAATTATTTCAGTTTAAGGAAAAAATATAGAAAGCAATTGAAACTTAGCAAAAAAATGTATGCAAAATCATTAATTGACAAACTAGAACTTACACACAAGAATAATTCAAATGAGTATTGGGATATTCTAAAAAATCTCAGGAAGAAACCAGGTACCTCTATTGATGAGTCCATTCAGTGTAAAGATTGGGTCACTTATTTTAAGTCATTATATAGTGCAGAGGATAATGCCTTGTCAGCTGAAGTAGAAAAATTAGTATCTAAAGAATTAACAGACATGGAAAAAATAAGGAGATTGAATATATATCTTAATATCCCAATTAAACAATCAGAGTTAATAGTAGCTATTAAATGTCTGAAAAATAAAAAAGCACCAGGTGAGGATTCTATACTAAATGAAATGATTAAAGCTAGTGATGGTCTTTGCATTAGTAGCTTACTGAAGTTGTTTAATCACATTTTAGATACTGGTCATTTTCCAGAAATCTGGAAATCTACATTATTGGTTCCGCTTCACAAATCTGGGGATAAGTTTGACCCAAGTAATTACAGAGCGATAGCTCTTTCTAGTTGTCTATCAAGTTGTTCACATCAATTTTGAATAAGCGTCTCATCAACTATCTTGAAGATAAAAATCTTTTCTCACCTTGCCAGTTTGGTTTTAGAAAGAACAGACGTACTTCTGATTGTGTGTTTCTATTAAAGACTGCAATCAATAAAACATTATACAAAAAAGGGACTAAAAATTCATCAAATCATCTTTATGTGGCATTTGTTGATTTCAAAAAGGCCTTTGATTCTGTTTGGAGAAAGGGTTTATTTTTAAAAATGCAGAGATTAGGAATAACGGGTAATTTCTATAATGTTGTTAAGTCCATGTATGATATATACTCAGTATAAAGTGAAAACGTCAAGCAAAATTTCGGATGGGTTTCTTTCTTCACGGGGGGTGAAACAAGGTTGTAATCTTTCACCTACATTGTTCAATATATTTCTTAACGATCTTCCAGATATATTTGGTGACATTTCTGACTTTCCTGTTGATATGGGTGATCTTAAATTAAATTGTATTTTATATGCTGACGATTTAGTTTTAATGTCAAAATCTGCAGAAGGTTTACAGAATTGTTTGAATAAGTTACATTCTTTTAGTAAAAGTTGGGGTCTTTCAGTAAACACTAAAAAAACAAAAACAATGGTTTTCAATAAAGGCAACCGTTTAATAAAGAAGTCATTTTATTATGAGAAAAATGTAATTGAAGCTGTAAATCAGTATACATATGTAGGTATAGTTTTTACACCAAATGGAAAATTCAAGCAAAATCAGTTTACTCTTAAAAATAAAGCAATGAAAGCTTTATTCAGTATCAAAAAGTCAATTTTAAGTGAAAAGATGTTGAGCCCAAAGCTTTGTTTGAAAATTTTTGATACGTTAATTGTCCCAATTTTATCTTATGCTTCAGAAATCTGGGCAACAGAAATTACAAGTACTGATAATTGCCTTGAAGGTCTGTGTATGTCTTATTACAGATTTATCTTGGGAGTGAGTAAACGTACTCCACTTGAAGGGATAAGAGCAGAATTAGGCAGATTTCCATTAAAGATCAATCTTTATATGTCTGTCATTAAATATTGGTGTAGGTTAAATAGTTTACCAGGAAATCATATTCTGAAACAGGCACTTCAAGAAAACATAGATATAAATTCCCCTTGGGCAAATTTTATTCTTTGTAATTTGGGAAGTTACAATCATATGAATGTCTTCAACTCCTTAAGAGTGACATCATATGCCCAGTTAAACAAGAAATTAAAAAGGAAGATATCAAGCGAGTATTTGAATTCTTGGAGAGAGAATATGTCAAACGATACAAGAAAAAATGGAGGTGGTAATAAATTGCGTACATATAGAACTTTCAAGACCGGATTTTATTTTGAAAAATACTTAAATAATTTGTCAAATTTTACTCTTCGCAGAGCTTTATCGAAATTTAGATTGAGTGATCATAGTTTAAATATTGAATTTGGTAGGAAAAGTAAGCCAAAATTGCCTTTGAAAGATAGACTTTGTCTCAGATGTGATAGCAACGAAATAGATGATGAGTTTCATTTATTATTCTCATGTAAAAAGTTTATCACTGAACGAGTTTTATTGTTACAGGAAAGTGGAATAGATTGCTCCACTTTTCCGGTGTCACACAAAAAGAAACGGCCCTTAAAAGGGTTATGGAGTATAATTTCTAGATCTTGCTATATTCTTGAAGAACACTGATTTGTGCTGACCCTCCAGTAGCCTTCCCACTGTTAAACAGTTTGCTTATTGTACAACTTGGATACTTTGTTGTCCTCTCGAAAGTGTTCAGTTTTGTACTTTGTCCAATTTTGGAATGTACCATACCACACTCTCTGCTAGTGTGAGTTGAGTATAATAAGATTGATTGATTGATTGATTGAATTAATTGTTACTTCATAAACGTTTATATGACAACTATGCCCAGTTTCCCTCTGATGAAAGCAGTTCACGTAAGTACACGACGTCAAACCCTGCAGCAGAGCAGATATAGATTTTCTGTAACGTGTAAAAATTTTGGACAAAAATGGCAATTTTTACAATGATAACAGCCTATTGCGTTAAACAAAGGACGTATTATGCAATCATTATCATTGCAATGGTAACCGCACTGCCCACCTTCCACTTGCAAGCTGAAAACAAGGTCCCTCGTGCTGAAAACTACAGCGTTCCGTCTAAAAACTGGCAATTTTTGAATCTAATTATTGACACAGGGGGCGCTTTTCTAAAATTAAATCCCAGCATTCTTTGCGTATGCCCCCGTTCATATGCACGACAGTTTTCTCCCTTTATCTACATAAACGATATTTTGTATGGGCAACAAGGTGCATAATAACATTTACTGGCTAATAAAAGAGGTATATTTTATAAATGGCATGTTATATAATGGTAATTTGTTTCGTATTTGTTTATTTACGAGTACTCAAAAAAAAAACATGGCGGCGCCCGTGAAAGAAGGGTACACTTCCGGTTACTCGCATAGTATATTATGAATAAGCGCATGCGTAATCAGTAAGCCGCTGGCGCGACTATTATTTGAATTAAGGAAGACTATCAACTTGAATGGTGTTTACCAAGCCCTTACAAGCCATTAACCTCCGTTGCAGTCATACAGTCGAAAACAAATCATTCAATGTGCGAGCAATCAGGGATCTTTCCTCTTGATTTCTATCCTGGACCGCGCCAGAATGCTCGGTGTCGGAACCAAAATCTGTGATTGGCAAATTAATTTGGGTTAAGTGTATGTATTGGTTGGTCCTATCCCTTAAGGAGCGTTCAGTTATTATGGCCGGGGGTGGGCCGGCAAATTCTTCCAGCGCATCAGTCAAAATAAGTGAACCCCCATACCCATTGTACCAAAAAATTGATGACCCTCCCCTTTCAAGATGACAAAAATTTCATGACCCCCCCCCCATTGCTTGAGTAAAAGCTGCACACACAAACACCTCGGGGTATGGAGCGATAGAATCCCCCCAAAAATAGCTTAGATTTTTCAAATGACCTTCCTAACAAAACTCAAAAGGTGTTAATGCTCAGATTTCCCTTCTGACTTGCTATAATTTTGAAATTACCCCTCAAAGGGGTTGGACAGAAATTACTGGTGGATCGCAATATTTTTGCGCAAGCGTGTGTGTACATATTTTGATATTTGGATTTAATTAAAAATCAGCTGTTGATAATGTTGATTCACTATACATGCTATACATATATTTTCTCATACAAGAATGAGGAATCTATGTAATACTTTCTCAATGCAAAACTATATCTATGCATTTATAGATATTTGATAATTTACATAAATGTACTTAAATGAAATAGGGTTGTTACAACTGGCATGTGGACAAAAAGTTTGACATTAGAATTTCAATGAGGAAAGTATGAATAATTTTTTACCAATACAAAAATAGGTAAATCCATGTATTTATGTACTCTCGATTATTGATATCAATGTACTTGATTAGATTAGGGTGGTAACAAATGGATGTGTTCGCCAGAAATTGGATTTTGGAATTATACCAAAATGTAGATTCACTGTACATGGGAGTCTATGAGGAAAATGAATAATTTTTTTCCAATACAAAACTATCAAAATCTGTGTATTTATAGACATTTGATAATTCATTTTAAAGTACTTAGTTAGCCTAGGATGGTTAAAGGTTGATATGTGTGCAAGAAATTTGATTTTGGAATTTCACCGAAATGTTGATTCACTATACATTGGAGTCTATGAGAAAACTAAGAATATTTTTTACAATGCTAAACTAAATTAATTTGTGCTTTTATAGGTGTTTGACAATTGATACAAATGTACTTGATTCAAAAAGGGTATTTAAAAGTTCAGATGTGGACAACAATTATGATATTGGAATTTCACCTAAAAGTATTATTTAACTTTTCATGGTACTAGTAGTCTCAGTACAGGTAACTGTTAAATAATTTCCCTGACAAAACTTGCTATATCTCTAATATGTAAGTAATAGGAATTGTTCATTGCCCTCAGTGCAGTGAGCTTGATTTACAATAAGACAAGCCTCAGAGTTGTCAAGTCAAGACGTTCAAGTGACAGATAATTATACTTTTGTTCAGATTTACAGGTGAATAACTTCAGAGAATGAAATCATGCAACGAATCATTTTATCTCCCAGAAATTTCTGAACACTGAAACTGCTTTTTGACGGGACGGATACTTATGAAAATTAAGTGACCCCCTCCTCTGAGCTGTTTAAAAACTACATGACCCCCCTTTGCAGTTTTCAAAACATCAGAGTGTGGCATGATATGCTTGAAAAGTTGGCAAGGAAAAACCTACTTACCGAAAGATTCCACAGTCGAAACAAGAACACAGTACAAGGCAATCAACAGACCACAATTTCTTCATCATTGTTGATCTGCAGAATTCAAATCAATAAGGACAAGCATATAGAAATCATTAATGTTATTGCTAAGAACATCCTAGGTTGTACTTGCAACATGTCTGTACAAGTCATGTTTGAGAAGAAAACATGATTAGCTAAAGTATGTCTTTCTTTTATCACATATGCAGACTCTGACTCGATAACTTATGGCCACCGAGAATTTGAAAAGTGATTCGCTTGTGAATCTGTAGCTGGGCACTTGTCACTTGTACAAACTCAAAACAAAATATTTGGAAGCTATTACATGTGCTCAAGGACTCGGCTTTCAACGGTTCGCAGTTCTTGTTGTAATTCACTTTTTTTGCGAAGGATTTACTCGTTGTAACTTTTGACGCGCTAAAATACAACAGCGGCCTTTGGTTTTTCGCAAGTCACTAGAGTGACTGTTTTTTTATTTGTTTTGCTCTTTGAGTTTATATTTTATGACATTATCTTTCCAAGGGCATACTCTTCCTGTGAGCCGATTGTGTGTGCCAGAGTTAAACCATATCACTCTTTTCTGAGCAAAGAGGATTCAATCACGCACGGTCCTGACTAAAACACGATTGAAATTATTAATCTTTTGCGAACAGATGGAATAAAACGATTGTCAGATATGATGAGGCAACATTTTAAAAGTGGTATAGCCACAAACTGATGACGTCAAATCGCCGTACACCAAACACAGATCCTTGTAATTGCAACACTGTGTACTGTGTATGGTGATTTGACGTCATCAGTTTGTGGCTATACACTTGTAAAATGGTGCCTATGATGGTATCTAGCGCCATTACGGAAATGGAGAGATGACAGTATATATGTAAGCGATCTTGTTCAGAAGATTTACTTTCCTTTGGTGTCGTGATCTTTGAAAAGAAAAAACGTACTAGTGCTCTGTGCATACACTGAAACAAGTGAAAATGTCCATTCAAGGTGTTAATTAATTCTGTTTTAGGCATGCGGTATGTAAGGGCCAAATATGGGACTAATTGTCCATTCAGATTTATGCAAAGGTTCAACGTTTATGTTCAACGCTAAGTGTGAAAGAAACTGAAGATAGAGTTTTGCTGTTCACACGATGATTTAAATCAGAGGAGCGATGTAGAGACATTGTGCGATAGTCAGGCGTATCCCAGGCACGACCTGACAATCTCGTGCTGGGGCTACCAGGCTTTGACCTGCAGGTTAGGCATTATTATTTTTTATTATTTTTTATTATTTATTATTTATTTATTAGACTTTGCAACCAAAATACCATAACAAGTACAGACAGGTTGAAATGTTACAATGATATAAAAATAAATCATAAAATCACAAAAAACTACACTATAAAACTGGAGTAAGAAAGTTAAAATATGTGAGCATTATAAAATTTTCATACTAGCAACCATAAGCATAAAACATCACTTGTTGGTCATTTACTCATGGTTAATTAAAAGTTGCAACACTTTGCAAATATGTGTGATTAGAAGAAAGTGGTAACACCAAAACTACAAGCTAGCAAAAAAAGTTATTTCTGATAGTTACAGAGAGCATATAGAATAAAACTGTTTTGAAATCTTTGTGTGCGGCATCTAAAAGTAGCATATTGTTTTGAGTGGCGAGTTCTTCTGGTTGTACTAGGGTTCATCAAGTAGTTCAATCTATCACCATCAGTACAAATTTTCTGAAAGAAAGATTTACATAACATGTCTCTTCTGTGCTGAAGTGTGTTGACACTAGTTTGAACAGATTCTTGATAAGACTTCTGTGGAAATATAATTCTAAATGCTCTCTTTTGTATTGATTCAAGAACATTTGACTGGTCTAATGTAAGACCATTGTGCCATAATGGACATGCATATTCAACTACAGGACGTATAATTGAGGTATAGTATGTTAACAGGTGTTTGGTGCTCAACCCAGATCTTTTAAGAAGGGTGAGAAAGTACAAGCGTTTGGACGCTTTGCTGTAGATGTAATCAATGTGGTCAGACCATGAAATTGTATTATTTATCATAACCCCAAGAAGTTTTTGGACCCTTACTCTTTCTACGTTTGTACCATTATTAAAATTTGGGGAATGTCTGGTTTGTTCTTCTTAAAGCAGATTAACAAATCTTTTGTTTTATCAGGGTTCAGTTTCATATTGTTTTCCTTAGACCATTTAGTTGTATAATTTACAGCCTCCTGCATGGAGCTTTGATAAAGAAATGACTCTGACATACTAGTATCATCCATAAATTTGTAAGTCAGGGCTTGTGGTTTCAAATCGCTTATCATTATGATAAATAATAAGGGACCCAGCCACGACCCCTGTGGTACAGCTCCATGAATTTTGATCCAGTCAGAGACCTCCCTTCCAAGTATAACACGCTGTTGCCTGTCACAAAGGAAAGCAGCGATCCACTGAACCAAAATTGCAGGGACATGCATATCTTCTATTTTTTGATCAAGATATTGTGATCAATAAGATCGAAAGCTTTTGAGTAGTCTAAGAGAACAACATGTGTTGTTTTGCCTTGTTCAGCAGCTAGGTACCACTGATGGAACATATCTATCAAGCAATGTGTTGTTGAAGTGCCCTTAACTGCACCAAATTGCTTTGGGTCAATTTTGTCTTCAACCACTTCAAGAAGCCATCTACCAATAAATGACTCAAGTACTTTACACAATACAGGTGTCAAAGCTATGGGACGTAAGTCTTTAGAAAGGGTACGTGGTGGATTAACTTTAGGGATGGGACAGACATTTGCAGACTTCCACACCGTTGGTACATATCCCTCACGAATTGAACTATTGAAAATGGCACATATGGGCTTGGCAAGGGAATCAACAAAGTCTCTTAATATCCAATTTGGAATCATATCTGGTCCCATAGATTTGTTAACTTTGATCTCTGACAATTTTTTCTCAACTTCATACACTGAAATAATGAATTTATTTGGGATTTGACCTTCATGTTTAGCCACCTTTGAAAAGCTTAGTGGTGAGAGATGTGCACTTACGGTTTGGAAGAATGAGTTGATCTTTGTTGCTAGTTGTTTAGTATCTCCATTACATATATCATTTGCCAGGGACTGCAAATTGTTGTCCCCTCTTTTCCCTTTTCGATGATTTCTTTTGTCTTTCTCCACCACTGGCTGAGATTAGTCATGTGGAGATCTTCTACCTGGTTATGATAGTATTTTGATTTCAGATATCTTGATTAAGGTTAATTTTGTTTTTACATTGTTTAAATCTGATGCTATCGTTTACTTTCCATGCTGCTTGTCTCTGTAAAATGATATCTCTGTATTTATCAGTGATCCATGCTTATCAGTAGTGCATCTCTTAACCTGTCGCTTAGGCATCCATAAGGGAGTAATAGTGTGGTAAAAATAATCAAACTGTTGTTGACATGTTTCTAAATGATAAAGAGGAGTCCAATTCACTTGTTGTAATTTATGTGCAAATATAGCTTTACCATTGGGATCGTTGGATCTTACCATCATTCGAACCACCTTCCCAGGTTTGAAATTTACTTGTGGTTCAGGTAGACATATGACTGTGTTGTGGTCAGACTTACCAAGAGGAGGGAGAATTACTGGGCACTTATACAACATTTCCATATTTGTGAAAATTTTATCAAGTATTGCTTGTTCTCTGGTTGGGTGAGCAACAATTTGTTTGAGTTGGTGAGCCCGTTTGATAGTACTTTCTGGCAGTTTGTTAAAGTCTCCGAGTACAATAATACCACTGGTCGGGTGCTTGGAAAGGACATGATCCAAAGAGTCAATGATATGCTTATTCATGTGTTATGACTATCACCTGGTGGGTGGTAGATAGATCCGACAGTTATATTCGAATATTGACGAGGTAGCCGTTTTGGTCTCATAGTAATCCACAGAGACTCGATATTGTCTGTTTCCAGGTTGGACCAAATTTTAAAGGGGATGTGAGACCTCACATAGATAACAATGCCACCTCCACGCCGCTCTTTTCGATCGTGTCTTACCAAAGTGTACCCGGGTATTGTTAGTGCTTCATCAGGAATCAATTCTGTGCACCAAGACTCTGTTATGCAGGCCAGATCAACTGCATTAGTTTGCAGGGTCACCTGTAGTTCGTCAAGTTTGTTTGTCAGGCATCGCACGTTAGTATTCAGCAATGTCGGCAAATCCCATCTGCTAGTTGGAACTTCAGAGAGGTTTTGTGGATTTACACCAGATGTTGCATTATTGATCAAAGGACGCTGGCCAATGACTGATCTTATAGGTCTTTGGTGATTGATACCTGCTTTGCAGCCTCTTTTTGTACTAGGAATTCGATTAATTCTCAATTGTCTCAAAACAGACATCACCTGTGGTTGGATAGGTTGAAATACCTTGGTTTGAGGCTTCATCGCTAGCAGCATTGCACGAGTATACTTCAGAATTGGCATCATGTCATCGGGTGTGGGAGAATGCAGGTAAAAGAAGATAACAGGTGGTAGACGTGAAGTTGTTGGGTCAGGTCCAGGCAATGGCTTCTGTGAACAAAATTGCATTTAGAGTGGTGGTAGAATTAGAACTTGCCGGATATTTAGAGCTCAGGTTAGTTTAACGAGTAAATCAAAATAAATCATCGTAGACCAGCATTATTTTTCGCTGCAGCTGATCAAGCGACAACATTGTTCTTCTTGATGCGGAGAATTTCAGTCACAAACATTTGCTGTTATAGCATGACGAATTATTTGTGTTGTTATGGTCAAACTATTCCATCGACACTGAAATATCCGCCGTTCCTTACAAGGTTACAGAAAATATGATTTTCAGATTAAACTGTCATGTCCATAAACTTTGCGCAATAATTATCGCCTCATCCGATTTTACCGATAAAATTATAACAACGCTATAATAAAACTGTGACCCTAAAGTTGAATACGTATACTTGTTTATATATCGAAATTAAGAAAGATATATGAATCAGTGGTAAAAGGTAAAAGTAACCAAACATCGATGCCTCGATGCTCAATCGTCTCTTTCAGAACATTGGAAAATGGCATCGATGTAGTGTAAATAGATGGATAAACAGTAAGTCATCGTTCCAACACAAGCCGCGAGTCATAGCAATTGGCTGTAACTGTCAATTCCACCGATAAACGGTGACGAGACCTATTATGCTGCTTAGAGTGTCATACTTTTCAGCAAAGCAATTCGTTAGAATTATGCTGGCTCCCAAGGATATGCTTTTACTGTGATCTCATGTAGGAGGACCGAGACAATTTGATAGAAGGTGTCTGTGATTCATTCAAATCGTCACATGACGACGCACGCGACTTAACTGACTGTAAGATACGTCAGGCTCATTAAAAATGGATAGGCTTTTGGTAACCCGACTGACCTGTTTACAATGCATACACTTTTAGTATCTTTGAAACCTATTATGATTATGCCTAATATTTTGTCCTTTTTATTATCTTAACAATTAACTAGAAAGTCCCACGTCGACGTATCCCATGCGATGTCAACTGAAACGCAATTAAAATGATTTTGACAAAATAGGTTGAGCAAAACAAATTTAGAAATTGGGCAACACTGTGGTCATGTTGTACCAAACATACTAAATAAACAATATGTGTAACGAAAAGAAGAGGAGATTTACCTACAGCCTTGTTGATGGAAAACTGAAAAATAAAACTTGAGGAAAGATGTTTCTACAAACCCTCTATGATTTTATTTTAGTATTCGTACTGCTGGTGTGATATCTTAGTTGTGGCGTTTTCATGTCGATGAATTAAAAAGTTCTGGGCTTGGGGAACCGTGTACCGACTTATTTATCCATGCTATGGAGGGACACGACATGTTCAAGACATACGAAATGAACATGTACACTTAGCGAAAAGCAGAATCCGGTTGTGTATAGTATTAATAAGGGACTGAAACAATACGATGTTTACAATCGGTTTCGAACTCAAAATATACAGCATCCAGTCACCAAGCAGAGAAGCAACAGGCAGAACAGCTCAGCCAAATCAACACTCTCAAAAAAGAGTGGTTCAATAACTGGGCTAAGTTGTTACACAATCATTATCGAGACAGAAAGATTGGAATACCCCTTATCGGCGTTTAGTTTAGGAACAGTGCATACTTTACATTAGTCAAAGTTATGTGCAATTAAAGTCAGATTTTCGATGAACAGTTTTAGTACCATGGCAATATACATCAGCGACGCAATTATATGATTAAGTCACAAATTGTCAAAATTGTCAATGTCATCAATTTGATGTCGTGTGCAGATTATTGTGGTTAAAGAAATACCAAAAAAACGCATTCGGCGATGGGCATTTGAGCTATGGCCAATAGTTGCCGATTTAACATTTTTTACATTTATGTCACGAAATGTCTACACGATATACATTCTTTGGTCGAGTCAGGTTAGCTGGGCTTGCACGAAATACATTTTCATACATTTAATACATTTTTTTTACATTTTTTACACGAAAGGTCTGCACGAAATACTTCTTTACATTTAAGAAAGGTCTGCACGAAATACATACTATGGTCTGGTCGAGTCCAGCTGGGCTTGCACGAAATACATTCTTTACATTTAATACATTTAATAAATTTTTTATATTTTTTACACGAAAGGTCTGCACGAAATACATTCTTTACATTTAATGCATTTTTTACATTTATGTTACATTTAATACATTTAATAAATTTTTTATATTTTTTACACGAAAGGTCTGCACGAAATACATTTTTACATTGAGTTTAAACAATCCTGGTATATCCAATATCTACACCACATCTACCCAGATGATTTAGAAATATAAGAAACAACTGAAAGTGTGGACTCGGCATCATATTGTTTGAAATATACTAAGCTGTATGACAAAAGAGACGATTTCAATTTTGAAATCATAAACTGTCCCTTTTTGTCGAGCAATATACCATCATCTCCAGCTTATGGTGTGTATATTTCACAACTCCTTAGATACAGTAGAGCATGCCATTCATATGAAGACTTTCGAGTTAAAACAAGCCTATTAGCTCAAAAGTTAGGATTCTCTGAAAGTAGATTAGTGAAATCATTAAGAAGTTCTACGGTAGATACGGAGATGTTGTGTCCAAATTTGACCTGTCTGTTTCTCAAATGATGAGGACAGCATACCAAATTTTGACTCACAAAAGTAATTTGGTGAATTCACCAAATAACAATGGATTTGTCGCTTTGGGTCAATCTTGGTCAATCTTGACGGGTGCGGCTAGCTGGCAGGGTACGCTTACCCATTCCGGACACCTGGTACCACCACTATTTCGTGGTTCAAGATTACCCCATTGCCTTTGTCATCATCTATATGTTCCTCGGACCTGGTAAATTTCATAGTTACCTTGAATGATAACGATTATTGGACCTGATTTGATGTCTATTACATTTAATGCATTTTTACATTTATGTTACGAAAGATCTACACTAAGTACATTCTTTGGTTGAGTCGGGTCTGCACAAAATACATTCTTACATTTAATATCTTTTTACATTTATATCAAGAAAGGTCTGCACGAAATACATTCTTTACATTTAATACATTTTTTACATATTTTACACGAAAGGTTTGCACGAAATACATTTTATGATCGGGGCCAGGTGTAGATGGGTTTGCAGGAAATACATTCTTTACATTTAATACATTTTTTACAATTAATACATTTTTATGTGTTTTACATTGATGACACGAAAGTTCTACACGAAATACATCATAAGCTCGGGTCAGGTTGTAGATGTGGCTTGTAAAAGTTCAAAATGGGCGAAAATTGTCCTAGCAACGTACATTACCATTGAGCGATGCTCAGAACAAGTTTGACACGACAAAGTGTTACATAAGCTATTGTTATTCAGCACCCATTCACACCTATGGCCATGTCGAAGTCCAGATAGTTAAACCACCGCCCCTGTAACGTGTCTTACGTGCGGACATTTTTACGACAAAATGTATTAATTGTACAGAATGTATTTCAGGCAAGGCCCGCCTAAACTCACGATAAGGTCGGACCGTCCCTCCCAACCAAGTCCTGATAGTTTGTGCGGACATGGTATGAAAAAAAAAGCATTTAGTGTAAAGAATGTAATTCGTATAGACTTTTCGTGAAAGAATGTATTGAATGTAAAGAATGTATTAAATGTAAAGAATGTATTAAATGTAAAGAATGTATTTCCTCCTAGCACAGCTAGACCCGATCCAACCTAGAATGTATTTCGTGCAGACCTTTCATGTACTAAATGTAAAAAATGTAAAGAATGTATTAAATGTAAAAAATGCATTTCGTGCAAGACCTTTCAAACTCCCGTGATGTCCGATAACTCCCGAGAAAGGCCCGAGAGTTCGGTGTATTTCGTACGGACATTTGTTGAAAAAATGTTTTAAATGTGAAGAATGTATTTCGTGCAGACCTTTCATGTAATAAATGTAAAAAATGTATTAAATGTAAAGAAAGTATTTCGTGCAAGCCTAGCTAGACCCAGCTAGACCCGATTTGTGACATAAATGTAAAAAATGTATTAAATAAATGTAAAGAATGTATTCGTGCAAGCTCAGCTAGACCCAGCTAGACCCGACCTTTCGTAATATAAATGTAAAGTATGTATAAATGTAAAGAATGTATTTCGTGCAAACCTTTCATGTAAAAAATGTATTAAATGTAAAGAATGTATTTCGTTAATGTAAAAAATGTAAAACGTGCAGAATTTTGACTACTGGCCATGGATGGGGCATTTGACAACAGCGAATTTATTGGTCATAAACGTATACAGCTATATCGTCATAAAGTAATGAAGGAAAGTTGTAAAATGTGAAAATGCTTGCAATAAATCTTTTGACGAAGACAGATTTAAAACTTTAAAATCACGCTTCACTCACGCACAGTCCATAATAAAAGAGGTAAAGAGAGACAAAAAAACAGAAAGCCTTACAACTGAGAAGGACGACACACGGAAGCAAGTCAAGTTTCAGAAGTCAAAGTTGTAACATTACACTACCTTCTATTTCGGTAAGAGTGTTGTATATTCATTTCCGCTTGTAGATGGCTGTTTAGTTTCATCATGGAAGGATGGGTTTATTCTTTGCCATGCTCTGAAAAAATCACCGACCTTCATTCTGTCGCTTTCCAGTCGGACCTCGTCACATTGACATCCATTGTATCATGGACATGCAGAAATTTGTTGGTCAATTTTCCCCACTTAACCAATGAAGAGTCATATTTCTGGTAATGGTCTAAATCATAGATTACGAATTATCATGTTGGTATACCGCTACCATTTAAACGAAAAGCACGAAGCATCGACAACTTTGGCCGAATACTTAAAGGGACATTAGCTGTAACTTTTGACTAATTTTTCACTACTCTGTTTCAATGTATCAACTACAGAATTTTCGATATCCGATCATCATGACCAATGCCCGGGTCCTGCTTGCCAAAATAGCCTGTGTATGTGAAATGACCATTGTTATTGTTGATAAATGTATTCTAGTCCGGACCTGAATACAAAATTTGAACAATAACAATGCAGATTATACTCATATAGGGAATATTTATGAGCTAAATATTAGGAATTTCTCCATGGTTCAGGGATTCAAACCAGAAACTGCAGATGATACACAGAACAAACAAAATTAAAAAATGACTAAAGTTACAGCTAGTGGATCTTTAAATAAAATGGAAGACCATAGTTAGATTGAGACAACATGTACACCTGAACATAATGCCGGGTACATTGAAAATTATTTTTATTTTAATTCTTCCCTGCTCGGTCATAATATTTATTACCTGGTGGTGTCGATAAGAGTACTTTATCGTCCTTTGAGGTCACTTGAAAACGATATTTTATAAATTACTCAATTCATTCTTAACATTTTATTGTCGCTGTGCATCACGCAATGTAATTGACATGTTTTGGACTAGCTTGACAAATACAGACTGTCAGCAACCATTAATTTGTCTGGGATTTTTTCTAGCAATCATGAAGGCTGTTTTCTGTCTGGCGCTACTGTGCGTTGTGGTGGCAACTGTTGAATCATTTGGTAAGTTTCTCCAAGTCAATGGCTGACAGTGAGGATGAATTTTAACGCGCTTATGAATCTATTCTACATTAAATGGCTTCATTCCAATCCTTAGTTTTTTAAAATTTATTTCCCTTTCACTATTAATACGACTAAGCACTTAACACTGATATTTTGTACGGCAAAAATATCCAAATATCGTTAAAGGATTCTTATGATAAATTATAAAAATGAAGTAAGTTTTGGTAAAAGATCATTAAAATTTTATACACATAGAAACAAAGGTCACATGAAATTATAAAGGACGCCTATTTAACCATCTTCATCAAACTCCTTCTCCAACGTCTTTGCTCGACCAAGATTACTATATATTTGATTGCGTACTTTCATCTATATTACTCATTTGGGTCTTCACTTTGTTTGATTCATTTCACTAGAAACAAACGACTGATTTTTTTTATCAAACTGTGATGTTAAATGTGCCCTCTCGTTAAAGAAATCATATACACCAACCGGATTCACGTTGCATTTTTATCGATTTCATGTTCAATGCGTTGTTCCGTGGAATGTTCAGTAGAAAAGGGCTTAACCTATATTTCATGGACCATGGAGTTTTGTTGTTTTCATTGCAAGACTATTTGAATTTTAGTTTAATGTTCTCGAAATATCCCGTGTTGCCAACACACAAAATGTATCTTTAATGTCAACGTGGTTTTTTGCAGATAATTTCAGAGATATCCCTGTTCGTATCGTTATTAATCTAACGCCTCAAGGCAATTTCAGGAAGACTTCATCAACGGCTTGATACACGTTGGAGGCCCAGAGCCTGCCGATTCGGAACTAGATTGTTGCGACCCTATTACCTGCCTCTTTTATGCTGCATGTCCAGGTGGATGTCCTTGTGTCTCTTAATACAACTGGGAATGTACGTATTCATTGAAGTATTTTGCCACAGTATGTGCATGCGAGTTTACAGTTTTATAATGGTCTTCTTTTCTTTCATTACCAGTCTGTCATCAGACATTTAAATATGGTTATCTCTTTATGAAAGTCTTAATTATCTTGATTCATGAAAACATTTAACGTTTTGGAAGACATAAATCGGTATTTTAAGTCTTAAGCGGCCATGGAAGGCAGTACTTCATTGAACAGGTATAACACAGAAGCATGTACAGACAACTTGATTTCATTTACTGATCAGAAATGTTTTCTATCACACGCAGTTACAGTTGCTATTGAGAAGACTTTACTGTAGAAGTCTATGATATGACGACGAAGACCCTGTTACAATGTAGTCACTAGATAACAGCCTCCATGTCGACCATGGATCATCTTTAGTTACTTCATTCTCTGTTTTAAGGAAATAAAAATGCAGTTCGTAAGCAAAATGGATGTGACAAAATTTATTCTTTTCTTGAGTTCTGCTTCAAAGTTACGAATTCTTTTCAAAGTAACTAATTCCTTTACAAACTACACTGACATCTGAAACATCATTAGAGTCCTTGTGGGCTTCTAATTTTTCCTGATGTGTTTCCCTACTTATCCAAACATCAACTCTTTTCCGTAATTATAACGTTATAGGAGACATGGAAAGCGTACTTCTGAGAAACTACTTATCGCCACATGAACCAAAGAAGGGGAAGTAACAGGAGGGCTCTTAGGGGAGAAAATGAAGTTCCAATCTTAGACAAATCTTACCTGCTATTCAACATATATGTCCCTTCTATATATAACCGCGCCAAGTCTGTTGATAGGGTAAGACATGATGCAAATTGCCTAAGCTCTCTATACGCCAGAAGGTATTGGAATTTGTAAAAGCAAAATTACTAAGGGGGGAAATGAATTCTGTATGGTGTTCTGTTATCGTATCAAGGCTTATTGATTATCTACGAGCAACTATCCTTTAGCATTGCAATAATTCATTCTCAATCTGCAGATATTTATAGAGACATTTTCACATTAGACATGGAAGTGCATATCTCATAGACAATGCAATAGCTGTTGTCGTTAAAGTCGATGCTGTAGGACTGACACAACAAATCTAGCGAATTTCTGAGTCTCAACTGTTAATACTGCACTTATCCTAGGAAAAACATACGTTTTGGTACTTGTCTGCAACCTTATTGAGCTACGTCGTGGAGTGATATACGTCACGTTTTCCGTTCATATCATGGTTGGTCCTTTTGATAGGTTGGTACACTTCTGAATACCTTCAAGTATCGGATGAAAGATGCTAGTATTTTCATTCCAATGATGGCTATTTTCAAATCTTGAACGATGACAAGAGTGTTAAATTTACTAAATAGGAATGGCGTGCAGGAGAGATGCGAAGTACATTCAAGTAAAACTCAGCATATTTTATAGAAATTGTAATTGTCGTGCCATATAATTTGAATTGAGACTTGCAGAAAAAATCGCAGACACGGATTTGAAGGTTATTGTCAAGCCTTGTCAATGCATAAATTTCAAAGGGAAATCTTGCAGTGTGTTCTCTAAAGGGAGGAAAAAAACAAGTTTTTGAAGGTTCGGCGAAACGCTTGTCACGTGACTATTATGCAAGTAATGACTGTGAATCGTGCACGGTCGGATTTCTCAATATCAAGGCTCTCAGAAATATATACTTTGGAATTGGGAATTCTACTACTGAGAAACAAATAAAATCCGAAAGTGGTTGTTAGTATATAGCTACCTTAGGTTGTTTCCTTCGACGTGTAGCATCATGTTCATGTATAATTTATATAACCCATAAGACAGTACAATCGGTATTGGTCACTAAAAATGCGGAACATACAGATAAATCACACAAGTATGGCACGATCTCGGCTAAACTTCAAATAATAACCCCCGTTTGTTACATGCACATTTTGCTAATGGCTATTTTCGTCTGGAGTTTTCGATCTTGTTTGGTCGACGATATATTCATTTACTGTTGATTCCAAAAGATGTGAGGGGGACAATGTCGCTTCTCGATATAATTTCGTCCTAGGCCATACCACTTCATGGAAGGGGTTGTGGGAATCTTTCAGTGCGACTAGACTCATTATTGCGCAGTACACAGAGGTGTTTCCAATTTAGAAACCGTTTGTACAAAATTTCAGAGATCAGGTAAGAAGAAAAACATAGGTTGGAAAGCGAATAATGCATATAATATTCTTCCCGTTTGACGAAAGCCTCCTTTAGTGATGTATTCATTGCTTTGATTAAGTTGGAGTTCGATGCATGATAGCAAGTATGTATGATGCGAATGTGTCATGAGCAGGGTGTGCAGAGGTTGTGGTGAGAAAAATCCTAGCAACTTTGCTCGGATATTGAACTAGTCTTTTTAAGGGTGAGGATTTTGACTGCGATGTTTTCGCTAGTAGACTTGGCGCCATACTCGAATCCGATTGGGATTAAGTGGATAATATGTTGGGACGTTGATCTGTGATTGTGCATCCTTAAGGAAGCTGCCATTATTTACGGCTTGGGGGTCGGTTGAAGGATTTCATCGGAAACTCCGACATTTCGAGTACCCCAGGCTGCCAATCATCACGAATTTGAGTAAACCCATCTTTGACTGACCCCGACTTAGAAAAGTTAAATATCGATACAATTATTTGTTAAATTTGCACAAATTCACCGATAGTAAAGACCTTTCGTATTGCTGAATAGTATAGGTGTAGGCCTTTCCTTCTCACTTATCAACAGTCATCTCATTCCAGTTGAAAAAAGTGAAACCATAAAATTAAATTCAGAGTCACAACAAAATATAAATATAACAGCTCACGCTATAACCAGTATCCAACCACATAGTATTGTTTAATTTTGATTGGTATTATGACAGAGTTCTTACTGGGACATCAGACTACATTGGCAGAATTTAAAAGTACAGGAGGAGGGGAGAACACGCCAGACGCTAATGAGGGGGAGTGTCAGAGGGGTTGTCCCTATCCTGCGTGAAATAAAGTTTTGAGAAATTGATGTATGCAATGGTGCCGTGTGTTACAATCTGAGAAGTGTCTTCAAATTTGTTGTTTTACATTTAAAACTGTTAGAATACCCTAGGGGGCGCACGAGAGGGGTGTCCCCCTCTGGCATAGAAAAATTGGGCAATTGATGAGTGGAATGGTGCAATCTGAGAGTTGTTTCAATTTAGTTCACACAAAAAAAAATTGATTAACCCCCTTCTTTCTCTCCACATTTTGAGCAACCTCCTTGCAGCTTTTAATTTTTTAGTAACACCCCTCTTATTCTTCCGACCCCCAGGCCGTAAATTATGACGGCTTCCTAAATGTACTTTGTATACACCAGTCTTGGTGAGTCAGTCTACTTATCACCAAGAGTAATTGTTTGTAGACGTCTCCAACGTCAGATTTTCCGTGAGACGATACTAATATTTAGGCGAAAACTCAATGTCAAGCAATTCTCCGTGTTCACATTGCCATTCTACTATTTGGAATCGTACATTCATGACCATTATCCTTTGCAATCATTCTTGGCTCACCTGATTTGTGTTAAAGTTTCCAAGATAAGTTATAAGTAATGAGCAGTTATAAGAATGAACGCATTTCAAATTGATGTAAAATTATCCGTCGATCTATTTCTTTCCTTTCATGTATACATAGCTAAATATTCAGTAATTGTGAGGTTGACTATTCACCGTTATGCTTTACGCAATGTTCGGTTCTCACCTGGGTGTTTATTGTTCGGAGACAAACTACACTGCTTTCACCTTTGCTACGAAATTAAACACTTCCTACGCAATAGGTAAGCATCACTCATAAGAAATCTTCAGTCTCTAGCAATCTCGTCAATGACATTACAATTTTTTCAGAAAATAGCAAAATAGTTATAATAATACCACGATATGGCCCAGCCTAAGAGCTAAGAGTAAGATTTGGTATTTGGATTGAAAGTGCTGTTACACTCATATGGTCGATAGTGGTATGTACGTCATAATTTTTAAGATAATTTCGTTCGATGACTTCATCATATCTATCTTTATTTGACGAAAATATTGCATTTAGAGTGGTGGTAGAATTAGTACTTGCCGGATATTTAGAGCTCAGGTATTTAACGAGTAAATCAAAATAAATCATCGTAGACTAGCATTATTTTTCGCTGCAGCTGATCAAGCGACAACATTGTTCTTCTTGATGCGGAGAATTTCCGTCACAAACATTTGCTATTATAGCATGACGAGTTATTTCTGTTGTTATGGTCATACTATTCCATCGACAAGTGAAATATCCGCCGTTCCTTACAAGGTTACAGAAAATATGATTTTCAGATTAAACTGTCATGTCCATAAACTTGTGCAATATTGTCGCCTCATCCGAATTTACCGATAAAATTATAACAACGCTATAATAAAAACTGTGACCCTAAAGTTGAATACGTATACTTGTTTATATAAGAAATTAAGAAAGATATATGAATCAGTGGTGGAAGGTAAAATGGTATCGATGTAGTGTAAATAGATGGATAAACAGTAAGTCATCGTTCCACACAAGCCGCGAGTCATATGCAATTGGCTGTAACTGTCAATTCCACCTATAAATGGTGACGAGACCTCTTATACTGCTTAGAGTGTCATGCTTTTCAGCAAAGCAATTCGTTAGATTTGTGCAGGCTACCCAGGATATTATTTTACTGTGATCTAATAAAGGAGGACCTAGACAATTTGACAGAAGGTGTCTGTGATTCATTCAAATCGTCACATGACGACGCACGCGACTTAAAGGTCTGTAGGATACGTCGGGCTAATTAAGAAATGTATAGGCTTCTGGTAACCCGGCTGACCTGTTTACAATGCATACACTTTTAGTATCTTTGAAACTTATTTATGATTATGCCTAATATTTTCGTCTTTTTTATTATCTTAACAATTAAAGTACAAAGTTCCCACGTCGACTTATCGCATGCGATGTCAACTGAATCGCAATTAAAATGATTTTTCCAAATAGATGGAGCAAAACAAATTTAGAATTTGGCAACGTGGATATAAACGCATACCTTGTGGTCATGTTGTACCAAACATACTAAATAAACAATATGTGTAACGAAAAGAAGAGGAGATTTACCTACAGCCTTGTTAATGGAAAACTGAAAAATAAAACTTGAGGAAAGATGTTTCTCCAAACCTCTAAGATTTTATTTTAGTATTCGTACTGCTGGTGTGATATCTTAGTTGTGGCGTTTTCATGTCGATGAATTAAAAAGTTCTGGGCTTGGGGAACCAGTGTACCGACTTTTTTATCCACGCTATGGAGGAACACGACACGTTCAAGACATACGAAATGAACATGTACACTTAAGCGAAAAAGCAGATTACGGTTGTGTATAGTAGTAATAAGGGACTGAAACAATACGCTGTTTTCAATCGGTTTCGATCTCAAAACATACAGCATCCAGTCACCAAGCAGAGAAGCAACAGGCAGAACAGCTCAGCCAAATCAACACTCTCAAAAAAGAGTGGTTCAATAACTGGGCTAAGTTGTTACATGATCATTATCGAGACAGAAAGATTGGAATACCCCTTATCGGCGTTTAGTTTAGGAATAGTGCATACTTGACATTAGTCAAAGTTATGTGCAATGAAAGTCAAGATGTTCGGTGAACAGTTTTAGTACCATGGCAATAGACATCAGCGACGCAATTATTGATTAAGTCACAAAATTGTCAAAGTTGTCAATGTCATCAATTTGATGTCGTGTGCAGATTATTGTGGTTAAAGAAATACCAAAAAAAAAGCATTCGGCGATGGGCATTTGAGCTATGGCCAATAGTTGCCGATTTAACATTTTTACATTTATGTCACGAAAGGTCTACGCTAGATACATTCTTTGGTTGAGTCGGGTCTAGCTGGGCTTGCACGAAATACATTCTTTACATTTAATACATTTTTTACATTTATGTCAAGAAAGGTCTTCACGATATACATTCGCCCACCTAAGTGTGGACCAATGTCATAGGTTGGCGTTTGTTAGTCTGTATGTGTGTCTGTAATATGTATGTGTGTGTGTCTGTGTGTGTGTTATAGATTTGTATCGTCGATATCTCTCAAACTCATTCATCAAATGTCATGAAATTGGGTACACAGAATCTTTAGGATGGAAACTAGATCTGACAAAGTTTTGGGGTTGTTGGTTGCATAGTTCAGCAGAAATTAATTTTTGAAGTAATATTTTGACTTATTTTTGCTCATTTACATAGCAAGGGAGGATGCACTAAATTATGAGGAGTGAGGCACAGAGGACTTGGAAATAGTATTACATGACTAGGGTTTTTAGCTTGTGTGTTCATTCGAATAAGCTTTTGTGCTACTGATGTTTTAAATTCTCTGTGTATATCTCTCTTTGTGTTTGTCTGTCTCTCTGTTTGTTTGTCTGTCTAACAATTTTGACAAAGAATGACACTGTCCATTTGTGTATGCGACTGACTTTCCTCATCACAGATATATGTCTGCATTGACCTGACCAAAGTTGACAAAACTTGCTAAATAAATTGAAAATACTCTGATATAACAGTAGTCTAAGTGGTTTAGCATTTTGCATTACATTAACTAATGAAAATATTTAAGAGACTTTCCTACTGAGGAATATATATCAGTATAGTCTTGACCAAAGTTGACAAAATGCCATGTACATTTCATTACTACAGTGGTGAAATACATGTCTTCTACATGTAGTATTTTCGATAGAAACATCAGGTATGAAGTTACTGATCCAATAACAAAGATGCCACCTATTTAATGTATTAAAACTTATGAAAAAGTGCAGAGTCAGTACTTTTGCATCAGTGGCTTCTCAAAGGAAATCCTACAACTATGATGTTGTCTTAAATCAAGCATGGTGACATGGTTTTATATTTTTCAACAAAGCATCTTTCAATGAATCATTTGTGGAAATACCAGAAAATTGCCTCTATTCCTAGATTGTTTTCGAACATTTCTATATGCAATCCTATGCCATGAGTAAATTTTGCATAGCCTCTTGGTAGTCTACTTATTCTACCTAAGGGTAGCATTAACACACGGTACAATAAATTATCCACAATTCAGTTTGATTTTTACACGCAACGTTAGAATGTTTATAACTTTTTATTGTTAAGCCTGAAAGCAGTAATATAAAACCTCTGGATGTATAATTAAATTACATCTATAAATTTCAAAGAAATAATTAAATAACCATACAAGTCATTCTGCAGGTACTATAAATGCCAGACTTTTGGGTAGTAAGTTATGACAAACTGAAGGGGTCATTCTCTGAAAAGTCAGCATGTAAATTTCTTTTGTCTTTCTGCTTGGAATAAATCAATATCCATTTGTTTCACAAAATAAGTGCAACTAGTCTCCCTACTTTCCATCACCTTATTCTGTATTGCTGAAGACACAATCAGTGGAAAAATTTACAAAAATGCTATCTTCTTTCTCAATCAAGCACATTTTTCTAAATCATTTGAAATAGTAATTTAGAAGAAAGGTGCCCATAAAAGTACGTTTTTAGAATTTTAAAAACCAGTCTGTGAATATATTTACACATGGGAGGCACAGTAGACCACCATCATGATGGGAAATCTCCAGTACTGTGTAACAGGCTGATGAAATTTTATTTAAAAGAAACAAACATCAAATAAGGAAATTGAGTGGCAAGGTCCTATGGAGACAAAAGTTATATAGAGTATTAAAAACCCCACCTTTTAGTACTAACGGTCCAGCCCTAGATCACGTGCAACATCAAGTGCGCAAGCGCATAGTCAATGTCGTCATGAACACAGTTGATCCAAGGCCAACATGATGTACCTGCAACAACCGTGATCGGTATCTGTATGGTGATCGGTATGCAACAGCTGAGTGACGTATTTAACGTAGCTTTCTTTGAGAACCGTACAGTTATATGTTGTTGATATACAGCAGGTAAGTTATTTTATGGCTTTTTCAGAGTGTTACGAATCATGTCTGATCACAGGACTGCAAATAAATAAGCAAAGATGGCTCCGATAACTTTTGCCAACTGCCGTACGCGTTGCCCTTTCCAATTGACGTTCCGCTCGACCGAAAGTACTAGTATCTCTATACAGTATCTCTGTTTACGCTCCAGTTTTCAGTGGAAAAAATCGATCGACTTTTTCTCGTAGCTTTGTAGAATGTAAATAAACGTGAGAAAGATACGGTGGAGCGAGCAGTTACCAGTTCATCTCTCTCTCTCTCTCTCTCTCTCTCTCTCTCTCTCTCTCTCTCTCTCTCTCTCTTGTGCAGCATTCCATTTTCAATGGTGTTATTTTATTTTATTTTATCGACATAAACACAGTCCCTTCACGAGGGACAGTGGCATGTACCGGTGCGCGTTCATCTCCTTACGGTCTTTTTTTTATTCCTGCCGTGTTTCATATCATACACGCACAACTTGAGTTGCTAAATGTTTGCAGGTCTTATAATAATGTGAATCGAAGGATAAACGTTAGATGAAAGCATTGATGGTGAAGTGATAGTGAAATTCAAGCAATATACTTTGGCAGTCTGTCGTCTACAGGACGTGTGATGAACGCGAAACCCACGTTGGCAAACCAGCTGCTCGTAGCAGCAACCGCGTACGCCAAAACAAATTCCTAGGTGACAACTTAAGATTTGAAAGTCGAAATCAAAATGGCCACACCAG
Source organism: Ptychodera flava (assembly GCF_041260155.1). NCBI lineage: Eukaryota > Metazoa > Hemichordata > Enteropneusta > Ptychoderidae > Ptychodera > Ptychodera flava. Next base: position 45,346,103 of record NC_091931.1, on the reverse strand, counting down.
TTTAAAAGATGAAAACTTCGATACTGACGTTTTTGTGAAATGTAGAGGCCGAGAGCAACTCTGTAACCGCTATCGCTTTTTCCCGATGAAACTTACAGGCAAACTATTACCCCTTGCGTACTGAACCATCCAAGAAGCCGCAATCATAAACGTATGAAAGACGTCCATTCTGCAAGTGAAATTCCACTATTCAGAAAGTTGCAATGTTAAAAACGACAGCAAAAACACGATTGAGTTATAATGTTTAACACAACATTAACCACGGATTTAAATACTGATCACTTCAAGGCCAAAATTTACATCGTAACTATGGAACCAGCGGTTCGTTTCTGGGTAAAACAGACTGAATTCCGAGAACGCGGCAACTATTATCCACAGTCCCTCTATCCATAGAGGAACTGACAGTGTGTATTATCTAAACGCTACCAATCACAGGATTTGTCAGCTACGTGAAATTTGTAAAATTTGTTTACTTTGATACGTTTATCTGTCAATCATTACTGCATGCATCAAAACACCGATAGCCGTCCCGGGGTCATGAACATTTACGAACGAACAACAACTCAGTAGCGGATCAATTTGACAAAACCAATGGGCCGGAGGCCCGAATGGTCCTATATCGCCCAAGTGTCAAGCAGAATGTCTTAATTGTCTTGCAAGGTTGTGACATTGTCGATAGCTATTCGTAATGTTTTTTATTTGTTTCGTATTTTTCGTGTAGCCTGATGTTCAAATAGGACTCAAGTTGAATAACGTAACCATGTGAATATCATCGAAAACAGACTTTGTTTTAACGCATGACTTTTGAAGACTTTGTATAGCCAATGGCCTTCATGATCTTTGAACCAATAGTTCTGTTCCCGCTGCTATGGGGTATAAAAGCTAGGTTTTACCGCGTTTTTATTTTTTGTTTTTTGTGTTTTTTTCCTTTGGTTATTCCGTGTAATGCACTTATCAGTGTTTTCCACGGGGACGGGAGTGCAGGGAAATTGATCGGACATCGTATTCCGGCAGCTGGGAATTTGATTGCTACGGTACGCTCAACAGGTGGGGATTTGACAATGGAAAAATAGTAATTTTTGTTTAGTATATATTACATATAGTATATATTGTTTAGGCCAGAGAAAAAAAAAATCTTGTTCATCGGATTTTTTGGACCAAGTTCCAGGAGCGGCGAGCGAAATTTTTTTTTTTTTTTTTTTTAGCCGAAGGTAAACGCGGTTTTCTGGCATTTTTGCACAGATGCAGAAAAGGCAAGACAATTGTTTCCCTTTTTACCAGAAATATCTCAGACAAGAAACACTGATACTGGTAACTGAATTCAAGACTATATTTCCCAACAATAACATAGGCCATTACATTCACAGTTAGTGTTTGCACAACATATTCTGAATATTTCAACATTCTCTCAGAATAAAACTGAAATGTACAGCAAATCACTGAAATCCAACAATTCAGTATTGTCCTTTAATATTGTCCTGGTGGGACCTAGCATCTGAGTTTTTTCATTCTACTTTGGCCCCATGTTTTGACCTCTTTACCACTGTCTGCACTGTCTCTACACAGTTTACACAATGGTCTAACAACACTGTACTGTGATCGGAGTGAAGTTATATAGTCATCATTCAGATCGTACTTTAACATCGACGCAACCATGTGTTTTGTCATTGCCGTAATTTTTATACTTTCGATGCAATTTTCATTCAATCGATCGGATGCACCGTCCATCTGCTGTCACGATTTTGTTGAACAAATCGCCGAACGTAATATCAGGACAAACACTGAATAGCGTCTTTAGAACTAACTGTTGGCCATCACGTCGAATGTTGGCGATCAAATTAATACTCATGATGTGACATGTACTAACCTAACCAATCGACCCACTTTGCGTCGTGATTCGCCAAATTCAGACGTCACAACAACGTGTTGGCGGTCAACTAAGTCCGTACAAACACGTAGGAAGTCTCATTAAAAATCCCGTGCCCGCGAAAACCCGACAAAGTGTAGGGCGCCACCAGCGGCAGTACTAAACATATTTGTAATGCGGAAGTAAGAATTTGCCGCGATCAAAAAAAAATTTTTCAAATATGCCAAAGTAGAAGCGGCGATTCCGATGAACAATTTATTTTTTCTTCCTGGCCTTAGTGTATATGTACGTTATACTTGCAACGTTCCGTTCAGTTCAGCTTTGGCATGCAGATTCTAGCATCGGAATGGGTCGATTTTGGTGCAGCAATATGATACAATACTGTGTTCGAAATAATCGGTGACAATGGTGGCATTTGCCACCAAAACCTGTCAATCTGCCACCAATATTTTTTTATGGTGGCATTTTTCTACCACTAAATTTTGGGTCATCATGTCATCGATCCTATGGCTTGAATGAAGGAACACTGAAGGAAGACGCGTTGTCTGACGGCGGAAAGACTCATTAGCAAAATAAAAAAACTAATTGCGACATTTTGGCATGAATGAAAACATAGCGTGTATCCAAACTTGTGATTGGCTAATCTCCATATCGATGACAGCAGCTATTGTACACTTGACATGTTGTTGCCCTTTGTGATAGCCACATATGCAGTCATACGGCACAAGATAAAAGCATGTTGTGACATTTGAAAACAAAGCAAAACCGCAGCCTGCATGATTTAAATAATAATAAATACTTGCAATTCATTAGCCAGTACGAGGCTCAAAATTTCCTATCGCCCGACGCTCGGCCATGGCTGGTGAATTTTGCATTCGGGCAGGTAAAATCAATATGCTTCCCGTCCGATGGGCAAGTGCACCAGCGGTTGATTTAATTAAGCTCTGGACAATTCAAGCTTGAAAAGGTAGTTCATTACGTCTGTACACGCCTACAATCATTTTAAGTCCTTCAACCCTGAGAATTTTTTCTTCTGAAAACCTAGGAAATCCGCCCGACATCGCAAAATAATTGTTCTTGCTGTTGTAAAACACAAAAAGTCGTAAAATTAGAGATTTGCGACATGTTCTCTCCAACGTACGAGGAGTCAACTTACTGTTTTCTATGTGTGCCGTAAAGTGGTATGCCCTTGACAGTGGTTGCCATTCTCTTTGTGCAAGTGTATGGCGGTCGACTTCACTCGAGAGTGTAATTGCACCTTGCATTGTGCTTGGTAAATGGATGTAAACTTTATTTGGAGCCATGGATCTCGGCAATGCTTAGTGTGAAACGCATTAATCAACCCTCGGTTGAAAAGTAGAAGTTTAGTATCGTAGTCGAAACGAGCTCAGTCGACCAAGGAGGCCACATATTGCAGCTACGTAGTGCGTGAGATGCAGACAGTTTCAAATTACGTGACCTTGGTTGTTAGGAATCGGCTCTCACTTAGAGAAAACAAATCTGCACTGAAGAGTAACGAAACGAAACTTGAATCTGCTTTCTTCAGGAATACATTTATCAAAATAAAACTTTGAAAGACGGCTGTGCTCAGTGAGTAAGCATATGTAAACAGATACAAGGGTTGCAGATGTACATGTGCGTATGAATTGGCAGATAAACACTAGCAGAGTAGTTGTTTGTGATCTCAGCTTGATAATAAAGAGCAGCAGCCAGCCCCGGCAGCAAGCCAAGGGCATTGTAAATTAAAGATATTATTTAATGGAGAAAATCTGAAAGTTACAGAATCTTATTGATCTTATATAAAGATTTTAATTTTGGATTAGGTTGTGCAAAATTCCAAGATGTTTTCTAGATGGCCAAATCTACAGAAAAGACAAACGTATTCTCACATTTCTTGTGCTACATTTCAGATTTGATAATGGTCCGTCATTTTAACAAAATGTAGTTCATGTTTCAATCTGCTTTTTTATTCTTGGATTCACTTAATATGCCCAAACTCTTGTTACTTGTACAATTATTATAAATTTAGAGCAAATAATTTTTCCTCTCGGGCAAGTAAAAATGAATCATCACGTGTCCCACGACTAGTAAGTTGAAAAAATTTATTTGAGGCCTGCAGTATAGGTCGACTTTTTGTGACGTGTACTCATCATATTTTCAAGAATTTATAAATTAGAAAGAGTATGTGGCAATGAGAAAATGTTTTATTATACCGATCACATGATGTGTTAAACTGCCACCAGATTTTTCGTAATTGCCACCTGATTCAAATCTGGTGGCAAACTTTTGCAATAAAAAATAAAAAAGTATTTTGCAATAATACTCGTCTAGTGAGTGTTCTCCTGCTAAATTGGCATTATGGTGTCGGGCCTGACAATAACAACAACACAATGATTTCATAAGTTCTATACTTCAACAGATACGGAATTTACTTGTACACACATGTAAATAGTACAGCCCTTCATTCTCTGTTTTCTTGGCTTTCATTTTCATTTGTAGCGTGCAAAACAAATGGTTCATGGAGAGTTAGATTCTTATGTCAAGCTCATTTTCATGTTAATAATGTCTGTAATTAGGCTGTATATCAATATTCAGTGCATCGATTTAAATTGGTCCTTTGCGTTTTGCTTATCATATCTAGTTGTTAGTTGGAGTAAAAGGTTCATATCTTTGGCATTTTATTCAATAGATCATTTGCATATTTGATGAAACTTTAATAAGGCAATGTATCAAAATTCTTTTCATTGGACTTCTTGAAGTACATTGGTTATATTTACTAATACATTTATGATGACCATGTAACTCTGATTTAAAACTTGTACAAAATGAAATTCTGTGCTTGGCCTATATGTTGAAAGTGAATGTGATATTTGTAACTTAATTTGATATACTTCTAAGCTTCAGCAGTTATACTTACTTTAAGTCATGCTCGAAGTTTATGAGTATCTCATATTATAATTAGCTAAATTAAGCCATCAACAATACTAAATGGAGTGAATTTGATCCAAGTTTCGTTTAACATATATGCTTTTGCTTAATGAGCATGCCATGAGTCATCATACTTACATTTTGCTATATTTTTTTGAGTACATTTTTGAAAGTTTCATGAGTTCCCCGATATCATAATTAGTTCATTTGCATATATTTGCATAATTTTGATATATATACCCCTTTTTTCTCTCAACAGATTTCTGAAGGGCTGACCATAATTAATAACCAATTATAACCCATGACATTCACCTCCAGGGAGCACAGGAACGATAGTGAAAGATGTCAACTGTCAATCATACCAAATTCACGTACTTTAACTCGGTCATGTCATTGCTCCTACACAATTTGAAATGCATAACAGTCCAACAAAACAACCCATCTCAAATCATTCTTGTCACAACTCAAATTAATTTCAAAGTTGCACTTCAAAAGTTTTACTATATCTAACTTTATTGTAATTGTTGTGTACATTCCTGAGTTTTTTGTCATTGTATAGTGTAACTTGAAAAATGCACATTGTTTGTTCATTTCATTAAAAATAATTGTCTTCATTACTCTAGTAAAAGAGTTATTAATACTCATGTGTCATGTAATCATTGTCAATGGAAATATTTTGGTCTTCCATTATTTATATACGCCCGTGTAACTTCAGAGACTCCATGCTTGCTTTTATATCATAGGAACGCAAATCCTGATATTTTGTATTTATATGAATGATGAATGAATGAATTATTTTATTACCCAGAAAAGTAACATACAATATGAAAGACAGCAACAAGTTTGAATAAGTCAAAAATGATCTGGGCAAAGGGGAAACAGGATATAGCTGGTAGCTAGTCGAGCCTGAACCCCGACATGTGAAAATTGAGGTGAAAAAAAAAATGTAGGGACAAATTCTATTATTCGATTAAATTTGCTTTTTTCAACTGATTACTTTGATTATATTTTTACACGAAAGGTCTGCACGAAATACATTCTTTACATTCAGTTTAAACAATCCTGGTATATCCAATTATCTACACCACATCTACCCAGATGATTTATTAACATAAAAGAAACAACTGAAAGTGTGGACTCGGCATCATACCTAGACGTATTGTTTGAAATTAGACATAATACACTATATACTAAGCTATATGACAAAAGAGACGATTTCAATTTGAATCGATGAACAGTTTTAGTACCATGGCAATATACATCAGCGACGCAATTATATGATTAAGTCACAAAATTGTCAATGTCAATTTGATGTCGTGTGAAGATTATTGTGGTTAAAGAAATACCAAAATACGCATTCGGTGATGGGCATTTGATCTATGGCCAATAGTTGCCGATTTAACATTTTTACATTTATGTCACGAAATGTCTACACGATATACATTCTATGGTCGAGTCAGGTTTAGCTGGGCTTGCACGAAATACATTTAATACATTTAAAACATTTTTTTTACATTTTTTACACGAAAGGTCTGCACGAAATACATTCTTTACATTTAAGAAAGGTCTGCACGAAATACATACTATGGTCTGGTCGGGTCCAGCTGGGCTTGCACGAAATACATTCTTTACATTTAATACATTTAATAATTTTTTTATATTTTTTACACGAAAGGTCTGCACGAAATACATTCTTTACATTTAATGCATTTTTTACATTTATGTTACATTTAATACATTTAATAAATTTTTTATATTTTTTACACGAAAGGTCTGCACGAAATACATTCTTTACATTGAGTTTAAACAATCCTGGTATATCCAATTATCTACACCACATCTACCCAGATGATTTAGAAATATAAGAAACAACTGAAAGTGTGGACTCGGCATCATATTGTTTGAAATTAGACATAATACACTATATACTAAGCTGTATGACAAAAGAGACGATTTCAATTTTGAAATCATAAACTGTCCCTTTTTGTCGAGCAATATACGATCATCTCCAGCTTATGGTGTGTATATTTCACAACTCCTTAGATACAGTAGAGCATGCCATTCATATGAAGACTTTCGAGTTAGACACAGCCTATTAGCTCAAAAGTTAGGATTCTCTGAAAGTAGATTAGTGAAGTCATTAAGAAGTTCTACGGTAGATACGGAGATGCTGAATCAAAATTTGACTTGTCTGTTTCTCAAATGATGAGTGACAGCATATCCAATTTTGACTCACAAAGTAATTTGTTGAATTCACCAAATAACAATGGATTTGTCGCTTTGGGTCAATCTTGACGGATGCGGCTAGCTGGCAGGGTACGCTTACTCATTCCGGACACCTGGTACCACCACCATTTTGTGGTTCAAGATGACCCCATTGCCTTTGTCATCATCTATATGTTCCTCGGACCTGGTAAATTTCATAATTACCTTGAATGATAACGACTATTGGCCTGATTTGATGTCTATTACATTTAATGCATTTTTACATTTATTTATTTACTAAGGACATTCTTTGGTTGAGTCGGGTCTGCACGAAAGACATTCTTTACATTTAATACATTTTTTACATATTTTACACGAAAGGTTTGCACGAAATACATTTTATGATCGGGCCGGGTCTAGATGGGCTTGCACGAAATACATCCTTTACATTTAATACATTCTTTACGATGAATACGTTTACATGTATTACATTGATGACATGAAAGTTCTGCACGAAATACATAATAAGCTCGGGGCAGGTTGTAGATGTGGCTTGTAAAAGTTCAAAATGGGCGAAAATTGTCCTAGCAACGTACATTACCACTGAGCGACGCTTAGAACAAGTTTGACATGACATAGTGTTACATAATCTATTGTTATTCAGCACCCATTCACACCTATGGACATGTTGTTGTTGTTTGAGCTTATATCCCTGCGTTGAATTGTCGCAGCACCGTCTAAGGAAAAGACGTAGAGTTAAAAACACAAAATAAAAGAAGAAATTAAGGTGGTCTGTCCAACTCTCCCTTTCCGTTCTTCAGCAAAACTGCACGCTTGGTGTGGATTGTATATAGGTACTCCCTACTCCAAAGTTCGATGAAATGTCTAATTTAAAAGGTTGTTCGCATCCGGGTGTCTTGTAAAGTCTAAGATTATCTGTGTAAAAAGTTCGGGGTTGAGTACTGTTATCCTGTATGTTGACTGTGGAATGATTTCTTGGAGCTTGGTCTGGTATTTCAACCTTACATCTGTAAGGCACTAAGGAAATGTTGTCTTGTTTCTGGTTCGAGGTTACATAGTTTGCATGTAGGGTCAACGTTGTATTGATTGAAGACGGCTCTGTTGGACTGTAAAGTATACGTTCCTGTGAGGAGTCTAGCTTTAATTGACGCCCTCTGTATGTCATGAGTATTCTGGTTTACTGATGTCCATATGTGATGAGGGGATCCAATCTTGTATAAGTTGGTGTTTAAATATTTTAATGTTGATTTCTCTTTGGCTTGATCCTTTAGTTTTTCTTCCCAGGTTGACTGTACAGTACTAATAACCAGGCGTTTCCAATGTTCTTTTCTTGGGGGTCTTGCAAAATCATAAATGGAGATGGTAAGTTGTAGTTGAAAAGTAGTTTTCGAACTTTTATGAACCAGGAATTGTCCGAGAGAGTTTTGAGTGAAAGTTGCCTTTCAGCTAGTTGTCTTTCTATTCCATTTTTTGTGACAATACTTCCAAAGAGTGTAAGAATCTTGATATGGATTTGTGCTTCAATGGGTAGAATTCCAAGTAAGATGTATGTAGCTGGATATGCAGTTCTATTTGGAAGAAACTGGAGCTGTTTGAGGGTTGTACTTTGATATTTCTCTAAATGAGAGATATTTGATCCTGTGAGTTGACATGCTTCCAATCCATAAAGCAGTATGGGTAGAACATAGACAGTCCATATATGCGCTGAGATATGTGGAGATAGTCCATTACGGCCATGAAGACCTGCGCCCAGTAGGGAGTAAACAGTGGCTCTTGCTTTATTAATAAGTAAGTCGGTGTCTATCTTCATGGAATGTTGTCTGTTAACACCCAGGTGTGTGGTCTGTGGTGTGATTTTAATTTGATTATTCTGAAGTGTAACTGTTTTGGGAATTATCTTCTGAGATTTTCCGAAAATCATAGAATGGCTTTTTGCAGGTTGAATGTTGTAACGTTCTTTTGATGCGTAAGTTGTAACATCATTGTGCATAGCTTGAAACTCTGATTGCGAATGTGACAATAGAGTGACATCATCAGCGCAAGTCAGATGAGGTATGGAAATATGACCAATTTTGGCACCTTCGTAGTTGTCTTCCAATGATAACAGAAGCTGGTTGTTGTAACGCTTGTAGTGGGTTGCTGACATCACACCACCCTGTCTAACACCCTGTTGAATTTGGAATGTTTGTGAAGTTTGATTTTCCCATTTAACCTTGGATACCATATTTGTGTATAAATCTTTAGTTATGGACCAGAGATTATCAGTTACACCATCAAAGTATAATTTCCGTAAGAGAGATGGATGTGATACAACATCAAACGCCTTTTCAGCATCCAGGAAAGTAACAAACAGGGGGATCTTCTGATCTGTAGCTTCTTGAATCGCCTCAGACAGGAGGAGAACTGTATTAATTGATGAGGAGCCAGAAGTAAATCCGCTTTGGAATTTGGACTGAGAGAGTTGTAACATAGGATTAATACGTTGAAGAATAACGTTTTCAATTATCTTCAGGATGACTGACGTGACTGTTATACCTCGATAATTGCTCGGAATGTTTTGAGGACCTTTTTTGTGGATGGGAGAGACAAGTCCTATTTTTAGAGAGTCTGGAATCTTGGAAGATTTGAGAATATAGTTGATGATCATCGTAAGGTTAGAAGTCAATTTATCACCACCATACTTGAAATGTTCAACTGATAATCTGTCATTATCAAGTGCTTTATTTGTATGCATCTTATATAAAATCTTCTGGACTTCTTTGGTAGAGACTGGGTCAGGCAGAGAGTAATTTTCTCCAGCTAATATTTCAATCAGATTTGTGTCAAATTCCACTTGGTTAGCATAGTGACTATCAAAATGTTCCATGTCTTTGGGTAATGCAAGAGATGAGAAGTAGGCTTGCCAACCATCACATAAATTGTTACTTGTAAATATCTTGTCATCTATGATAAGTTCAGTAGTTGAATTGTGAGATTCTGTTTTTCTTTGCTGTTTTATGAGTTTATAGAAAGTTCTTGTATCTTCAGTTTTGGCGTTCATGATTTCTGTGATTTTCTTCTGTCTTTTCTTAGCAATTTCTTGCCTTTGTAGTTTTCTAAGTTGTGATGCTGATGCTTTTTTGGTCTTCAATAGGGGGTTATTGCTTTCAGTTGGGCGACCAGCTTTTTTCCAAATCCAGTGTGCAATCTTGGAGTTCTTTATAGCTACTGCAATCTCATGATTCCATATTCTGTTGGGCTTTTGTTTGACAGTCATTTCCATTTTGTAACTTGGAATACTTGTATGTACAGCTTGGTGAACAGTGTTAATAAGATGTTCCAATTGGATATCTAGTTCGAAAGAAGATGAGATATTGTCGATAGGGTTGAGGTGAGAGTTTATAACAGACTTGTATACTTCTTTATCGCATTTTGACCAATTTGGTTTCATGGAGATTGTGGTCTTGGTGGTCTGTATAGGTTTCACAGTTGAGAGGTTGATAGTTGTTGAAACTGGAATATGGTCTGAAGTGTTTATTGGTGACATTTCATGGACTATTGTTTTATTGGTGCAGAGTTCTTGACTGTTGCTGAAGAGAATGTAATCAATTTCAGAACTGTGTTGTTGATTTGGGTGATAAAAAGTTGGTTGTCCTTCTTGAGTTGAGAAAAGGTTATTTTCTGTACAGAACTGTTCAATTTTGGTATCTCTAATAACATCAAGTCTTCTTGAAAGGGATGCATTAAAATCACCAGAAAGTATGATTTGGTGTGATGGGGAGTACTTATAAATGAGTTCCTGTATTTCGTTGAGCATTGAGTTGAATTCCATGGTACTTGAGGTGTTTCCTCTACATGGCATATATACTGTAATGAGGCATATTGGTGTATTGGAGTTAATTTCCAGAATAATTAGTCTTGAGCTGCCATCAGATTTTTCCTTGATAATATTAGAAAGAGCTTTTGGATATAAAATTGCGGTACCTCCATAACCTCTAGGGACTTGAGTGGGGGGAATGGGATCATCTTTATCAACACATTTCACAAAACATCTGTGGTTGGTGGACAATTCATCAAGGTAAGATTTTTCAAATTCAAAGAGCCAGTGCTCTTGTAAACATAAGATATCTGTGTCCATCAGTAATTGTTGGATGTAGAGAGAGTTTGCTTTCACATTTTTTGTATTGAATGTAGTTATCTTAATTGGCGTGAAGTTCGTATTTTTCGTACTGCTGGTGGGTAGGTTATCTAAATGCTTCTGTCCAGTAGATAATTTGGATTGGTCTGAGAGGCTCTGCCATTCCCTAAAAAAGGCTTCCTTGTGGGACTGGATTTCTTTTGATACAGAATATTCCTAGACGGAGAAACACGATTGTTTGCAGGTAAGGATTCAGAGATCGGTATACTGGTAGATGTAACTGGAACTGTGTTTGAGATTGGAGTTTCCGGATAACCTGTTTCCGAACGAATATCGTTCTGTAGGAGTACACTAGTATTCATCATATCTTTTGTTGAAGAGTCAACTTGATCAGCAATATCATTGTGGTTACTGAGTTGGCATCAGAAACTATGATAGAGTAACAGCATCAGAAGCATGTTCAGTCAAGGTAATGTTCCGAGATGAAGATCTGTCAGGAGAAATGTGTGTTGTTCTTGGAGTGGGAACTTGAGAAGAATGATTAATGTTCTGTTGATTTTGAATATTACGAGTATAGTTCTGGTGATTCAGTTGAGCTGTTTTTGTGTAGTTGGGTATAAAAGGACGTTGACTGGAATTCTTCATTGCAGCTGGATGTGGTCTTACAACATTTGGATACATATATGGCATCATGAACATATACGGGTTATTGAGAGGATTCATTGCTGGTAATGAGAAGGGTTGTTGTAAATACCATGGTTGTTGATTGAAGAGGATATTTGGATTTATAGGTTGAGGAACTTGTTGTTGGATGAAAGGTTGCTGTATTGAGTAATGAGGTAACATACTGTGCTTGAGTAACTGTATTTCATGTGATAGTTGAGTAAGTTTTGTATCTTGTATTTGTTGTTGAAGTTGGATCAGCGTTGTATCATGATGTTGAGTTCTTGTGCCTGAGTTTTAGTAGAATTTACTTCTTCAGGTTGCGCTGCTAGTTTAAGTCTTAAAAGTTTGTTGGATTTCTCAAGCTCAGATATTTTAACTTCTAACTTTGAGATAGTGGATTTTGCAAGTGAAAGATGATCAATTGCTTCAGATAGGTCTTGTTCTTTCTCCTTGAGTTTCTTCTCTTTGAGTGTAAGTTGGCGCTCTCTAGTTTTAAGTTCTTTTTCTTTGTTCTGCTGAGTGTTCACTTGGATTGGAGGCTTCTGTGCATTAATAGTGTAACTGATTGGTCTACCATTAGAATTGAAATCTTGATTGTTATCTTGGTTATTTTGTTCTGCTCTTGAGTTCTCTGATCTATTACAGGTAGGAGTTGTAGACACAGTGTGAATTTGAGTGTTAATTGTCTTATTAGTTGAGAGATCATTACTATGTTGATTGCCATCAGCTGTTGGAGCAAGCTGAATCTCTTGAGAAATACATGCTGAACAATTGAAGGGTAAAGTATCGCATAGTTTTAATCGTTCATAGACTTCATCAGGGATTTGTTCACATTGTTGGTGGAACCATAGAAGACATGCATTGCATTGCACACCTGTAGATACATCAGTTTTACAGTGAGGGCACTGTGAGGAGAGGGTGGAGTCATCAATATTTTGAGTAAGGGAAGACATCTGAGTGTTCAATGTACACGTCTTCTTGGATGTATTATTCTTGGAACATTTGTCTTGATTCTTGTTTTGATTGGAGAGGAGATGTATTTTTTTGTGTTGTTCTTATCCACTTGCATAGGTACTGGAGTAATAGAATGGATATTATGATTATCATGGGAGTCAGTCGAGACATCCAAGGAACCAGGATGTGACACATTGCCATCGGATTTCTGAGAGGATTGAGGTTTGCAATTGGACTTCAGGGAATCAAGGGCGTCTCTGAGTTGAAGATCAAGCTGCTGGATTACATTGTTGTCACTAAGTAGTTGTTCTAAATCTGGCAAATGTTTTTGCTTGAACTCATGTATGAGTGATCCATTTATCAGTATAGTAGAATTGGTATTATACAGGTTGATAGAGAGTTTTTGTTGACTTCCTTTTGACCCATCTCTCAGTCGATTAGAAAGCTTAACTTGTTGTTCTATGATATATCCATTATTGTCTTTAATCTCAGAATTACTGCAATACCATGTTGATGAGTTGTTGCTGAATTTATCGAAAATGGCAGTCTTCATTAATTCATATGCTGCAGTGCTCAGAGTAATTAGTAGTTGTCTACCACGGTCTTTCTGTTCAATGCGGTAAAATTCCCTGTTGCATGCATTTAACTTCTTGTCAATTGCTTTTTTACGATTTAAATTATACTGTTTATGCTTACTGGTCAATGGTTGTCTTGTGGGAGCAGGAGAGTCAATGAATTTCCTTGGGGGGTTTCTTTGTCTCCTTGGTCGTTGCGCAGGATTCTGTGTTGTTACAAGAGTTGACTTGTCCATATTCATTGTTGTAGAAGCTAGAGCCATACGTAACTGGAGTATAGTATTTCGGAGGAACCCAGAAGTCCGATAAAAACGTCAAACGAGTAACAAAAAGCGGATGGGTGAGGTCCTTAACGTGTCGAACGGAAAGGGAAGTTGAACAGATTAAAATCCAAGATGGCGTCAACACCACGCACACGTTGGTGCTACGTACACTCACTAGAGAACAATAACTTGAAGGAACGACGACACACGGCGACTAAACGACGACGACGACACTACAGGTACAGTCAAAAACTCACTTCACAGCACTTCACAAAACCACCAGTACCACCACCAATAAAAACAGAAGGTTAAAATACCAATAAAGACGATAAAATCTTCACTTCATACGATAAAAACTTCACTTCATACGGAGCATTAAAAAAACGTGGCGACCATCTTGAAATTCATTGTTCTTCGAAGTCCAGATAGTTAAACCACGGCCCCTGTAACGTGTCTTACGTGCGGACATTTTTACGACAAAATGTATTAATTGTACAGAATGTATTTCAGGCAAGGCCCGCCTAAACTCACGATAAGGTCGGGCCATCCCTCCCAACCAAGTTCTGATAGTTTGTGCGGACATGTTATGAAAAAAAGCATTTAATGTAAAGAATGTAATTCGTGCAGACCTTTCATGTAAAGAATGTATTAAATGTAAAGAGTGTATCAAATGTAAAGAACGTATTTCCTCAAAGCACAGCTAGACCCGACCCGACCTTAGAATGTATTTTTGCAGAACTTTCATATTATCAATGTAAAAATGTATTAAATGTAAAAAATGCATATTGGGCAGACCTTTCATGTACTAAATGTAAAAAGTGTAAAAAATGTATTAAATGTAAAAATGCATTTCGTGCAAGACTCCCAAACTCCCGATGATGTCCGATAACTCCCGAGCAAGGCCCGAGAGTTCGGTGTATTTCGTACGGACATTTGTTGAAAAAATGTATTAAATGTAGATAATGTATTTCGTGCAGACCTTTCATGTAACAAATGTAAAAAAATGTATTAAATCACACAGGAACATAGACAGAGTCGCAACGGGTATTGTTTAAGGCGTGAAGCGGTTACGTAACCCATCCATGTTCGCCTCGCCTCAGGTTGCTCTCGCCTCTCTTTCCGAAGAGTGCCGACCATGCATCCTTCGGTAATTTTCGGATTTCGCCAATTGTTAAGCGAAAGTATGTTCAGCAAAGTTTGTGTTGTTGTTGTCGTGTGGTGCTGAGCGGAATTGACGTGCTGGCGGAAACGGGAGTGTTTTGAGCTTCAGGAAAATGAGTTTTACCATTTTAATGATTCCCCTCATATTTTTATGAATATATAATGAGTGTGTTTGACCCAAATTTTAAAGTCTTTTATCGATACTGTCTGGTTTTACTCAATGGTTTACGGTCAGTCATACCGTCTTTTAAACGTGCGTCAAGAAAGGACATGTTTATGAAACTGCTGGCGTGTTATGTTTTGATTGGCGTGAAGCAGTGTTTCTGGCCTGACAGTTCACAAAGTAACTATGGTTGCTACGCGACTGGCAGTACGATGCCATCTCGTCGTATTTTTCGCATAATCTCGTGTAATTATCAACCACAAACAAAGCCTCCAAAAAGTTTAACACCTTTGAAGCTCATTTTAATATGAAAAGCCAATAGTCTACCAAGACGACCATGGAACAAAAGGCATGCAAGCGTTGCACTCTGTTTCACTCTGTTTCTCTGTGATTAAATGTAAAGAATGTATTTCTTGCAAGCCCAGCTAGACCCAGCTAGACCCGACCTTTCGTGACATAAATGTAACTCATGTATTAAATGTAAAAATGTATTTCGTGCAGACCTTTCATGTAATACATGTGTGACCAAGATTTTTGATAAAATATAATGTATAGTTTCTTTTGCATTGTAGTTATCAGCAACACGCATTCTCTTTGTGATGCATATCATAAACTGTTACGTCATTGTAAGGCGCCCTCGCGAGGCAGAGAGGTGACATCGGTCTCTTTGCTAACATGGCTGCCTTGAGTAGGTTGGTAACTTTCTGTCACTGTTTACAATCGCTCATAAAAATGTGTAATCTTTGACATCCGAGTCTATTACTGAGATGGAATTGATATTTAGTGTCTAGAGAACTCTCAACTGTAATATTTATGAAGGATGTTCAGGATTTCGTGAATTTTGAGCATTTATATTGAGTGGATGGATTTGTTATTGATAGTCACATGTTGCATTGTAGTGCTATGGCCGAGCTGTTGTTTGTCATTGCTGCCGTCAGCTATTTGAACTTTCTCAGCTTTAAGCCTTGAACACATTGATGCTCAGTAACCTAAGTAATATCCTCTGCTTTCCCAGAATTTCTGTAAACAGTTTTGACGAGTTTGGAAACAGTTCATTTTGTTAGCGTCAGTACAGTTACTGTGAAACATGCCGCAATATGATTCTGTTTGCCGTGATATGCATTTTTGAACAGAGATTGTAAGTTTTGGTTAAAGTTAGAATGATATTTTTGATACAGATATTTTGTCGACTTGTGTAAATAAGTATTGTAATTCTCTCTTTGCTAACATGGCTGCCTTGAGTAGGTATTGCCATGGACAGATGGAGCCGCTGACTGAATAGCAATAAAGGCATTAAAGTTGCAGTGTTTAACCATGTCTGCGAGTAAGTCAGTGTATGAAAGTGACACGCTTTAAAACTACACAACGCAATGCTAGACAACATCGACGAACACAACCGAACCGACGGAAGGGGACACAAATGTATTAAATAGAAGAATGTATTCGTACATGAATGAATGTAAAAAATGTAAAACGTGCAGAATTTTGACTACTGGCCATGGATGGGGCATTTGACAACAGCGAATTTATTGGTCATAAACGTATACAGCTATATCGTCATAAAGTAATGAAGGAAAGTTGTAAAATGTGAAAATGCTTGCAATAAATCTTTTGCCGAAGACAGATTTAAAACTTTAAAATCACGCTTCACTCACGCACAGTCCATAATAAAAGAGGAAAGTGAGACAAGAAAACGGAAAGCCTTACAACTGAGAAGGACGACACACGGCAGCAAGTCAAGTTTCAGAAATCAAAGTTGTAACATTACACTACCTTCCTACTTCGGTAAGAGTGTTTTATATTCATTTTCCGCTTGTAGATGGCTGTTTACTTTTCATCATGGAAGGATGGGTTTATTCTTTGCCATGCTCTGAATAAATCACCGACTTTACATTCTGTCGCTTTCCAGTCGGACCTCGTCACATTGACATCCATTGTATCATGAAAATGCAGAAATTTGTTAGTCAAATTTTCCCCACTTAACCCATGAAGAGTCATATTTACTGGTCATGGTCTAAATCATAGATTACGAATTATTACGTTGGTATACCGGTACCATTTAAACGAAAAGCACGAAGCATCGACAACTTTGCCCGAATAATTAAAGGGACATTAGCTGTAACTTTTGACTAATTTTTCACTTCTCTGTTTCAATGTATCAACTACAGAATTTTACTATAATCCGATCATCATGACCAATGCCCGGTGTCCTGCTTGCCAACACAGCCTGTGTATGTGAAATGACCATTGTTATTGTTGATAAATGTATTCTAGTCCGGACCTGAATACAAAATTTAAACAATAACAATGCAGATTATACTCATATAGGGTATATTTATGAGCTAAATATTAGGAATTTCTCCATGGTTCAGGGATTCAAACCAGAAACTGCAGATGATACACAGAACAAAAAAATTAAAAAATGACCAAAGTTACAGCTAGTGGATCTTTAAATAAAATGGAAGACCATAGTTAGGTTGGAGACAACATGTACACCTGAACAAAATGCCGGGTACATTGAAAATTTATTTTTATTTTAATTCTTCCCTGCTTGGTCATAATATTTATTACCAGGTGGTGTCGATAAGAGTACTTTATCGTCCTTTGAGGTCATTTGAAAACGATATTTTTATAAATTACTCAATTCATGTTCCTTAACATTTTATTGTCGCTGTGCATCACGCAATGTAATTGACATGTTTTGGACTAGCTTGACAAATACAGGCTGTCAGCAACCATTACTTGTCTGGGATTTTTCTAGTAATCATGAAGGCTGTCTTCTCTTTGGTGTTACTGTCCGTTGTGGCGGCAACCGTTGAATCATTTGGTAAGTTTCTCCAAGTCAATGGCCGACAGTGAGGATGAATTTTAATGCGCTTATCTATTCTACATTGAATGGCTTCATTCCTGTCCTTAGTTTTTTAAATGGAGTTTTGTTGTTTTCATTGCAAGACTATTTGAATTTTAGTTTAATGTGCTCGAAACATCCAGTGTTGCCAACACACAAAATGTATCTTTCATGTAAACGTGGTTTTTTGCAGATAATTTCAGAGATATCTCTGTTCGTATCGTTCGATGTATTAATCTTAGGCCTCCAAGGCAATTTCAGGAAGACTTCATCAACGGCTTGATACACGTTGGAGGCCCAGAGCCTGCCGAACTTGATTGTTGCGACCCTATTACCTGCCTCTTTTATGGTGCATGTCGAGGTGAATGTCCTTGTGTCTCTTAATACAACTGGGAATGTACGTATTCATTGAAGTATTTTTGCCAGATTTTGTGCATGCGAGTTTACAGTTTTATAACGGTCTTCTTTTCCTTCATTACCAGTCTGTCATCAGACATTTAAAATGTGGTTATATCTTTATGAAAGTCTTAATTCTCTTGATTCATGAAAATATTTAACGTTTTGGAAGACATAAATCGGTATTTAAAGTCTTAAGTGGCCATGGAAGGCAGTACTTCACTGAACAGGTATAACACAGAAGCATGTACAGACAAATAAATTTCATTTACTGATCGGAAATGTTTTTTTATCTCACGCAGTTACAGTTGCTATTGAGAAGACTATACTGTAGAAGTCTATAATATGACGATGAAGACCCCGTTACTATGAAGTCACTAGGTAACAGCCTCCATGTTGACCATGGATCATCTTAGTTACCTCGTTCTCTGTTTTAAGGAAATAAAAATGCAATTCGTAAGCAAAATGGATGTGACAAAATTTATTCTTTTCTTGAGTTCTGCCTCAAAGTTACGAATTCTTTTCAAAGTAATTATTTCCTTTACAAACTACACTGACATCTGAAACATCATTAGAGTCCTTGTGGGCTTCTAATTTTCCTGATGTGTTTCCCTACTTATCCAACATCAACTCTTTTCCGTAATTATAACGTTATAGGAGACGTGGAAAGCGTACTTCTGAGAAACTACTTATCGCCACATAACCATAAGAAGGGGGAAGTAAAAGGAGGGCTCTTCAACATTATTCAACATCTATGTCCCTTCTATATATAACTGCGCCAAGTCTGTTGATAGGGTAAGACATGATGCAGATTGCTAAGCTCTCTGTACGCCAGAAGCTATTGGAATTTGTAATAGTAAAATTACTAAGGGGAGAAAATGAATTCTGTATGGTGTTCTGTTATCGTATCAAGGCTTATTGATTATCTTTGTCGAATCGAGCAACTATCCTTTAGCATTGCAATAATTCATTTTCAATCTGCAGATATTTATAGAGATATTTTCACCTTAGACATGGAAGTGCATATCTCACAGACAATACAATAGCTGTTGTGTGGATGCTGTACGACTGACACAACTAATCTAGCGAATTTCTTAGTCTTAACTGTTCATACTGCATTTATTCTAGGAAAATACACGTTTTGGTACTTGTCTGCAACCTTATTGAGTTACGTCGTGGAGTGATTATTTTTCAAGTTTTCCGTTAATATTATGGTTGGTTCTTTAGGTTTGTACACTTCTGGATACCTTCACTCAGGAAAGGTACACATTACATTTCAGTAAATAACTGAGTGCCTGCGATAAGCACATTTTATAGAAACACGATTGCGTACCAAATAACCGTTGATTGGCAATTATCTATAAAAACAAAGAAGAGGACCTTTAAATTTACTTCCAAGGATTCCTCCAGTTGCATATGCTGTAAGGCTCCTTATCATGACATATGCTAACGAAATAGTTCAGGAAAAAGGTGCAGATGTTCTCATTGTATGTCCACATTTTGACTCGATGCGGAACTCATTAACATACGTACACATCACACAAATATGACACGATATCGGCTAAACTTCGCTGTAATAACCCCTGTATTTTACATGAACATTTTGGTGATGACTGTTTTCGTCTAGATATTTCGACCTTGTTCGCTCGATGCTGTTGGTTCAAAAAGATGTGATGGAGACCATGCCACTTATTGATACAATTTCGTTTAAGGGCCATACGACTTCTTCGATTGGGTGCGGTAACTATTAAAGACATATCGAGCTGCTCGTCTTTGTACTTTCTCAATATTAATGACATCAGTCTCCCTGTACGGATCCCACACAGTGGGTGCGTAGTCCAACGTAGCTGTAACAATTGCTTTGTAGGCTGTTTCCTTTTATAGGGCGGCAGCTATTAAATGTGGCGGTTTCTGCGAAGTAAACCAAGAGTTTCATTAGAGTTTTTACAAACATTCTATACTCGTTCCAACCAAGTTCAGATATCAAGATACATCCCAGATATTTTTTTCTGATGGTTTGTGCTTTAGTATTTTGCATCTAGCATGAAAGTCTACATAAGCGGTTTACGTTTTCTAGTAGCTGAAATACTTAGCACTTATCTACGTGAAAGGACATCAGCCACTAATCTGCCCAGATAGCTAGACTATTAAAATCAAGCTGAAGATTTTGATAATCTTACTCTGATGTGATAGTAAGATAGGCAATTGTGTCATCTGCAAACAGACGAACTATTGAGGTCATTGATGTAGAACAAGACAAAGACGGGGTCAAATACGCACCCTTGTGGGATATTAGACTTGACTGTTACAGCACTTGAGCATTCACCTTCTTCAACTACAACTTCGCCAAGATGTGACGGAAATGATCCATTTTAGAGTTTTACCCCTTATACGCAATTGTGTAACTAATGAATCAGCAAGCTATGACTGACTCGGTCAAAAGCTCTTGAAAAGTCCACTATGAGGAAATTTATTTGTTTACCATGTTCCATGTTGACTGACAGGTCACCAACAAGTTGAAGTTGCTGGGTTTCGCAAGGGTTATTCTGTCTAAATCCATGCAATGGGTAATAATGATAGAATACACCGCAGCACGAGTGCAAATACCGCTAGTACAGCGCGCTTGCACTCACAGGTTATGGGATTCTGTTATTATTACATATGTTTAAGCAATACACCCCGCCGCAGGAGGGTATACACGAGATTTTGGTACATGCGCGACATATAGCAAGAGCCGATAGGCGAGTGCTATATGGAGCGAATTGTACCAAAATCGAGTGTATACACGACTGCGACAAGGGTTATTGCTATTATATTAGGGACTGGTCAGTTTCTTTGGCCTGGGGGGAGGGGCCGGAGGATTATTTTTGCCGACGTCAAAAGTGGCTGACCCCCTATTCCAACTTTCGAAAACAGGGTGACCCCCCCCCCCCTGCTTGCGACAAAGGTAAAACAAAAGGTGGAATATAAATGGAATAATTCAGTGTGTATGTTTAAACATTCAGTCATTCTGTGTTTAAATGAAATTGTTGTCATGTCAGTTGTAAGATAGGAACTTAACAGTGTCATTGTAAAGTTTGAATACAGTATTTTGAATGAGCTGTGAATGTACTCCACTCTTTTTATGCATAAAGCAGATGTCCAGAACTGTTGTAAGAAAAATGTGATTGTGAAATATTAATGCATGTTGCTTTTTAACACTGAATTCTCATAGAGGAAACAGAATAGTGTCAGGAACTTGTCATGCTTTTCATATGAACTGCACATTTCATCATGATCAATCACTTTGCAAAACAGACTTTCAATTTACAGACATCAAGATATATCTGACATAATATCTCTGATAGGCCTATATTAATTTACTGCGCTCGAAGGGCGCGCCGAAAAATACTAGTATGCCAGATATATATATATATATATATATATATATATATATATATATATATATATATATATATATATATATATATATATATATATATATATACATATCTGATATATAAAGTCATGTAGCTGAAGGGTATGCTGAAAAATATTGTTTGATATTTTAAAGAAATGCGCCCGAAGGGTGCCACGTCGAAATATAAAATACACTGACCCCCTATTGGGAATTTCAAAAACATGGTGACCCCCTTACCACCAAAGTCAAAAACAAGGTGACCCCCATGAATCCACCGGCCCCAAGGCCGAAGAAACTGACCAGTCCCTTACATCAAGTTGTTTGTCTTTGTTGTCTTACTTGGTATTTTGGTCACTTTAAATCCCAAATGCAGAAAACGGACGTATGAGAGATCGAACGTCGGAAATTCAACGCCCGAGACCGAGCATTTTTGGCCCACGCGGTGGGTGCAGCCAATGTTATAGGCAGTGTTAGTCTGTATGTGTGTCTGTAATATGTCAGTGTGTGTTATGGATTTTTGTCGTCGATATCTCTCAAACTTGTTCATCAAATGTCACGTAATTAGGTACGGCAGAATCTTTAGGATTGGAACTAGATCTCATTAGGTTTTGGGATGTTGGTTGCATAGTTCAGCAGAAATAAATTTTTGAAGTGATATTTTGAATTAATTTTGCTCATTTTGCTCATTTACATAGCAGGGGAGGATGAACTAAATTATGAGTGGAGCACATAGAACTTAGAAATAGTATTACCGTGACCAGGGTTTTTAGCTTGTGTGTTCATTCGAATGAGCTTTTGTGCTACTGATGTTTTAAATTCTCTATGTATATCTCTCTTTGTGTTTGTCTGTCTGTCTGTTTGTTTGTCTGTCTAAGAATTATGACAAAGAATGACACTATCCATTTGTGTATGCAACTAACTTTCCTCATCACAGATATATGTGTGCATTGACCTGACCTACGTTTGTGTATGCAACTAACTTTCCTCATCACAAATAAAACTTGCTAAATAAATTGAAAATACTCTGCTATAACATTAGTCCAAGTAGTTTAGCATTTTTGCATTACTAATAACTAATGGACATATTTAAGAGACTTTCCTACTAAGGTATATATATCAGTATAGTCTAGAAGTTGACAAAATGCCATTTACATTTCATTACTACAGTGGTGCAATACATGTCTTCTACAAGTAGTATTTTCGATATAAATATAAGGTATAAAGTTACTGATCCAATAACAAATATGCCACCTATTTAATATATTAAAACTTATGAAAAAGTGCCGAGTAACCACTTTTGCATCAGTGGTTTCAAAGGAAACCCTATAACTATTATGTTGTCTTAAATCAGCATGGTGACATGGTTTTTTTATATTTTTCAATAAAGCATCTTTCAATGAATCATTCGTGGAAATACCAGAAAATTGCCACTATTCCTAGTAAGTGTTTGAACATTTCTATATGCAAACCTATGCCATGAGCAATTTTGCTTAGCCTCTTGATAGTCTACTTATTCTACCTTAGGGTAGCATTAACACATGGTAGAATAAATTATCCACAATTCAGCTTGATTTGTACACACAACGCTAGAATGTTTACAACTTTTTCCGTTCTGCCTGAAAGCAGTAATATAAAACCTCTAGATAATTAATTAATTACTTCTATTAAAATATCTTTAGATATTTCATTATAAATTTCAAGGAAATCATTAAAAAACAATAAAAGTCATATTCTACAGGTACTATAAATGCCAGACTTCTTGGTAGTTAGTTATGACAAACTGAAGGAGTCAGTCTGTGTGAAAAGCCAGCATGTAAATTTCTTTTGTCTTTCTCCTTGGAATAACCAGTATCCTTTTGTTTCATAAAATAAGTGCAACTAGTCTCCCTACTTTCCATCACCTCATTCTGTATGCCTGAAAACACAATCAGTGGAAAAATTTACAAAACTTGTATCTTCTTTCTCAATCAAGTACATTTTTCTAAATCATTTGAAATAGGAATCTAGAAGAAAGGTGTCCATAAAAGTACGTTTTTAGAATTTTAAAAACTAGTCTGTGAATATATGTACACACGGGAGACACAGTAGATCACTGAGGAGTTTTCGAGTGTACCAATCATGATGGGAAATCTCCAGTACTGTATAACTGGCTGATGAAACTTTTATTAAAAAAAAAAACAAACATCAAAATAAGGAAATTGGTGGCAAGGTCCTATGGAGACAAAAGTTATATAGAGTAGTAAAAACCCAACCCTTTAGTACAAAACGGTCCAGCCCTAGATCACGTGCAACATCAAGTGCGCAAGCGCATACAGTCAACGTCGTCATGAAGGCAGTTGATCCAAGGCCGACATGATTAGCAGCTAGCAACCGTGATCGGTATGACTGTTGCAGAGTGAAGTATTTCATGTAGCTTTGTTTGAGAAACATACAGTGATATTTTGTTGATATACAGCAGGTGAGTGACTTTATGGCTTTTAGAGTGTTAGGTGTCATATCTCATCACAGGACTGCAAATAAATAATCATATATAGATCTGATAACTTCTGCCAACTGCCATACGCGTTGCCCTTTCCCAATTGACGTTTCGCTCGACCGAAAGTATCTCTATACAGTACCCCTTTCTCAATACAGATTTAGCCTTATAGTGCTTTATAGATTGCCCAAGGCTCCCAAAATAAAAGTGAGTTTGTGTCATTTCATTTAAATGTTTACGTTCCAGTTTTCAGTGGAAAAAATCGATCGGCTTTTTCTCGTATCTTTGTAGAATGTAAATCAACGTGAGAAAGATACGGTAGAGCAGTTACCAGTTCATCTCTCTCTCTCTCTCTCTCTCTCTCTCTCTCTCTCTCTCTCTCTCTTCTCTCTCTCTCTCTCTCTCTCTCTCTCTCTCTCTCTCGTCCAGCATACCATTTTCAATGGTGTTATTTTATTTTATCGACATAAACACAGTCCCTTCACGAGGGGCTGTGACATGTACCGGTCGCTTCATCTCCCTGCGCTCTTTTTTGTTCCTGCCGTATTTCATATCATACAATCCGAACTAGAGTTGCTAAATGTTTGCGGTCTTATAATAGCGTGAATCGACGGATAAACGTTAGATGGAAGCATTGATGGTGAAGTGATAGTGAAATTCGAGCAATATACTTTGGCAGTCTGTCGTCTACAGGACGTGTGATGAATGCGAAACCCACATTGGCAAACCAGCTACTCGTAGCAGCAACCGCGTACGCCAAAACAAATTCCTAAGTGACAAGTTTAAGATTTGAAAGTCAAATCAAAATGGCGACAACAGTAAAAGATGAAAACGTCGATACTGACATTTTTGTGAAATGTAGAGGCCGAGAGTAACTCTGTAACCGCTATCGCTTTTTCCCGATGAAACGTACAGGCAAACTATTACCTCGTGAGTACTGAACCATCCAAGAAGCCGCAATCATAAACGTATGAAAGACGTCCATTCTGTAAGTGAAATTCCACTATTCAGAAAGTTGCAATGTTAATAACGAGAGCAAAAACACGATTGAGTTATAATGTTTTACACTACATTAACCACGGATTGAAATACTGGACACTTCAAGGCCAAAATTTGCATCGTAACTATTAGACTAGCGGTTTGTTTCAGACTGAATTCCGAGAACGCGGCAACTATTATGTAAACGCTGCCAATCAAAGGATTTGTCGGCTACGTGAAATTTGTAAATTTGTTAACTTTGATACATTTATCTGTCAATCATTACTTAATGCATCAAAACACGGATAGCCGTCCCGGGGTCATGAACATTTACGAATGAACAACAACTCTGTAGCGGATCAATACTTTTTGACAAAATGAATGGGCCGGAGGCCCGAACGGTGTCCTATATCGCCCAAGTGTCCAGCCGTATGTCTTAATTGTCTTGCAAGATTGTGAAATTGTCGATAGCTGTTCGTAATATTTTTTTATTTGTTTCGTATTTTTCATGTAGCCTGATGTTCAAATAGGACTCTAAAGTTGTATAACGTAACCATGCGAATATCATCGAAAACAGACTTTGTTTTAACGCATGACTTTTGAAGACTTTGTATAGCCAATGGGCTTCATGATGTTTGAACCAATAGTTCTGTTCCCGCTGGTATGGGATATAAAAGCTAGGTTTTACCGCGTTTTTGTTTTGTTTTTGTTTGTTTGTTTTTTCTTTGGTTATTCCGTGTAATGCACTTATCAGTGTTTTCCACGGGGACGGGAGTGCAGGGAAATTGATCGGACATCGTATTCCGGCAGCTGGGAATTTGATCGCTACGGTACGCCCAACTTTTGGGGATTTGACAATGTCGCAAAATAATAATTTTTGTTTACTAATTACTATATTTACATTATACTTGCAATATTTCGTTCAATTGAGCTTCGGCATGCAGATTCTAGGATCGGAATGGATCGATTTTCGTGTAACATATCAATCAAACAATCAATCTTTATTATACTCAACTCACACTAGCAGAGAGTGTGGTATGGTACATTCCAAAATTGGACAAAGTACAAAATTGGACAAAGTACAAAACTGAACACTTTCAAGAGGACAGCAAAGTATCCAAGTTGTAAAATAAGCAAACTGTTTAATATGATTTAATATTGCAATTATACGGTCTAGTGAGTGTTCTCCTGCTAAATTTGGCATAACAGTGTCGGGCCTGACAATAACAACAACACACAATGCTTTCACTAGTTCTATACTTGAACAGATTCGGAATTAACGTGTCCACAAATGTAAATAGTACAGCCCTTCGTTCTCTGTGTTCTTGGCTTTCATTTTCATTTGTAGCGTTCAAAACACTGTTCACGAAGAGTGAGATTCTTATGTCAAGCTCATTTTCATGTTTAATTAATGTCTGTAATTAGGCTATATATCATATTCAGTGCAAAGATTTAAATTGGCCCTTTGCCTTTTGCTGATCATATCTAGTGTTAGTTGCAGTAAAAGATTCATATCTATGACATTCTAATTTATAGATCATTTGCATATTTAATAAAACTTTAATAAGGCAGTGTATCAAAATGCATTAGATTGGACTTCTTGGAGTACATTGCTTATATTTACTAGTACATTTATGATGACCATGTAACTCTGATTTAAAACTTGTACATAATGAAACTCTGTACTTGGGTATATGCTGAAAGTGAATGTGATATTTATAACTTAATTTGATATGACTTCTAAGCTTCAGCAGCTACACTTACTTTAAGTCATGCTTGAAGTTTATGAGTATCTCATATTATAATTAGCTAAATTAAGCCATCAACAAACTACAACCCTTTTCAGAATTAGAGCGCGAAGCCACTGCAGTGAACTGCAATAAAACTGCTTACACTAATTAGTTTCAGCTGTAGCCGTGGCCACTTTGGTGTTGAAAAAGGCTACCAAAAAGTCTGCTTGTACAAAGGCAAAACTAGCTCTGTCTGAGGCTCGAGTTGTAAATGAGAGTCTACGATTGGCACCCTGTGTTCAAGATTAAGATACAATGTAACATTACCATGCACTGGTCCATGTACAAATCTTTTTTATTTCAACTTCCCCAGACAAACTGTCTGCATGGGACATACAATGTTGTCGACTTTGCCAGCTGGCTACAGCTGAAACTAATTAGTGTGAGCAGTTCTATTGCAGTTCACTGCAGTGACTTCGCGCTCTAATTCTGAAAAGGGTTGTAAATGGAGTGAATTTGATCCAAGTTTTATTTAACATATATTCTTTTGCTTAATGAGCATGCCATGAGTCGTCATTCTTACATTTTGCAATATTTTTAAAATAGATTTTTGAAAGTTTGATAAGTTTTTCCCATATCATAATTAGTTCATTTGCATATATTTGCATATATTTTGATATGTATTTCCCTTTTTCTCTCCACAGACATCTGAAGAGCTGATCATAATTAATAACCAATTATAGCCTATGGCATTCACCTCCAGGGAGCACAGAAACGATAGTGAAAGATGTCAACTGTCAATCATACCAAATTCACTTTCTTTGACCTGATCATGCCATTGCTCCTACACAATTTGAAATGCATAACAGTTCGACAAAACAAACCCGTTTGAATCATTTATGTCACAACTCAATTCCAAAGTCGCACTTCAAAAGTTTAACTTTATCTAACTTTAATGTAATTATTGTGTAAATTCCTGTGTTTGTTCTTTGTCATTTTATAGTGTAACTTGAAAAATGCACATTGTTTGTTCATTTTATTAAAACTAATTGCCCTGCTTCATTTACTCTAGGAAAAGAGTTATTAATACTCATGTGTCATGTAATCATTGTCAATGGAAATATTTTGGTCTTCCATTATTTATATACGCCCGTGTAACTTCAGAGGCCCAATGCTTGCTTTTATATCATAGGAACGCATTTTTTTTTGTAAATTTATGTAGTGACAAATTCTATAATTCAATTAACCTTGCATTTTTCAACTATTTCCGCGTGGGCAACTTAAATTTTACTTTGATTATGTTTGGATTACGTTGACAATAGACACAGAATCCTACCATAACATACGCATTACGTTGATCAACAATGCATTTTATTCACATTCAACGCGAACGCAAACTTGCGACCTGCTGCAGACACAGAAAATGGGTTAAGAGTTAAAACCAAAAGAAAAAGTTAAAACTTTGTTGGAAATTTACAAAAGACATATAGTCCTGGCAGTTTTGGCATACTAAAAATAGATTTGTCTCATTTTGCACCGATGCGTCGACCATCCCAACATTCAGTCTTCAATGGTACAGTGAGGTTACAGGCGCTATTTTTGAATGATGGATAATTTGGACGTTAATGTACCACCAAACAAGCAGTTTTGAAATAATCCAGACTTCAGATGACAGAAACTGTGATACAGTTTTGCATAGTATGCCACCCGATTCAGCGAGAGCTGAACGCTGACACTGCTTGTTACATTTGATGTCAACTTTCGTCGCAGTCACCAGGAGTAATCCTATTGTTCTTTTTTGAACTTTTCTACATCGTAAGAAAATCGTCGTCTGCCACAGCCTAAACTTTGCCAAAGAATATCTGATATACCGTTACTGTGAGGAAGTGTCAATTTATTTGTGTATGAACGAATACTAGCTTCATTTTATAAGCTATATAAAGATCTATGTATCAGAGGTGTCTTTCATCATTGACCCCAACTTATTTTCACCAAGAGGTGATTTACAGACCCATACTTTATCTTTATATCGAAATTCGGACTTCGTCCTTTGAAACAAAGAGGACTGTTTCGGATTAAGTTTAGATCGGTACGTTTAAACGCACAGACTGGGCAATTTTCGAAAATGTGTGGTTTAGGGGCCCGTTTTAGCACTGCTAAAACCACTACAGGTAATGTCCATATATAGGATAGTTGGGAAGAGCCAATGGCGTACCCTATATGTAATGAGGTTAAAGCAAGAACCAGTCACGTACTGTATATGTAACGGACGGTTACTTGCTTTGAAATGTTATGCTGAGATCGCGATCCACCGTGACCGATAGAGTAAGACTGTTGGATACCCGGATGCAATAGTTTTCTGAGTTTCTTTACCCTTGATCATGTTCGGCAAAGCGTTATTGGACGTTTTTTCGTACTCTTTACCAGCTTTTGGTTGACTTCTCGGCGATTGATCCGGCGCGCGTTGTTTTGAGCGAAGGGTCAATCGTACAGGGAAATGCATGGTGATCGAAAAAAAATCGTGCTCCATCGTAATCCGATCACTTTCAAGAACAGTTGACCCATCGTTGCAAAGCTTGAAGCATTTTCCGTGCTACAGATGGAAAGGTTAAATTAAAATTTGACAAAAATAGGCGATATTTGGTGACAAATTAACTTACTGTAAATTTACAAGGGTCAAATCATGATTTCTGGGAGTGGTACCTGGCCAGGAAAATCATCCAAAGAAGTAATTTTCGATGTAATAACCAGTGGACGTCGGCTCACGGGAAAACGGTTGAAAATACATGTTTATATTATCGAGGTAGCTAGCAGAAGTAGACAATGGTCGTGAACTGACCAGTGTTATAGTACCGGTCGAAGTAAACTACCAAAAATGTCTATGGGCTGGCTTGTGGCGATGACTTTGTGACCAGCAAGTGCGATTGATACGCCACAGCACTGCTGCAAATTGTATTTCATATCCGTTCATGTATTTAAGATCAGCGATTAGAATGACTTCCAAATGTCGATATGACTTCAAATGAGTCACTTTATATTATATCATGATTGATATAGACACTAGCCCTCCTCATTGTTAATTCTGTACTCAGTCCTTATTTTGTACATTTTTTCAACTTTAGGTATTAAATACTAAAATAGCAGCTGATATTACTTCAGAAACGTCCATGTGACAACAAAAGCGTCCATTATGCGGTAGGTGTTGTCAGACTTTAGTTTAAACCCCCATCTTACCGGACATTTATGATGGGGACCACTTTGAAGTCGGTAAGAGTAAGATACGGCAAACGCAACTTGTCGAACGATCAAATTTCTGTCTTCGCATGGCACACAAGCGCTCACTGGTTATCAATAGCGTGTACACAAACACGAGTAAATTGCACGCAAATGACGTTCTAATATTCTTAAAGATTGATAACAGGGAATGTTCGATGAGAAAACTGCTGGCAAAAACGTCTCTGCACTGAAGATGTTGACTGTTTAATTCCTTCCGCTGCGTCCACCGTTAGGCGTGGTTCGATACACGGTCGCCGCCGTGGCCATGCATGGCCACAGCGCCCACCGTGAATTATAAAACCACACATAAATGTGGCTGCGCCGACGTTGCCCGTTGTCTTTTTGCTTCACTGACGACAAAGTGCTCTTCTGGATAATAAAATCATCCACACACTGCGATAAGGACATGCAATTTTCTCTGTCGTAATGTTTATCGGTAATGTCATCCACGATAACTAGCACCGAATCAAAGTGAAATGAAATCTTGTAGACGACATTTTTTTATGGTTACAAAAAAAAATAATTCGGCTTTAAATTGCTAAATACTCATTTACATAAGAAATGGCATAATGTTTTTGGTATTGCACTACAGTGCAAATACCGGTAGTACGCGCGCAAGTAAACTGTGGTACATACGTAATAATTAGAGGTTATTACCCAATATCGCCTGTTCCTGTGTCGTATCAGCATGAGTCAGATGAGTGTCATTTGTGCTGCGTCAGACACGAGACGAAGTCGAGTGTCTGACGCAGCACAAATGACACGAATGAAAAGCAGTCGGGAAATGATTGTTTGGTATGTCTGCTTTTTGTTGGCAACAAAACAAAGCCGGCCGTTGTCTCTGAGTGTAGCTACTCCAGGTTTACCGGATTTTATGTTTGATGTAGGTGCAAAAGCGTTTTATAGTCGACTGTTTATCATCTTTCTGCTGTGGTGGAGTAAAAATATCTTCAATGTAATTCCCATATGTCTGTCGGAGTCTCTTTGTACGAGGTGTTTCATTTCTTTAAACTGAGTGACATGATCTGGGTCGACGGATTTTTTCATGATCTTGTATAATCTATCGCTTTTTGTTATCAGTTGTCTGATTTCTTGTGTGATCCAAAGAAAACCGTCCTTTGCCCTGGCAATTTTATGTGGTATATGCTCTGCGATGGAATTTACTAATGACTGTTTAAAAGTATTCTATAGATCGTTTACACTTCGCATTATCTTTCACCATTTTCTCAATTTTTGAGAGTATTGATGTCATGTGCTTCTGTAGACTTTCCCATCTGGCTGTTTTGTACAATGGTATATTGTGAGGTTTCTGTTTATTACGAAAGGGACTCATGTTAACTGCCATGTAAACGATATCATGATCAGAGATACCAGGCATCGCTTCAATATGTTTAATTTTGTTGGGCAAATTTGTAATAAACGGATCCAAGGTATTTGCTATTTCTAGTTTGATCTTCAACAACTTGAACAAGGCCATTATCATCAAGGATATCTGAAAACGTATAATGAATGTTGGCATACTATGTATTTGGTTTCATGATTTTTGATTTCCAATTCCATCCGGAGATTGAAGTTTCCAACAACTTTTAAGCATGAATTTTGCATACTACTAGCCCTATTAATGGGTGTTTCAAATTGTGATAAAATATTTTGTCACGTCAGAGAAAACGAACAAAAAGGATGAACTCAGCAGTTTCCGTTGAAACAAAAATTATTACGAAAATAAAACTAATTGCTAAGTCAGGGATAGAGTACAAGCTTTAAAAGTGTACAGACTACTTATCTCAGCTGGGACGGCAAAGCTCCAGTCTCAGAGTTGTAACAGTCAGTCGGATGAATGAACAGTCCTTTGGCTTGCAGGCTTGAAGCTGCACAAAGTCCACAGTATAAATCCAGCGTTGGCAGTGAAGTCTTGAAAAGTCTTGAGAATGACTACTGCTGGAGTTTAGTAACACACAAGAGACACGATCCCAAAAGTCTGACTGGAAGCTGTACTCGTCCCTTTTATACCCATGTGCTTATATAAAGGCATATAAGAACAATCTAGAACTTTTATTGCCATGCTAATTACTGTTCTAAAATTATCTCTCTTACACAACTAATTAAATTTCTAGAACATTCCAAACATGACTAATTGAATTCAAGGTTGTGAGGTCATTAAGGGCAGTGACCTTGAGAATGCTCTAGACTAATTGAACTCAGGTCATGATGAATGTGTGAAAATGACCTACATAACAGTATTCACTTGAGGTTCTTGGGTCGTAGTATGAACAGACCAGGAGATTCTTATTTCCGGCAAGTTTGATCTTTGCCCATGCAATTTCTCAATCTGTTTGTAACTTGTTTACTTGAGAACCCAGGTAAGTGTCACTGGCAGCAATTAGGACTCCTTCCTCAGAACTACTTATTCAGTTTTCTCCAGAGTTTGAAGTTAGATGGAAATGTTTGACTATCACTTATTGATATCGATGCGACGATGGATCACGCCATTTTCAGTACCCATGACAATATCTGGTTTGGTACTGGCAAGCTCATTTTCAAGACGATAGAGTTTCTTCTTTATTGACTGGCAGTTAATGTTCAGAATACAGATTGGCTTAGAGCGTTTTGCAGACGACGTTATTTGTTTCCGTTCAGGAGTCGTCGTGTGGATTGGTTTCATCACATCAACTTAGAAGCTTCCATGTATCGATAAATCTGCCAGAACACTGTAATGGTTGTATATGTCAAGACTTGATAAACCAAAACATGACAACTGTAATTAGGATTGCCACATTTCATGCAGTCCCAATGAATACCACTACTTTCTACTAGTTCGGTGTTGGTACTACTATGAACTCCCTGGCAATTGGTATGGAACCACTAGTCAAGGTATTGCTGTTATCGCTCTTTGGTGCCAAGCTATTGACAGGCTATATGTTCAACAAACATATGCAGTACTGCCCGCTTGATCCGGGTTAGTTTGTACATCGTTGCAATTAAGATAAATAGAAATATAAGAAATTGGGGTGGGGACTTGGGCTTACATTTACCACACTGAGCATCGTTCTTCATGACAACGGCAATGTGTAAGCTGTTCGTGGTCAGGTTCGATGGATTGAACTGTGTTGTAAAAGACCAGCATGGAAAGTTGAATAGTGATGAGCGCCGCCATATTGGTTTTATGATGGATCTATTGGTGATGCAATGCAAATTAAAAATAGGAATATCAGAAACATCTTACCGTAGTCTGCTTGTGTACTTCACGTCGAAAATACTTGAAAAAGACGAATCTGCATTGGTATTTTAGCAAGGATAACGACGACAACACTACAGGGTACGTGTTTCCAAATAGCTCCCTGAAGAAGTGGCGACACTTCATGGTATCTTTCAATAAGACTTCATTCATTATTGAGCAGTCGACACAGGTGTCTCCAATTTAAAGACGTTTATACAAAATTTCAGAGAGCAAGTAAGAAGAAAAATATAGCCTGGAAAGGAAATGATGAATATAATATTCTTCCCGTTTGACGAAAGCCCCTTTAGTGATATATTTATTGCTTAAATTAAGTTTGAGTGCGATGCATAATAGAAAGTTTGTATGTGCGAATGTGTCATGAATAGAGTGTGAAGAGAAAATAATTCCAGCAACTTAACTCGGATATTGAACTAGTCTTTTTGAGAGTTGGATTTTGCCTAGTAATTTTGACTGCGTTGTCTTTGCTAGGAGACCAGGCACCATACGTTATGAGCTCTAATCCGATCGGGACTTAAGGTAGTATGCGCCCCGAAAGTGAAAGATTTAAACTTTTGCTCAAACTTTCCTAAATGAAACTTGCAACCATTCTCTTACCAAATCAAATAAAATCAGGGATCAACCCGCATAGTTTAGAACTAGCGAAACAATGCACTCAACATTTTGCGATATTTTTAATCAAAATTGCCACTACCCCTGTGTTAATTTTATTTGGTAAAATAAAATTTTGGAAATCCGAAAAACTAAGATGGTGAAGGTTTTTTTTCTCAAAGAGCATTTAAATGAGCCCCCTAAAGTGGGAGACCAGAAAAGAATTGTAGAGATTTGAGAGTCAGAATATCTTTCCAAGGGGCTCATTCTACCTTAACTGGATTATATGGTGGGATGTTGATCAGTGATTCTTCATACATAAATGTACTTTGTATACAGCAGTCTTGGTCAGTCAGTCTACTTATCACCAAGAGTAATTGTTTGTAGACGTCTCCAACGTTAAATTTCCCGTTAGACGAGACTACTTCATAGGCGAAAACTCAATGTCAAGCAATTCTTCGCATTCACAGTGCCAGTCTACCATTTGGAATCGTACTTTCACGACCATAGTCGTTAGCCATTGTTCTTCGCTCACCTGATTTGTGTTTCTGTTTTCGAGATTAGTTGAAGCTAATGAGAAGACCTGTGACATACGGAAAGCATTTCAAATTGATGTAAAATTCACCGTCGATCTATTGCTATCCTTTCATGTATGCATAGCTAAATATTTAGTAATTGTGAGGTTGACTATTCAACGTTATGCTATACGCAATGTTCGGTTCTCACCTTAGTCTAGTCGGAAGGTAGGGTTCCCATGCACCCCATGGATGTATTTTTTAACCTACATTTTTGCAATCCTCAGGGTCTATATTTAATGGATTTTGATGTTCCCAAAATCAAATAGTGTCCCATGGGGTTCATTTGGCGCCATCTTTGGTCACGTATTTACCGCTCGACGGAAACATTAAGAATAAAATACTATAAACGTTACATTTTTAAAAAGCCAAGATTATGGCCTTTTCATTGATATATAACTTAATAGGGATAAATTAATATTCGAACGTCAATCAGGCTTTATATCGGCCATTGACCGTAAATCGTAAAATTTGCTAAATTTCACACCCAATAATTAAGTTCCCGTTCCCCCAAACGATTTTTCATAAGTATTTATATATTTTTTGGAAGAACTTAGTGCAATAAACAAGAAAATAACATTAAAAGTATTTGTCCTGAGATTAGTGGGTGCATGAGCTTGTTTTCTTATTACGCGGTATGCCATATATCCGTGTGTAACATAAGGGGTAGGGGTAATGTTTCCCTTTCTGTTTCGAATCATGAATGATGAAACCATAAAAATGTTACATCTTTTGAAAGTGCTGCATCAGACCTTTCTAAAAATATATAGATTTATGGGGAAAAGTTGCATATTTAAAAGTTACAAAGCTTAAACCTTTCAGTTTGTGTCGATTTTAAGTGATTTTTTAAGAACGAAATTACAACATATGGGGTAGGGGTAATGTTTCCCTTTCTGCCTCGAACCATGAATTATGAAACCATATAAATGTTATACTGTTTGAAAGCTCTGAAAAGGGCCTTACCAATCAGCGAGGAGAAGCAATAACAGGAAGCGTCATATCACGTTGTTCAACCCCCTTTCAGCAAGAACGTTTAAACTAACATCGGCAGGAAATTTCTCCAACTTGTCGATAAATATTTTCCAAAGGGGTCTAAACTTCACAAGATCTTCAACAGAAACACAATTAAAAGAGTTATAGCTGTATGAGGTATATGGCAAGTATAATCAAATCGCACAATAAGGGGTAATCTCCGGAGAACAGCGTAAGGACCAACCAGCTGATTGCAATTGCAGGGTTAAGTCGGCATGCCCCTTGAAGGGTAACTGTCAAGTCAAAGGCGTGGTGTACAAGGCCAACTATCAACGGAGGACAACGAGAGGGGGTTTATATCGGCCTCACTGATAACACCTTCAAGACGCGCTACACTAATCACATGAAGTCGTTCAGCAACGAGAGATACAAAAACGACACCGAGTTATCAAATATGTATGGAACTTGAGAAATAAGGGACAAGACTTTGACATTTCATGGTCAATCATTGATAAGCATTGAGCTACTCTAACATGAACAAGCGATGTAATCTTTGTATATCAGAAAAGCTGCACATTATCAATGCTGACAAATCTACACTGTTAAACAAACGCTCTGAGTTGGTTTCAAAATGTCGCCACCAAAACAAATATTATTTATCGAATTTTAACACTACCTACAAATAGAATGGTTCGTCCCAATCATATATGTAAGAATGTCGAGCTAGTAATCCTTTCACTCTATCTGAGGATTGCAAGATGCATGAAACTTAAGTAATAGATTTCATTACTTTGTACTTGAAGTAATCTGTTTATTTATAACGCTCTGCTTTTGCATTGAGCACTCTAATTTCCCACGAGGACATCTGTATACTTCGAGATATTATATATATATATATATATATATATATATATATATAATATATATATATATATATATATTATATATATATATATATATATATATATATTATATATATATATATATATATTGCACATCTCCTGGGTGACGGCCGCTTTACTCATTAAATAAAAGTTATCCGCGTAAATAAAACACAAAATCGCTACAAAAATCATGCACTTTGTTACATTGTTATATATATATATATATATATATATATATATATATATATATATATATATATATATATATATATATATATATATATATATATATATATATATATATATATATATATATATATATACACACCATTCGGTGTAACGAAATTTCGGCTTAATCGGATTTATGAATGGAAGCATACCTGTAAACATTTGCACATCTCCTGGGTGACGGCCGCTTTACTCATTAAATAAAAGTTATCCGCGTAAATAAAACACAAAATCGCTACAAAAATCATGCACTTTGTTACATTGTTTATATATATATATATATATATATATATATATATATATATATATATATATATATATATATATATATATATATATATATATATATATATATATATACACCATTCGGTGTTAACGAAATTTCGGCTTAATCGGATTTATGAATGGAAGCATACCTGTAAACATTTGCACATCTCCTGGGTGACGGCCGCTTTACTCATTAAATAAAAGTTATCCGCGTAAATAAAACACAAAATCGCTACAAAAATCATGCACTTTGTTACATTAATTTTGATCCATTCACATCAAAGAAAAACAGAATACTGTTCATGTGATAAATATATAATCCCATGGAATTTTTCTCTGTTTGACGTCATCATATACTCGTGTATTTTGCGGAGCATGCACATAACGTATAAAAGCTGCCTATATTTAGTTTACGACGATCAGTTCTCTTGTCCTCTGCTCTCTTCTCAAGCCAATCGGACTCTAAGAAAGTTAAGATCCTATTGATTTTTTTCGAGTAAAGTGGCGATTCCGTTCCAGTGTTCTCTCCAAGAAAACATATATTGTGAAAATGTTATATGGAAGAAAAACATTACATCTGTACACGCCTTTCTTGTTTATAAGCAAGTGTATTTCTTCAAAAATCATTTTGTATCTGACCAAAATAGCCATTGTCCTTTCCGTACATTTTATTCGAGTCCTCTTAATTTTAAAGGCATACTGTACTGTCACCTGTTCCACTTTTGGCACAGTTACCATGGAAAGAGAAAATCTAACCAATCACAGATTTAAGCGGGGGTCCGCTTTTTAAAAACAGCGCCATCACACGCGGATTTTTGAATACCAGGAACGCCCATTTGACCATATATGGGCATATTTAGTCAACAGGTGACATGTTTAGCTTTATATTCGTGGTGTATATAAACTTGTAATACCCTCGGTGTTCTGCAATGTTCTGCAGTTTGGGCGAAGAACTCTGAAGAACTCTTGGCCTAATGCCCGTCACGAACACAACCATAATTTTTCTCATGGCACCCCCATGTTTATGACATAGCTTGATCGCCTAGTATTATGGTGATTGTTAAACTTGCTCAGTGTTGGCAGAGAATGTTTCTATGGTAAGCCATTGTGCCGATTTAGTGATATTTCGACAGAATAATTATTTGCATGGCTACCTTGAGCTTTGTGCTCGTTTACACCCATAAACTGGACTGAAGTGTTGATCGCAAAAAGTGCAAAGACTGTCATTTCATAGGCGCCAGTTACTAATCTGATTGTACAGCCGACTGAAAAGTAAATACATACATTGATCTGGACAGGGGATGATAAAAGTATGCATATTTTAGAGGGTTTTTAGAGGGAACGTTGATGTAGCATGTGATGGATTAATCAAGCAATACTTATCAAATAAAACTCAGAGAGAGGTCCTACGTTTTTAGTTTTCAACGTCGTCTCTCTTTATGACACTTCGATAGGTAAAACGGCAATTCCTCGTAGAACCGAATTAAAAAATGATTGTACTGTATATTATTTGATACTTTCTGAATTTTACTGTCGAAGTTCAAAGCTTTCCTCCAGAAAGCAACATGACGACATGGGCAAAGAGATATTGGACTTCTGACGTC
The DNA here is from genome assembly GCF_041260155.1 of Ptychodera flava. Lineage (NCBI taxonomy): Eukaryota > Metazoa > Hemichordata > Enteropneusta > Ptychoderidae > Ptychodera > Ptychodera flava. Next base: position 45,307,723 of record NC_091931.1, on the reverse strand, counting down.
AGTTTTTTATTCTCTGTACTTTAGAGTGAAAGTTAGTACGGTCACTGCAGCACCACTCCAAGGATAATATGAACAAAAACTATATGCATTCCTAAATTTCAGCTTGTTCTGGTAGCTCGAGTTACCTGTAAACGAGAGTACATCGAAAAAGGTCGAAAACAAAGTGCCAGATAATACATAGCTTGCATTTGATCGCAATTATTGAATGACTTCTAGAACTATTAAAGAGTACAAGATAGTGAGCAGATCGGGCATGATGCCTTAGCGGAGAAATAGATACCTTGTACGCGATTATAGTTTGAGTTAATAAGGGCATGACTCTCTCTAACTCCTTCCCACTCTCTTATCCTATCTCTCATCCTCTCATCCCCTTTACATCTCTCAAGCTATATTTGTCTGTCTCTATTTCCCCTGTCCCATTCCGCTTGCAAACCTTTCAATTTTAAATCTTCTCGAAATATCATTCTCCACAGCTTTTCACCGCTGTACGTTTCTCCCTTTCTTTCTCTCTTCGACAAAAGTTTTGTCGGAGTTGTGATTCTTTTTCGGTTTGATGATGTGCATTGGGTCCGGAGTAAATGTCTTGAACGTGATTGGTAGGTTTGTTCTCTGAAATATGGGGTGAATGTTGGCCGAGTGTTTGTCATGTTTTATGTTATTTGATCATCTTCACAGTAACGTTTTATCTGGCTAGCTTTGCAACTAACCAATCATCGCTATGTGTACATCACATCTGCATTTTAATCCACCAATAGTAACACGTACACGTAGCAGCACTCGCACCTTTTGCTACGTCACTGTAAGTTGAAGTTGAAGTATGCCTCAGTTCAAGCCTATAGCCAGAACGGCAACATGTAAAAGTGTGTTTCTGAAGATTTCAGGTTAGTAGCCATTACAAGTTATATTTTCTCAATTTCACTGTAGACTTTTCCTTTTGCAGTTCAGGTATTTAATAATTCATACTAAGTTTCAAGGTTACGTTTAATGTCTAGTGTTTAACGTGAAAGTTTGCAAAGAGTATTTTGTTCCGAGAGTGTTTTCTTTCTTGTCGCAAAAGTCAATGCGTGTTGTATACCTTACCTTATTTTAGAGTCTAGCCTTTCAGTGTGTTTTATGTTTGTAATTTTCTCAGCTAAAGCCTGTACCAAGAACGACAAGATGTAAAACTGTGTTTCTGTATATTTCTGTGAAGTATAATAAAAGGTTGACAGTTTCAATTGCAACTGGTAAGAAGAGTTTCCATGTAAAGCGCCAAACCATGACATTTATTTTCCAATCAACTCATAATTATCATTATTTCCCCTTGCCCCTCTTTATAGCAATGACCCTACCGGCTTTATTTGTCCAGTCCTTGTCGGTGCTTATCTGGTTTCTGTCACTTTTAAATCACTTAACTTTCCCTTCCTCCCACTATTTCTACCCCTGACTATCTGATTACCTCTTATTCGCAAAGTTTGTCTTTAAAATCTGTCTCACTATTACTCCTTGTATATCTGTCATACAACTTAAATTTCGTTTAAAGTAAAGTGTTGCTCGTCTTGGCAAACCACATCAGCACAAACGTATTGGATTTTGAAAAAAGAAAATGTTCACATGCCGTCAAAAGATATGCTCATTCTGTCTCATGATTCGCCAGAATAGGTCACGTCACTAGAAATAGCTGCAAAATTGTAGTGCTACGGTGAGGCGTCGGTGATTTTTGTTTTTTGCGACTTCGCTCACCAGTAGCGCAACAATGCTCCCAGAAACACCGATGCCCAACGCACGCCCAATGTTCATGGAACGCGATCGACGTGTTCGAACAAATTCCAAACCTAATAAACGACAAGATTAGTGAAGTATAGTATTGAGTCTTCAGTAGTGATAAAAGTACGACCAAATGCAGTAAATATGTAGCATTTCACATCAACACGCCTAGGCCTTGTCCAGTGGGGTGCGCTTATTTTCACCTTTACAGGGCAATCGGCATTGTAGCGCTACTGGTGAGCGAAGTCGCAAAACAAAAATCACCGACCGCCTCACCGTAGCGCTACAATTTCGCAGCTAGACTAGAAAATACTGCAAGTGTCTACAATAGCTCGAAAGTATGATGCAAGTAATCATTTTTTTCATAATCTGTACCCGCTGACATAAAAATGAGCGGAGTCTCGTCTGCTTTAAATGATTTTGATAACACAGAACATATTGCCTTGGTTGGATCATCGCATAAAATTATACTGCGTCAATATGTCAGTGCAACGTGTAATTGAAATAACTGAGACTTTTGAGACCTAACTTTCGATAAGAACTCTGTAAACCAATCCCTTTTGAAATAAACAATTTTCAAAACAGGGGTCGCTTTTCATATTTGGAGCCAGTGAAGCAATTATCCGAGATTATCTAACGTTTGAGCTGTAAAATAGCCGTCATCTCTGTGTTCGCTCTTTGCGGAGAAAATTAAATTTCCGATTTTCACAAAATAAGCCCGTAAAAACTTTACCTCACGAGCTTCAAATTTTAGATTAATAGTGATGAACCTAAACAGTACTTTTAAAGTTTGAGAATCCGAATGTTATCTGTCCCCGAGGTGCTTTCTACCTTGAGGTTGTTATCGCGTCTTTCCAATTAAAAAAAACTTTTTTTCGTCAGAAAACTGTACACGTCCGTTACGCGTTACATATTTGATGGAATAAAATGCGAAGCACCATCACAAGTGGACATATCATCTACAGCACGGTATTTTGTTGGCTTAAAAACTCAGAACGACGATGATAAATAAAAATGGCAGAACGGCGCCAGGAAAGGCAAAGAATAGGTCAGTATGAGAATGGCAGAATGGTTGGTGATCGTTGAATACACATTTCTGACGAAATAGCGTATTCGACGACCAATTACTTTTGGCTTTTGCCGTGGGGTCACGTAGTAATATGCACATCGAAAGTCAGAGACTTAAACTTTTGCTCATACTTTTCTTGATGAAACTTTCAGCCATTCTCTTACTAAATCAAGAATAAAAATGGAGTGTCACCGTGCAAATTTTGGTACTAAAGAAACAAATAACCCAAGATTTACCGATATTTAAAAATCATAATGGCCGCCAGCCCTGTGTTAAGTCCATGGAAAAAATATTTTCGATTTTCAAAAAACTATGCCAGTGAAAAGTTTTTTTAAACCAAGAGCTATAAAAAGAGCCCCAACAGGTGGTAGATCAGAAAAGAATTGTAAGAGTTTGAAAGTCCGAATATCTGTCCCCGAGGCGCGTTCTACCGTCAAATAAAGAAGCAAGTTTTTCATCATTTCTATTTCCAAGCAAATTGACTATTGTGCATAAGTTTCAAAAAAGAACAGAAGACTTTTGTCAACAACCTATGCCAACAACTACTCATGCGTCAATCCCGGATTGACAACTGCTGCTCTAACATGACCTTCAGGAAGAACCGGATGATTCATCGTCATTAATGAAATATTTCTTATTACATACCGACTTGCATATCATCGTCAATTAGAACGATTCAATGTTCACTACAAGTTGAAAAAACACCCTTAAACCATGGTAATACTTTGAGGTATTGATCATTTATTAAATATAATTACGGGTGGTTCCTCAGTAGGCTCCTCGCGATGAGAATGGTTATGTCTTGTCATATTTTTTGAGTGTTTAATTGGGTATCAGTTCATCTTCTGTCAGGTTATCCTCGTACAATATTTTGCTGAAAGCAAAATAGAAATTCGTAAGATTTTATTCAAAGAGCTCCTCCAAAGGTCAATAGATCGGCACGAAACATTGCACAGCAAGCTGTCTTTTCACTAAGACGCCCTCTTAAACCTGAATGGCGATGCATAGTCGCCTTCATTTTTTCCTTCGTTAATTACTTAATTACTTACCCCTCTCCAATGAAATAGGGTTGTTACAAATGGCATGTGGACAAAAAGTTTGACCTTAGAATTTCACCAAAAATGTTCATCCACTATACGTGGGAGTCTATGAGGAAAGTATAAATAACTTTTTTCCAACACAAAAATAGGTAAACCCATGTATTTATGTACTCTCGATTATTGATATCAATGTACTTGATTAGATTAGGGTGGTAACAAATGGATGTGTTCGCCAGAAATTTGATTTTGGAATTATATCAAAATGTAGATTCACTGTACATGGGAGTCTATGAGGAAAATGAATATTTTTTTCCGGTACAAACTATCAAAATCTGTGTATTTATAGACATTTGATAATTCATTTTAAAGTACTTAGTTAGCCTAGGTTGGTTAAAGGTTGATATGTGTGCAAGAAATTCTATTTTGGAATTTCACCGAAATGTTGATTCACTATATATTAGAGTCTATGAGAAAACTAAGAATAATTTTTTTACAATGCTAAATTAAATTAATTTGTGCTTTTATAGGTGTTTGATAATTGATACAAATGTACTTGATTCAAATAGGGTATTTAAAAGTTCAGATGTGGACAACAATTATGATATTGGAATTTCATCTAAAAGTATTATTTAACTTTTCATGGTACTAGTAGTCTCAGTACAGGTAACTGTTAAATAATTTCCCTGACAAAACTAGCTATATCTCTAATATATAGTAATAGGAATTGTTCATTGCCCTCAGTGCAGTGAGCTTGATTTACAATAAGACAAACTTCAGAGTTGTCGAGTCAAGACGTTCATGTGACAGATAATTATATTTTTGTTCAGATTTACAGGTGAATAACTTCAGAGAATGAAATCATGCAACGAATCATTTTTATCTCCCAGAATATTTCTGAACACTGAAACTGCTTTTTGACGGGACGGATACTTATGAAATTAAGTGACCCCCTCTGAGCTGTTTGAAAAATACATGACCCCCTTTGCAGTTTCAAATTTGAGGTGACCCCCCCTGGAGTTTGCCGGCCCACCCCCGGCCATAATAAGTGAACGCTCCCTTAACAAATATCCATCTCCTCTCCCCTGGAGGTCTTCGTCTTTCAACATCAGAGTGTGGCATGATATGCTTGAAAAGTTGGCAAGGAAAACCTACTTACCGAAAGATTCCACAGTCAAAACAAGAACACAGTACAAGGCAATCAACAGACACAGTTTCTTCATCATTGTTGATCTGCAGAATTTAAATCAATAAGGACAAGCATATAGAAATCATGTATGTTATTGCTAAGAACATCTTAGGTTGTACTTGCAACATGTCTGTACAAGTCATGTTTGAGAAGAAAACATAATTAGCTATGTCTTTCTTTTATCACATATGCCGACTCTGACTCGATAAATTATGGCCACCGAGAATTTGAAAAGTGATTCGCTTGTGAATCTGTAGCTGGGCACCTTTCACTTCTACAAACTCAAAACAAAATATTTGGAAGCTATGACATGTGCTCAAGGACTCGGCTTTCAACGGTACACAGTTCTTGTTGTAATTCACTTTCTTTTTGCGAAGAATTCACTCGTCGTAACTTTTGACGCGCTAAAATACAACGGTTAACAGTATTTGTTTACGACATGGCCTCCCATGGTTCGGCCGATCCTGTTTGTCAGATCTGCAGAAACACCCAAAGAATGAGCCGACAATGTAGAGAGTGAAAGTCAGAACCTTTTACTTAGACGTTGTGCAGAGCCTTGAAACACGTAAAGGAAGCATTATTGGATGATAATAGGGTAAATGAGTATTTGACCCGGCCTTCCTCAGATACAAAATGTTTTGTCCCAGCAGTCAAGGCATATATTATTTTACTCACGTGTCCACAGATGTAAGCTAATGTCGCAGCGATGTCTGTGTGTCTACCTGTTCGTGTCTGTCTGTCTGTCTGTCTGTCTGTCTGTCTGTCGGTGCGATATCTCAAGAATAGCTGCATGACAGGATCGGAATGAGATAAAGTACGTAGATTTTGTTATGTAATAGCAAGAACTGATTAGATATTGATATGTTTAGTTTGCAAATTTTTATGTTTATTTGCATAATGATTTTTAGAAAAAAAGACACAAATTTAAAAAGGCTGCACGACATTTCATGAGAGTATAGCTACAAATGTTCATCACAATAGGATATATAAGCGGTGAAATATATTAAGGGGTAACATGGATTTAATTACTTATTTGCATATTTAATGAATTATCATTTGTATTTATATTGATGGGGTAGTTATATTGTATTGGTGAAAGACATATGGAATTTGCATAACTTATGAGCTTTCACAGTTTGGCATTTGAAGCTTGACAAAAGGCAACTAGGCAGTTACTATTCAAAGTGGTGATACCATGACAGCAGCCAAAGAAATTTAGCACTTTTTATTTCAGCTAATTAAAATTTTGGATATTTAATGACTTTTGGAAGTAAACTATGGTGAACATTGTTCGTGATGATGATCTTAAAAATGTGAATGAAGTTGCAAAATAGTGACAAAAAATTTCAATTTACAGACAACTGCAGTGATACTGAAACACGGAAACATTTTCAGTTACATCTTGGTCCACAGTGGAAGATGTTTTCACTTACTAAGCTTATATGTTAACTTCAACTCATTAATGCAATGCTAAAAATATGTTTTACAATTGTTTTTCTTCCAGATGTTTTCCAGTTAGTGACTAACCTCCAGTAAAAATAGTGAACCATGCATTAACAGGAATCACCACTTCATGAGGCGACCGGATTGGTTTTCTTGATATATATGAAAATAAAATATTGAATGTTGTATTGCCGGTCTCCGATGATTCTTTAATGTTGGCGGATGCTATGCGACACTGTAGCAAAATTTGCATCTCTGCATAACATGTACATAAGAAAACAACGGGTATTTGACTTTAAAGACGATAGATCGGGCATACTTACAGTTGTAGGAATCTTCTACCGGTGCACAAACAACTTTATCAGCCGAAAGATAGTGTTCGTAGACAACTTAAATTAACTGAAAGTAACAGATGTCCGGACTTATATACAGTTATATTCGGCAGAAATGCGTGGAAATATAATTGTATAAATGGTATGAATGAAACATGAGGGCGACTTTAGGAAGCTAATGATTGATTTGGTTATTGCTAGGCGGCGTGAACAAGGTGATTGTGTATTCCCTTTGAGGAATCATGACGTTTCAAATTTGTTTGATATCGACAGTGTTTGCCCATTGATATTTCGTGACAATGTTTCCTTGTTTGATAGGTTACGTTTTCATTTTCAAACACTTAAGTTTTATTATTTCCGCAAGCGATGTACATACTTTTACGAAGTAATAATGAGCATGCGAAAATCAAATGTTTTTATCATATGTGCACGACACGATCAGTGAAACACCATTTGAAGTGGTTCGTGATTATCATATTAGCACTGTGTTTCAGAAAAACAAATAAATGTGTAAGATAGGCTACGTTTTCGTTTTCAAGCAATTAAGTTTTAATATTTCCCCAAGCGATGTACATATTTCCACACAAAATAATGCACTTAAAATTTCATTTCCATTTGTCGCTGATTCTCTACTAGCTCTAGCAACCTGTGCAGAGGAAAACATTGAACACGCGAACAAGTACGGACAATAAAAATAACTTTCATCCTTTTACAACAATAGTCCTTACCAAAGACCAAGGTGTATTCTTCTCTGTGTCTACATGATTAAAACCTTTATTAGGGACTGGTCAGTTTCTTCGGCCTGGGTGGGGGGGGGGGGGCCGGTGGATTATTTTTTGCCGACGTCAAAAAGTGGCTGACCCCCCTATTCCAAATTTTGGAAACAGGGTGACCCCCCTGTTCCAAATTTTGAAAACAGGGTGACCCCCCCCCTGCACGCGACAACTGTAATATGTAATAATATAATACTGTAATATATATATATATATATATATATATATATATATATATATATATATATATATATATTATATATATATATATATATATATATATATATATATATATATATATATAGAAGAAACTTGGGTTGAAACACACTACCACACCTGGTTGTTAGGTTCCAAACGTATTTATTATACCTCAACACAACGTTTCGCTCTAAATTTAGAGCTTCTTCAGGTGTTTTCTACAATAAAAAGTACGAACATGAAAATTACAATGGTTGAATTGTGTACGAAAACGAGCAATGTAGAGTTATAAGAGTTATTGCTCGTTTTTCTATACAATTCAACCATTGTAATTTTTTAGTCTCTCCTGTCATTCATGTACATTTCCAGATTTTCACAGACTTATAACTCTACATTGCTCGTTTTCCTACACAATTCAACCATTGTATTTTCATGTTCGTACTTTTTATTGTAGAAACACCTGAAGAAGCTCTAAATTTAGAGCGAAACGTTGTGTTTGAGGTATAATAAATACGTTTGGAACCTAACAACCAGGTGTGGTAGTGTGTTTCAACCCAAGTTTCTTCTATCTTCACCCCATTCCGCGCTCCACTGGGGATCACCTGAATTCCTACAGTTTCTTATATATATATATATATATATATATATATATATATATATAATATATATATATATATATATATATATATATATATATATATATATATATGTATTTATATGTGTTATATTTTACATACATTTATATTTTAAGTCATTCTGTGTTTTAATGAAATTGTTGGCATGTCAGTTGTAAGATAGGAATTTCAAAGTGTCAATCTTAAAGTTTAAATACAGTACATTTTGAATGAGCTGTGAATGTATTTCACACTTTCTATGCTTGACCAGATATCCTGAACTGTTGTACAGAAATAGATGTCAATTATTAATATCAAACAGGAAAAAGCAGTAAATCAAAAACTTTGATGGGTGTTAAGACTTGCCAGCCATCCAATTAGATGGGTGTTAAGACTTGCCAGCCATCCAATTAAATCTCCTGAGGAACCATAGAGAGGCATTTTAGCCAAATCTGACGTGTGCAGAGTCTGAGATGACCTGTTCTTGTAACATTGATATTTGTGCATGTTGCTTTCTCATACTGAATTCTCATAGAGAGAACAGAAAAGTATCAGGAATTTGTCATGCTTTTCATATGAAATGCAGATTTCAATAGTACACTTTCACTTAGCAAAGATCAAAATATCCCTGGCATATATCTCTGATTTATTAAAGTATGGCGCCCGAAGGGCGCGGAGAAAAATGTGAAACATCCTGATATCTCTGACATATATGTCTTGTATATTAAAGTAATGCACAGGAAGGGTGTGCTGAAAAATGTCTGATATATTAAAGTAATGCGCTCGAAGAGCACGCTGAAAAATATTGAACATACATATATCTCTGATATATGTATGCCTGATATGTTAAGTTGAGCGTGCTGAAAAATATGTCTCATTATTAAAGTTACGCGCCCGAAGGGCGCGCCTAAATGCAACTGGATGAAATTTGTGGCTGACACGATGCATTTTAGGCAATGATGAGCCTGTTTCGAAATTCAAAAACACACTGACCCCCCCCCCCCCTATTGGGCATTTCAAAAACATGGTGACCCCCCCTATCACCAAAGTCAAAAACAGGGTAACCCCCCCCCCCATGAATCCACCGCCCCCCCCCCCCGCCCCCCGCCGAAGAAACTGACCAGTCCATTAGACCAAACAACCCTTCAATCTTGCTAAGGAATGTGATTGTCTAAAGTCCATGAGAAGGATGCTGCTGCAGCCAGTTACACTGTGTATTACGTTCCTTATTTCTTTGGTCGAGGGGAATGAGTATACCAGGGATAGAAAATCGGCAAATAGCTCCTACAGGTAGACGTTTAAAGCTTACGGTGCAAACGTAAAGTAATGACGAAGGGGGACCAGGGATCTGATTATTAGCGTGTAGCGACTTCTTTAACACGATTTGCAATGTTTGGAATCAATGGAGACACTACTATATATACTAGTAAATAGTACAATACATTTTACAACCTTTAAATTCTATTCAAAATTTACAGATTTGTGTACGACAAGAATTTGGTGCATGGCAGTATTTGATCAATCTCATTTAAAGCATATGAGCAATATCAATGATTTTATAAAACACGGCTTCTCTATATTTTCATGGTCATTAAAGTATTAGTACTTATCTTACTTTGTTAATTTACCAAGCCCGAAATGAATTTTTCAATTTATTGACAGCCGTGACTCCGTGACTACATTTATTATGCTTCAAAACAAATATGTCTTCGTATAGATGAAACCCAATGAAAGTTAAATATTAATATGTATATTTTGAGGTTTTGCTCGACTACAATATACATTGTGTATTCGTTTTTGTTTTATTCTATCATTTTGGTGGTGGTGGTGGTGGTGGTGCCGATGATGGTGGCGGTGACGATGATGATGGTGGTGGTGGTGGTGATGGTGGTCAGGAAGAAGACCAAATGTTGTTTTAAAGGATAACTTTGGAATGCTAAATGAGAATGTCAATCAGGTACCAAAGAAATCGCACCTTACTTTTCTTGAGCGTATTCTTCAGCGTACACTACATACCAAGTTTGTAGACAGATTCTTTGCCACAAATTTATTCAACATGTATCTAGACGTCATTTATTTATCTGATGTAGCATGGAGACCGTATTGGTAAACCATACCAGAATCAGTAGTATGCTTTCCACCGCTTGTAGTTGACAGCAAAACTACAAAGAGTATTACGTAATTGTTTCATCTTTAAGATGGAGCTGCAGGTTGCCACAACAGTGTTTTTTCAAAGGAATATTTCTAATCTAAGATGGCAAGAAAACCCATCATACTATATATTTTCAAAAAGCAGAGAATCTAAAGTTTAGTACGGTAGCAATAGTTTTCTCGAAGGATGAAGAGGTGTATATTTGCGGTAAAATCCTCAATTTTGGTATTAATGATAAACAACTAATTTAAGTCAAACACTTCATACTATTTTTTGAAATGTAATATTTTACTTGAAACAAGAGTATATGTAGCAAAAATCGTCTTGCATTGTGTTTCCTCATTCTAAAACTGCATGGCTTAAAAGACTGAAAGATTTCAAACTTTTGAAACATACGTGTATGCCCATGGAAGGAATTTGACAGGAGTCCTCGACAGATATTCCATTTTGCAATAAAGGAATTCCCATGGACCAATCACGTCACCTTAAATGATTTAGATACCTAGCCTCCTGTTAAAGTTTACCTCAGCTGATATGGTAGTTTACACTCCACATCGCCATACACACATGAGTGGATTCACATTGTCAATACCTACTGTCTATACACAAGACACTTTATCTAAGTTTTCATGTCATGTTATTTCACAGAATCTAAAACTGAACGTTAAAACTAATGTTGTACTTATATTTGATGTGACATGATTTATGTAATGGGCTTAGGGTGTTTTACAACCCATTGCTAGTTAAATGGCGCCAAGAAAACATTTAAGCTCTTTCTCTTAATTTTTTAATTATTTGGGTTAATAAAATTAGGTCTACTGATCCCAGCATACTGGGGTTAACAAAATATGAAATATTTTATTCCATCACTGTATTTGATTATGAAAAACTATTACCTGTACTCCATTATACATAAAATATAAACCAACCATGCTCTGCATTTAATGTTCAAGGGAAAAAGCTGAAATACTCAGTTTTTTGACTTCACACTCTAAATAAAAATTGTCGAATTTTCACAATGATCAACCGACATATTTTTCATTTTTTTAATATATTAATGCTATTATTTTGTTGTGCAATCTATGGATAGACAATCGGTGTCATTAGACGATTTTTGCATAATACACTGTATGAAGAAATATATACCACTGTGTACCCTCGAGGATTTTTCATAGCAACATTTGAATTACAATTAACTTTTTATTCTTGAAAATGGAATAACTATTTGTCCAGACTGTAATCATCTTACGTGCTGCAAATATCGTTCTACAGTCCCCAAGAAGAGAAAAAACAGCTTGATTGCGACTAACTGTGTATGAATACCAGTACAGAGTTTTCCTTGAAACGTAGAGAATTTACCCATGGTGCATAGTAACATTGTCCGATGTTTATGTCAGAAAGGCTTACAGGAAGGTTCGAAACCTTCAGGGCACGCGAACTGCGACGTATAAGTTAATATTGAACAGCTTAGTAAAAATGTAATATGTACGCATGCGTACTTCTAACAATTTCTGTTGATTGCGTCATTCTTCATCAAGTGGGTGGATCACACTTAAGATAGCCACGCATTTTGACATTCAAAACACTTCCGTATTTATGCAAATATTCCTGAAACGACATGCTAAATATGATACTAATTGGCACTTGAAATCATCAGGATGGGATTTCATTGTGTTAAGAACATGATAAATTTTACCATGCAAATGATCGTAATTTGCATATTATTACGGTTTTGTAATTGAGCACATATATAAATATATAGGCTTACTATAATTTTGCTTCAATCTATTCAAACTCATGCTAATTCATGTATTTTCCAACCGGGTGTATTCTGAAGTTTAACTTCGATTGCAAATGAAAAGTACACAAATGTGCTAGGAAAATCAACCTGGTACTGTACCTTTGCAATAACGCGCTCATTATATCGAATAGACATTTGACATAGATAAGGTGCCATATTATATCCTCAAATACAGGAACAATTCAATTCATAGCAGGTTCTGAAACCATTTAATGTTCAACTTGCCATTTTCTTGTCGTTTTCTTTTCTTTTCTTTTTTTGTGAACGCATAAGACTTGTTCCGGTTGGCATTCCGTTCAAAGAAACGTAACAATAGAAAATGCAATAAAACAACTCACACTCCATTATCACCTTTTAACTCTGAGAATCATACACCTGGCATCGTCAATAGAACACAGGGAGAGCCCTACCCTTGTAAAGACAGCCGATGATTTTCCGTGCATTTAAGAACAACGAGGGGTATAAATTACTTTATAGACTCATGCATATCAAACTACTACCTTCATGATCATAACAAGGAACTGCAGCTCAATACATTGTAACAGAAAGTAATCCAGCACAGTAGCTGTTCAGTAATCAACAATCCAGTTTTTTATCTTTATTTGAAACTTTCTTCAGGATGGCCTGTTGCAATCTTCTTGCAGTCATTCCTTCCACGCTTATGCTTATAATATACTTTTAGACAAAACACCACTTCATTAGTTTCTCAAGTCTCAATGTCGCTGTAATTCTTGTCTGAGGTGCTGGCTAATCCAGTAACACACTGAGTGGGTATACTCTTTAAGGTAGTACGCGCTGAGAGAGTGAAAGCCCTACAGTTTTGCTCAAACTTTCCTCAATTGGATTTCAACCAGTCTTTTACCAAACAAGAACAAAAACTAGGGATCACCGTGCAAAGTTTGGTACTTGAGAAACAAGTGTAGAGCTTCAAACTGAGCCCCTAAGAGTGGTAGATCAGAAAAGAATTGAAAAAAATTATGAGAGTCAGAATATCCATCCCCGAGGCGCATCCTACCTAATACACAGGATATTTGAATATCCAGAGAACTAGGTAGGTAGATTGAATAACTTAGTTCTTGTTGCTTTGACATTCAAATACTCGACCAGTCTTTCTAGGTCGACTTTGAAGAAATATTTTCACGTTCCGGTTGTGTTTTTTATTTTATGGTGACCAACAGGCTGATACTCAATTACATCATAAGCAACACAACACTTCCAGGCAATGGAGAAGGGCAATGGAGAAGCACTGAATACACTGTAAAAATAGCGGACGCTAGACGCGTCTTTACGCGTTCAAAATGTACATGTCGGTGTTCAAATTTGAACGGCTAGTGTTCATATTGTTAACACTAGTGTTCATATTATTAACAATGATGTTCTAAACCTGAACACGTAGTGTTAACAACCATCTCCTTCAAGTGTTCAAAAACTCAGCATCACAGAAATTTTACAATACTGTGAAACAATTAACAATCTTTTGTGTTTTTTACTTTACAATGGCTATATTAACTTTACTACTGCCTCGCTGTCCGGCATACGTACACGGATTTTGGTGTAACGAATTTCACAAAAAGTGGAATATTTCCGGTCTACAATAGCTGAAAGCATGTTTTTTTCTAAAACAGGAAGTATAAAAAATAATTTTACACGTTTATTACGGGTTGAAATTTTGAAATTTTGAAAAAAAATCAAAAAACCACCATGAACGTTTTAGTTTTAACATCGGCGTGCAAGAGGCGTTCTACTTCTTAACACTTGGTGTTCAAGTTTGGTGCCTTTTCTTATCCCATGATGCATCAAAACGGAAGTTGCGACATTTTTCTTGTAAGCGCACGCTGAAGTCGTGATCGTACGAAAGCAAGACCAGAAAGGGTAAGTTTTCTCTCCAAAATATTAAAAGGTATTGGATTTTGAAGCATCTGTATTTTCCGTATTATTATACTTCGAAATAAATTGTATTGTACTTTGAAAAGCTTAACTACGTGAAGAAACCTTTATTTCTTTCAGTGGCTGGTGGACCATACACTAGCTGTGAATACGCAGCAGTGTTTTGGGCCATGGGGTATCGATCGCATTCGGGTCAAGGGTCATCACTGTAGCGATTACCCTTGACCCGAGCGCGATCGATATGCCACATAACCGCTGCGTAATCACAGCTAACACATGTCTTTTAGTAACCACAATCGCATGTAAATTTAAAACTTTAGTTAAACATCGAAGAATATTGTTTTAGCATATGTGAGCTGTTGGCTTTGCTTTTACTTTTCATCAGTTGATGACACGAAGAAGCCAATATTTTGTAACATTGACGAAAAGAGGCACTGTATACAAAAGTCACCCCTTTTCCTTGACCTAATAAGGCCAAATTGTCTTTCATTTGAAGTCTCATGTCGCCATATTATCTATTGTTGCATTCTTTTCAGGATGTGAAAAGTTGGATGAACGTGAAATCGAAGAGTTATTACAGAAGCTGATGGTACAGAAATTGAAGAATATGAGTGTACAGGTAGCTGTCTGGAAACAAGCTTGAGAACCTCAGTTCATCTCTGATGTAGATTTGAACTTTCGAGGGTTAGTAACTGAATTTTGATAAGTTTCTGCATTTTTGTTCTGAATTTATCTGAGCTATGTCCAGAACGCTATGATTAACTAAATGTTACTGGAGAATAAGCTTTCAAATACTTGTAGTCGCCCTTATCAGAAGCAAAGGGTGGAATGCAGAATTTAAGCAGAAAGCCACAGAAAATTCACAGTGAAAAATGTACACTCTGAATTTCGGAATTTTCTGAAATTCACACTCTGAATTTTCTGTCGCTTTTTGCTTCAAATCTTCATTGCACCCTTGCATCTGATGAAGGAGACTTCACGTCTTTGAAGGCTTATGCCAGTAACATTTAGTTGATCATAGCCTGCTACCAAACTTTGATTATTTTATATTTTAGATCAAGACGTCTTTTGTTCTCGGTTTGTTACTGATTTTAGCTTTGCTGTTAAGGATCATAGGTTAATGTGTGGCATCATACTCAAATGTTTACATCCCAAGCGTTTTCTTCAAAACGGCCAGTACGATTCATTTAATATTTTGAGTACAGGTTTCCGGGGATTTTCCTAATCATATATGTACAAGTTATGATGAAATACACAAATTTGTATTTTTGAGACATTAAAGACATTTCAGACATTTTTAAGACATAAGGAATTATCAAAATGTGATATATTCAAGTCAGCCAAATTTTTAGCTTTTCAAACAGATGTTTTGGTACGTTTTTGCAAGACTTAGTATGAACATATAAAGTATCCACAATTAGTAAAACCTGTTTTGTCACTACTTTGTTCATATTGTTTGAAAACGATCTACAGTGTTTATGGGGATTTTCTTTTGTTTATGTTTTGATAGGAAGGTGTTAATTAGCGTTGGTGTTTTCCTCTGACAAACTTTACAAAGTGGCCATGTGGCCACTTTGTAAAGTTTGTTAGAGGAAAACACCAACGATTTTATGTGCCCAATTGACACTAAATAATTGTATTTTACTAAAGGAATTTTTGTGTATTTTTAAATAAATAATTTTACTGAATATAAGTGGTCTGTTTTGTTATTTTCCAGGCTTGAACACCCCGTGAACGCGCAAAATTAAAGGTGTTCAACAAGTGCATATCACGTGTTCTAACCTTTAACACACTTATCGTTGAACGGCGTCCATGCGTTCAAAAAGTGTTACAGCCCTTTGAACGCGTAAATGCGTTCAATTTTTGAACACATTTCATGTGCAACGTGTGTTCAGATATGGAACACATGGTGTTCAATATAGTGTCTGATGAACACGGAGTGTTCAAAATCTGCACACGTGTGTTCAAAAATTGAACATTGGTTGAACACGTAGTGTTAAATTTCTGAACGTCTAGACGCGTTCAAAAAGTGTTACAAAAAGGCGTTTAATTGGTGTTCTATCCTTGAACACTTAACTTTACAGTGTACAATCACGGTCCCTCCACAATTTTGTGGAGGGACCGTGATACAATGTTGTAAAGTGCTTTGGATAACAGGCGAAACACACAAGTTAGGCTTGCGTCGCGACTCGCCGTCCGCCAAGGAAGAAACACATTGCTACATCCTCCCTAAAGAATAAATCGGAGTTTTTGTGAAGGCGCCTTTTAATGTGACAAAAACATTTTGAATTGTCCTTCAGCTTAAATGGACCAAGTATAATCCAACCTCGCTCGCCATACAGCGTACGTCAGTCCAACAATTAGATACTTATATGGGAGGGGGTCACAAAATGACTATTCTCTGATTTTAAAGGTATACAGTCACCTCTTATCTAAATACGCCCATATATGGTCAAAGGGGCGTTCCTTGGTATTCAAAATGTCCATGTGAGGGTGCTGTTTTTAAAAAGCGGCCACCCGCTTAAAATCTGTGATTGGTTAGATTTTCTCTTTCCATGGTAACTGTGGCAAAATTGGAACAGGTGACAGTATACTTCTAAGTCTCGTACACTGGCCACTTCACCATAAAGATTCCCTTTGTTTGCTTCTTAAGGGTCGTTGCTTTGACCACAAAAATCACCCGTTTCATGTCCATTTGAGCTATTTTCGTCTTCGTTTACTGCAAAAGTCGGAATTACATATGACAGAGACTTACAAATATTGTTTATATACCATTTTATTTATTCCCGTTGGAGTTTCTTTGATCTTACATGTACCAATAACAAATGCAATAACATTCAGCTGCAAATCCAACGACTGTAGATAAACGGATCACGGGGACGCCTTTACCTTCTCGACGCTCTTCATTTGGTGTCTGCAAAGTAATTGATGATCGTATATTTCATTAACAGCTAGTTATTATTCGAAAAAGGAAATATTTTGATGATTGCTTGGGAAGAAGATATTTTACTGTGTGTTGAATGAGAGAGAGAGAGAGAGAGAGAGAGAGAGAGAGAGAGAGAGAGAGAGAGAGAGAGAGAGAGAGAGTTGTGCAACCTATAGAGAATAATTCGAAACGGACCGGTATGCCAGTTATGGTCATCCATTATTTTGTTTTGCAGTGGTATATATACTGCTCATGTATGCATTTGAGGGGAGAAAACATTGAAACAAACCCTTGTTAAAAGCTAGTAAATTACTGATTTCATGGACAACATTTTGAAGTTTATTGCGCTGGCAAATGTAATTGTTTATTGCAGATTAACTCACTTTCGTTTTGGTCACGGTCCAAAAACCATGGGGGCCTGTTTTTGTAAAATGTTTTCAACTTGACTCCCTGGATGGCACAGAGCATAATTGTACTATGATGACAGGGCAGAGCTAACACGACACTTTTATTTCCTAGCCGGCTAACCCTGTTACCAAGCAACCGATCTTTAAAAGGGCAAGCTGTTGATCAGATTCGTGTCCGAACACATTATTTACATCGACACAACTTTCAAAGGAGAGCAAAGGACCATAAGTCCCTAGCTGACATGGGCTTTATTGATGACGTTCAACACACAATTTATAAAGTTCATGCCAAAAAGGAACAAATACGAGAATCAGGGATTGAACATTGCCGCTAACGCTTTTTATGAATGAACCCACTCACGTATTCTTGGTTTCGCTCAATTAAGTTTTTGCTGATTCATCACAGTCAAAATTCGATTATTAGAGGAAAATTATAAAAATATATTGCAATACGGGACACCTACAAAGAACTTGATATACCTTTCAAACATTATTTGAAATTATTTCCGTTTTAATCAAACTTTTACGTTATGACTCTGCAAAAACTAAATGAGTGAAAACCAAAGTATATGAACGGTTGTTGAATGTGGAATTTTGTACTTTTCCATGACAACCTCAAAATGAAACAATAAATCTCGACTTGTTGATTCTTGTTCAAGAAGCCATGTTATATTTTTTGGGACTTAACAGTATTTAACTTTTTTATATTCTGTCTTGTCAATTACCGTTTCTTAGTCAACTTCATTAAACATTTCGGTATACCGAACACTCGGCTTTCCAACGTGGCTTACATGTGCGCGACTTGCGCTGTTTCTGTCTAAAAAGTGAATGCACTAGTAATATCCGTCAAAATGTTAGAAAATTATAAAACAATGAGAAATCATCAAAAGATTACTTTGGACTTTTTGTACTATCGCAGTGTTTCTCTGTATTTTCACTGAAGCCGGCAATTTCTGCCCCATTCATCAAAATGACATTAAACTGGTTCAATAATCATTTCCATTCAAGGTAATACATTACCAGGTCAATGGGACATTTGTGATTTACAATCGCTAATCGATTACTGTTGCTAATCATTTGAGTGACCGAGGTGTCATATTTGGCCATGATGTCGTCATATCCTCCGTAGACCTTTTGTAAAGTCCTCTCGAGTCTTTTTGATGTGTATGTCTGTCTCACTAGTTTTGATGCCAATGAGCTGTGTCTCAGTTGAAACCATGGGGCACACTTGACATTTTAGGGGACAGAAACAACATCAAATTCACAGGTCACTACACTATATGCTTGGATCACCATCATATGGGCTATTTACTTGCTGTATTTTGTGTGCAATTTTTGCGCTTTCATTAACTTTTAAAGGGCAGAAAATGGCTTGAAATGCGCAATTTGCGCAGTCGAGACAAAACTCTGCTATCGTAGTAAACTATGGAACAAAGTAATAAGTACCTTTACGGTTCGCTTGGGCAACCAAATCTACAAATATTAGGCCAAGCACGGAGCAACAATAGAAATTATCGCATGGACAGTTGCCAGGTTCAGCATCTTCACTGTTCATGCCCATCAAGCCTTTCAGGAGGAACCGTTCCGCTCGCTTTGATGGAGTCATGTCGATGGAGATCTCAACTGGTGTGTCTCGAAAATGATCTGGACAAAAAAAGATAATAAAAAGGGACGAACATTGTTCCAGCATACACTGTGTAATTATTCAACTTTGCGATACTAGGATGCCACGACATACTGTATTGTAACTTTTATTAATAAGTAGACATCTATACTCACAAAAACAGTCGACTGATACCACGACAACGCAGAGTACTGCCAATATGAAAACACCCTTCATGATTGAAGACGAAAAATCTGAAAATTCGAAGAGAGAAAACTCGAGTGAATATTCTGTGTGACCTATCCAGGCAAGGATTTGGCCTGAAACTAAAAAATTGTCAGAAGCAATACAAGAGTATGGTTGTCTTGCCCTGCGCGTTTAACGCTGAGAAAATCTTGAAATGTATCAAGACAAAAATAATTATGATGTTATTACCAATATCGATGTTAGGAACTTTATGTCTGTGAGACTGTTCGTTAATATGAACAAATACATAGCTCAGTTCCATTTATTCCTGGGCATGCGTGGGAACCTTACGAAGTTCGTGTTGAGTCTCTACTCTCCTGTAGCTGTAGATACTTAAATTGCGGTCCGTAAAATGTCAACGCAAGCTCATTTCAAATTTTATGTTCACTGCCGATATGAAGAGGAATCTTATGATGTTGTTAAAGAATTATGTTATGCTGATTGCTCGATTCTTTGTTGTCGTCAATATGACATCAAATCGATTCCAGCAATCATTATCATTCAAGGCAAATAAATTACCAGGTCCAATAAACAGTAAAAACAAACACACAAAGAAACATAAGATCACTGACAAAATCGGTAGTGCAATCTTGAACCACTATATAAGTGGTGGTACCAGGTGTCCGGAATGGGTAAGCGTACCCTGCTAGCATGCTACACCCGTCAAGATTGAACTAGTGTGACAAAGTTATTGTACGGTAATTCAGCTATCTGCTAAATTACTGTTCTGAGTCAAAGTCGGGATACTGTCTTTCATCATCTGAGTGACAGATTTGCCATATTTAGATATAAGATCTCCATATCTACCATAGAACTTCTTAAAAGATCTAACCAACCTACTTTGTGAAAATCCTTGTCTCACCAGCTTTAAGACTAATAAGCTGTGTCTCTCTTGAAAATCTCCATATGAATCACAAGCTCTACAGTATCTCAGTAGTTGTGAAATGTACACACCATAAGCTGGACTCGACGGAATATTACTGGTCAAGTAGGGAAAGTTAATGATTTCAAAATTAAAATCATCCCTTTTATCATACAACTTGGTGTGTATTGCATTGTGTCTAATTTCAATAAATAGATCAAGATACGATGCTGAGTTCATGCTCTCCGTTGTTTCTTTAATTTCTAATTCATCTGGATATATGTGATGGAGGTAATTAGAAATTTCAGGATTGTTCAAACTGATGAGATCATCAATATATCTATAGGTATTATTAAAGGACTTTGCAACTCTTTTAGATCCTGAACTATGAAGAGTCTGCATGAACTCAGCTTCATATGAATACAAAAATAAATCAGCAAGAAGTGGTGCACAGTTTGTACCCATAGGAATGCCTATAGTTTGCCTGAATGTCATACCGGCAAATGAGACATATATGTTGTCAATTAGGAAGTGTAGCATCTTAATTACTTCCGTATCAGTGTATTTGCATTTGGCATCACTGTTGTTACTAAAATAGCCTGAATTGTGTTTGATGACAATGTAATCATACCTACAACTACCATTCTGGTAAAAGAAGGCCTGCTTAACCAATGATGACAACCTAGTTTTAAGCTTGTTGTGTGGGATATTGTTGCACGGAGCACTGATATTATAGGAACCGCGGAACTGGCCATTTCAAGTCAACCTTTTTCATGGCATCTTTACAATTAATGACAAAATGCTAAATGAATGTTCATCTAGTTGTACCAATTTCGATGAGGGCGCAATCCAGAAAGTTGACATCGTCACATGCAGTGTACGCATCAAATCGTATTTGATATCGAGAACTCAATTGTTACAGTCATCCACCCTCGAGCAGACCTACGGGAACTATGCTTAATTCAGCTAATCGTGTTGCAGGGAATGCCAAAGATTAAATGCCTATCCATATTTCCGATATTTTCACACTCACGTTTGTCAAATTCTCACTGTATTATCCAAGGATCAATATACAACACAGATCAATTGTCAATGATCCGAGTCGATGGCTGTGGAGTTGACTTCAAGACGTGCAATTTTTAAAACCAGGATTTCATCTGACTTTCAGGCAAAAATTTGTTATATGAAAATTGTTTTTTTTCTCCGAGGTAGATTTTTGCTACCAATTGCGGGCATAGTAATATCGAAGGTATTGCATATGCTTGTGAACGTTGAGCGTTAGTGACAGAAACAATACTACAGATCAATGCTTCCTCTATGTCAATAAAGCCACTAATGGTAATCTATGCTGCTATTCATTCTCAATTTTTATTTTATCGACCGCACAATATCGCACATGAAAAGTATTACTTGAATGTGATGAAAAGTTTATCGACTGCACAATCTTGCACATGAATAGTATTACTTGAATGTGATGAAATACGGCTACTTTTCAATCGGGTTCGAACCCACAACATACGACATCAGTAGCCTAACGGAGAGGCCACAGAAAGAACCGCTCGGCTAAATCTCAACTCCAAAAAGGAATGGTTCAATAGCCGGCTAAGTTGTTACATTTTTGTGGCTGAGACCGCTTCACACGTTGTAGAGTTCGTGAAGCACTCACGCACACATGCTCACTTGTCAGAATGGCATGATTTCTAGATCCTTGAGGAATATTTTGGCAAAAGTTTGAGTCTTGAAATTGCGAACTACTTTAACGTGCTTTCTGTACTTGTTATGATCACACTGTTTGAGTTGCTAAGGGGGGGGGGGTCGTCGATCATACAAGTTGACGCTCTAGAAACGAGTGTCAACCCCCTCCTCCCTCAAAACGAAATTCCCCGGTGCGAAATCGGTTTCAAGAAAGCTGTGCTCCATACTATGGATGGGGAACTTGAATACCAACTTGTCTTGATCTCACACTTGAGCAAAATCTACACATGAATATAGATAACGAAACGTTACATATTTACACTCTTTCAGAGTAACAAAAAGAGTGAGTTGACCACGAATAGGTGTGATTTTCTTCTAGCAGGACACAAATACGTGAGAACGTCGAAAAGAGTCTTGAAAATATCGATCTTTATATCATGTGACTTTTTCCGGAACAAATGTATCAAACGTGTCAAAAAGACGCGTTTCATAATTGTCCGACAGACAGGTCCATTACTCGAGGTTAGGAATGTTAGCGATTTCATGTGTTGGAATTAAAATATCGTAATTGTTATGATTTTACGGTCTGATTTTTTATTTATATTTTGCTAAAGCAGATGCTTATTGCGATTTTGAAGCACGCACAACGAATTGGGGTCTTACTCACTCCCCTCGTAAACTAAGGAATTATGTTTCTAGTGCGTCAGATATTATAATCGAAGGCCCCTAAGTCTTGTGAGCACAATCATCGGCAAATTATTCTATGCCGTTAAAATCCTCTGCCCCCCTCACCGACGTTGACGATTCCGTTGATGGAAAATTGCAGAAAGTTTTCTGTACGCCGTACATAAAGGTAGACATATATGTGTGATAGAAAAGGCCTATAAATTTGGCTTTGCATTCTATTTCAGATCCCTGTGGATGTCGATTTTTCACATTAGGTAGTTTGTCTGACTTTTAAAGAACTGACAAAAAGTAACATTAAAAAGCAACTTACAGTGTCTGAAAGTAGGCTGGTTACTGCCCCGCAGACGCTGTGTTTACTTCGGTCATTCCAGTTCAAACCACAGAGTTTATTTGTCGTCCTCTCATTACAGCAACAAAGTAAGGATCATCAAGTGTCTCCTACACGAAACTATCACATAACTAAAATGTGACGACAACGTGATATGACAGATCTAAAACACTATTTAAAGTATAAAGATTCAATGAAACAACCGTCACAAATGATGTTATCTAGCGTAATTATGCATGTTGAGAGGCGACTGCACGGTGATCTTGTTTACAACATTAAGATCCTTGACATCATAATTTTTGTAAAGAAAAGCAGTGCACAGTGTATACAGTGCACTACTGTTTGAAGTTTCTTTGAAATGTGTTAATCGAGTATAGGTATTAATTATATGTTGTGTTAAGGTATTTGCTATATAAAGGGTTTTATTTTGCATATGTATGCAGAGGTTCAACAATATATTAAACATAAAGGGAAGACAGGTAGACCAACATTTTCTCATAGAACCTGATTGTCAACGCGTTCTCGGGTCATCTTTTCGATATTCAGTGCATAGACATAAGCAACATCGCGAAATATAATTTCTTTCAATGTTGTATCTAAAGCCGGGGGATGTAAGACGGTTTAGTGGAGCCCCTTTGAGCTGGTGATAGGTTTGAACAATCTAATGGAACTAATTCACAATCTGGTAGGTGTAGCATGAACTATGGGACAGCTACTACAGTTCTCTTGATAGAATTATTGTCGAAAGCTTTCAAATTCTCTAAACAACATAAAATGTGACCCAGTCTAATTTTGCAAAATGTGAACCTCCCAATAGACAGGTTTGTAAAAAATGACTCTCCCTATTCCAGAGTTCTATCCTCTGTAATAACTGAAGCTTTCCTTGTGACAAACAATCCTCGACTCATGGACAAGCTGGCTAGTTGGTGCGAGATGATGTAACCGTAGAATAATCGTTACTGTTACGGTGAAGCAGAGAATGTAAGAGAAAATATTGATGATAATGCATATTAACGCAGACAATAGAGAGAAACAGACTAGCAACGGGTATTGTTCAAGGCGTGAAGCGGTTACATAACCCATCCATGTTCCCCTCGCCTCCGTAGCTCTCGCCTCTTTTTCCGAGAGTACCGACCATGCATCCTTCGGTAATTTTCGGATTTTTGCCAAATGTTTAGCGAAAGTATCTTCGGCAAAGTTTGTGTTTTGTTGTCGTGTGGTGCTGAGCGGAATTTGCGTACTGGCAAAAACGGGAGTGTTTTTAGCTTCAGAAATGTTAGTTTTACCATTTTAAAAATTCCTCTCATATTTTTATGAATATATATTGAGTGTGTTTGAACCAAATTTGAAAGTCTTTAATCAGTACTGTCTGGTTTTACTCAATGGTTTTCGGTCAGTCATACCGTCTTTTACACGTTCGTCAAGGAAGGACATGTTCATGAAACTGCTGGCGTGTTGTATTTTGATTGGCGTGAAGCAGTGTTTATGCCCTGAGAGCTCACAAAGTAAGTATGGTCGCTACGCGATTGGCAGCACGATGCCATCTCGTCGTATTTTTCGCATAATCTCGTGCAATTATCAACCACAAACAAAGTCTCTAAAAGTTTAACACCTTTGAAGCTCATTTTAATATGAAAAGGCCATAGTCTACGGAGACGACAACGGAACAAAAGGCATGCCGCATTAGCAGTTTGTTTTTCTATTTGTCTGTGA
This sequence comes from Ptychodera flava, assembly GCF_041260155.1. Lineage (NCBI taxonomy): Eukaryota > Metazoa > Hemichordata > Enteropneusta > Ptychoderidae > Ptychodera > Ptychodera flava. The sequence continues at coordinate 45,283,015 of NC_091931.1, read as the reverse complement.
TATTAACGAAAGGAAAGTCAGTAATCATTTCTTCTAAAGGTACGGCTCTAACAGTCTAGATCAATTCTAATGCTGGCCTTTGGTTTTTCGCAAATCACTAACTGACTGTTTTATTTGTTTTGCTCTTTGCGTTTACATTTTTGATGACTTTATCTTTCCAAGGGCATACTCTATCTGTTAGCCGATTGTACATTGTATGCCAGAATTAAACCATATAACTCATTTCTGAGCAAAGAGGATGCAATCGACGCCCGGTCCTGACTAAACCGCGATCGAAATTATTAATCTCTTGAGAACAGATGGAATAAAAGGATTGCCACATATGATAGCATCTAGCGCATTATGTAAATGGACAGTAAGGTGATCTTGTTTTGAAGATTTACTTTTCTTTGATGTCATGATCTTCGAAAAGAAAAAACTTAAATATTAGTGCACTGTGCATATTGAAATAATTGAAAGTGTCCATTCAAGGTGTTAATTAATTCGGTGTTAGGTATGCAGTGTGAAAGGTCTTGGCTAAATTCGGAACTAATTGTCCATTCAGATTTATGCAAAGGTTCAACATTCATGTTCAACGCTAAGTGTGAAAGAAACTGAAGATAGAGTTTCGCAATTCGCATGATGATATAAATACAGAAGAGCGATGTGGAGACAATGTGATAGTCAGGCGTATCCCAGACACGAACTGACATTATCGTGCTGGGGCTACTAGGCTTTAACCTGGAGAAGGGTTAGGCAATAGACTAGATGCAGCCTTCCCCACCCCCCTGCCGACGGTAGCACCCTCATCGGTGTACTATCAAATCCGTTGTCGCCGTTTTGTCTTTTGTCGGTCTATTTTTTTATTACGAAAGGCAAACTAGTCTGAGATAATACAATAGGAAAAACCTTTTGATATCAAACCCAAAGCAAGATGAAGGACCTTATGACATTACAAATAAAGATACACGTAGTTTAAGTTGATCAATAGTTATGGTTGGTCAGGAAATGTATTCAATTGAGGTAGTGTGTACGGATAATGACAGGTACAGTGTAAAATTGTCAGACTGAGCTGGCTCCTTTGAGCCAGAGCTTAATTTTGTGTATGAATCCAATGACAGCAAATGTGAAACAAAAGTTTATTGGTACTGTGGTACAGAGGGCGCTAGAGTAAGTGCATGCAAGGTAGCTGTACCATTTGCTATTTTGGGTTGATCAGAGTCAGAGAGCAGAAGAAATGTTTGCACATTTACTGTGCATGGCATACATTCCACAAAATGTTATCAGCATGTTATCAAAGCTTTAGGGAGAATGAGTATGTCAATGCTGATAATCTGAAACAGAGGTCTTAGATTATTACCTTTGACTTTACAGTGATTTACCAGCATTTACTGCATTGGTGTTTGTACAATTTCAGGATCTAATAAATTTCAACGGGAAATCTTGCAGTGTGTTCGCTCATAGACCCTCGAGAAAAACGTTTTTCTGGAGGGTCTATGGTTCGCTAAAGGGAGGAAAAAACAAGTTTTTGAAGGGTCGGCGAAACGCTTGTCACGTGACTATTATGCAAGTTATGACTGTGAATCGTGCACGGTCGGATTTCTCAATATCAAGGCTCTCAGAAAATATATACCTTATGGAATTGGGAATTCTATAACTGAGAAACAATAAAAATCCGAAAGTGTACGTAAGGTGTATAGCTACCTCGGTTGTTTCCTTCGACGTGTGGCATAATGTTCATGTATAATTTCTATAACCCATAAGACAGTACAATCGGTATTCGTCACTAAAACATGCGAACATACAGAAACATCACACAAATATGGCACGATCTCGGCTAAACTTCGAATAATAACCAAAATTTGTTACATGCACATTTTCCTAATGGCCTTTTTTGTCTAGATTTTTCGATATTGTTTGGTCGACGATATTTTCATTTATTGTTGATTCCAAAAGCTGTGAGGGGGACCATGTCACTAGTCGATATAATTTCGTCCTAGGGTCATACCACTTCATGGAAGGGGTTGTGGGAATCTTTCAGTGCGACTAGATTCATTATTGCGCAGTACACAGAGGTGTCTCCAATTTAGAAGCCGTTTGTATTAAATGTCAGAGAGCATGTAAGAAGAAAAACATAGGTTGGAAAGCGAATAATGCATATAATATTCTTCCCGTTTGACGAAAGCCTCCTTTAGTGATGTATTCATTGCTTTGATTAAGTTGGAGTTCGATGCATGATAGCAAGTATGTATGATGCGAATGTGTCATGAGCAGAGTGTGCAGAGGTTGTGGCGAGAAAAATCCTAGCAACTTGGCTCGGATATTGAACTAGTCTTTTTAAGGGTGAGGATTTTTGACTGCGATGTTTTCGCTAGTAGACTAGGCGCCATACTCCAATCCGATTGGAATTAAGTGGATATATGGTGGGACGTTGATCTGCGATTCTGCATCCATAAGGAAGCTGCCATTATTTATAGCTTGGGGGTCGGTCGGAGGAATTTCATCGGAAACTCCGACATTTCGAGTACCCCCCTGCAATCATGATGAATTTGAGTAACCCCATCTTTGACTGACCCCGACTTAGAAAAGTTAAATATCGATACAATTATTTGTTAAATTTGACACAAATTCACCGATAGTAAAGACCTTTAGTATTGCTGAATAGTATAGGCGTAGGCCTTTCCTTCTAACTTATCAACAGTCATCTCATTCCAGTTGAAAAAAGTGAAACCAACAAAATTAAAGTCAAACAAAATATAAATATAATAGCTCACGCTATAACCAGTATTCAACCACATAGTATTGTTTAATTTGATAGATATCATGACAGGGTTCTCACTAGGACATCAAACTGCATGGGCAGAATTTAAAAGTACAGGAGGAGGGGAGAACACGCCAGAGGCTGAGGGGGATTGTCAGAGGGGTTGTCCCTATACTGCGTGAAAAAAAGTTTTGAGAAATTGATGTATGCAATGGTGTCGTGTGGTACAATCAGAGAAGTGTCTTCAAATTTGTTGTTTTTCATTTAAAACTGTTAGAACATCCCTAGGGGGCGCACGAGAGCGGTGTCCCCCCTCTGTCATAGAAAAATTGGGCAATTGATGAGTGGAATGGGGCAATCTGAGAGTTGTTTCAATTTAGTTCACACAAAAAAAAATTGATTAACCCCCTTCTTTCTCTCCACATTTTGAGCAACCTCCTTGCAGCTTTCAATTTTTTAGTAGCACCCCTCTTATTCTTCCGACCCCCAGGCCGTAAATTATGACGGCTTCCTAAATGTACTTTGTGTACACCAGTATTGGTGAGTCAGTCTACTTATCACCAAGAGTAATTGTTTGTAGACGTCTCCAACGTCAGATTTCCGTTAGACGATACTAATATTTAGGCGAAAACTCAATGTCAAGCAATTCTCCGTGTTCACATTGCCATTCTACTATTTGGAATCGTACTTTCATGACCATAATCCTTTGCAATCATTCTTTGCTCACCTGATTTGTGTTAATGTTTCCAAGATTAGTTATAAGTAATGTGCAGGCTTGTGACATATTGAACGCACTTCAAATTGATGTAAAATTATCCGTCGATCTATTTCTATCCTTTCATGTATACATAGCTAAATATTTAGTAATTGTGAGGTTGACTATTCAACGTTATGCTTTACGCGATGTTCGGTTCTCACCTGGGTGTTAATTGTTTGGAGACCAACTACACTTCCTACTTAATAGGTAAGCATCACTCATAAGAAATCTTCAGTCTCTAGCAATCTCGTCAATGACATTACCATTTTTTCAGAACAGAGCAAAATAGTTATAATAATACCACGATATGGCCCAGCCTAAGAGCTAAGAGTAAGATTTGGTATTTGGATTGAAAGTGCTGTTACACTCATATGATCGATAGTGGTATGTACCTCATAATTTTAGAGATAATTCCATCGATGACTTCATCATGTCTATCTTTATCTGACGAAAATATTGCATTTAGAGTGGTGGTAGAATTAGTACTTGCCGGATATTTAGAGATCAGGTTATTTAACGGTAAATCAAAATAAATCATCGTAGACCAGCATTATTTTTCGCTGCAGCTGATCAAGCGACAACATTGTTCTTCTTGATGCGGAGAATTTCAGTCACAAACATTTGCTGTTATAGCATGACGAATTATTTGTGTTGTTATGGTCAAACTATTCCATCGACAACTGAAATATCCGCCGTTCCTTACAAGGTTACAGAAAATATGATTTTCAGATTAAACTGTCATGTCCATAAACTTTGCGCAATAATTATCGCCTCATCCGATTTACCGATAAATTATAACAACGCTATAATAAAAACTGTGACCCTAAAGTTGAATACGTATACTTGTTTATATATCGAAATTAAGAAAGATATATGAATCAGTGGTAAAAGGTAAAAGTAACCAAACATCGATGCCTCGATGCTCAATCGTCTCTTTCAGAACATTGGAAAATGGCATCGATGTAGTGTAAATAGATGGATAAACAGTAAGTCATCGTTCCAACACAAGCCGCGAGTCATATGCAATTGGCTGTAACTGTCAATTCCACCGATAAACGGTGACGAGACCTATTATGCTGCTTAGAGTGTCATACTTTTCAGCAAAGCAATTCGTTAGAATTATGCTGGCTCCCAAGGATATGCTTTTACTGTGATCTAATGTAGGAGGACCGAGAAAATTTGATAGAAGGTGTCTGTGATTCATTCAAATCGTCACATGACGACGCACGCGACTTAACGGACTGTAGGATACGTCGGGCTAATAAGGAAATGGATAGGCTTCTTGTAACCCGACTGACCTGTTTACAATGCATACACTTTTAGTATCTTTGAATCTTACTTATGATTATGCCTAATATTTTCGTCCTTTTTATTATCTTAACAATTAAACTAGAAAGTCCCACGTCGACGTATCCCATGCGATGTCAACTGAAACGCAATTAAAATGATTTTGACAAAATAGGTTGAGCAAAACAAATTTAGAAATTGGGCAACGTGGGGATTAACGCATACCTCTGTGGTCAGTTGTACCGAACATACTAAATAAACAATATTTGTAACGAAAAGAAGAGATTTACCTACGGCCTTGGTAATGGAAAACTGAAAAATAAAACTTGAGGAAAGATGTTTCTACAAACCCTCTATGATTTTATTTTAGTATTAGTACTGCTGGTGTGATATCTTAGTTGTGGCGTTTTCATGTCTATGAATTAAAAAGTTCTGGGCTTGGGGAACCGGTGTACCGACTTATTTATCCACGCTATGGAGGGACACGACATGTTCAAGACATACGAAATGAACATGTACACTTAAACGAAAAGCAGATTACGGTTGTGTATAGTATTAATAAGGGACTGAAACAGTACGCTGTTTACAATCGGATTCGAACTCAATATACAGCATCCAGTCACCAAGCAGAGAAGCAACAGGCAGAACAGCTCTGGTCACCCAAATCAACACTCTCAAAATAAATTGGTTCAATAACTGGGCTAAGTTGTTACACAATCATTATCGAGACAGAAAGATTGGAATACCCCTTATCGGCGTTTAGTTTAGGAACAGTGCATACTTTACATTAGTCAAAGTTATGTGCAATGAAAGTCAGATTTTCGATGAACAGTTTTAGTACCATGGCAATAGACATCAGCGACGCAATTATTGATGTCGTGTGCAGATTATTGTGGTTAAAGAAATACCAAAAAACGCATTCGGCGATGGGCATTTGAGCTATGGCCAATAGTTGCCGATTAACATTTTTTACATTTATGTCACGAAAAATCTACACGATATACATTCTATGGTCGAGTCAGGTTTAGCTGGGCTTGCACGAAATACATTTAATACATTTAATACATTTTTTTTACATTTTTTACACGAAAGGTGAGGCTGCACGAAATACATTCTTTACATTTAATACATTTTTTACATTTATGTCAAGAAAGGTCTGCACGAAATACATTCTATGGTCTGGTCGGGTCCAGCTGGGCTTGCACGAAATACATTCTTTACTTTTAATACATTTTTTATATTTTTTACACGAAAGGTCTGCACGAAATACATTCTTTACATTGAATGCATTTTTTACATTTATGTCACGAAAGGTCCACAATAAATACATTCTTTGGTTGAGTCGGGTCTAGCTTGGCTTGCACGAAATACATTCTTTACATTTGATACATTTTTGACATTTATGTCAGAAAGGTCTTCACGATATACATTCTTTACATTTGATACATTTAATAAATTTTTACATTTTTTACACGAAGGTCTGCACGAAATACATTCTTTACATTTAGTTTAAACAATCCTGGTATATCCAATTATCTACACCACATCTACCCAGATGATTTAGAAATAAAGAAAACAACTGAAAGTGTGGACTCGGCATCATACCAAGACGTATTGTTTGAAATTAGACATAATACACTATATACTAAGCTGTATGACAAAAGAGACGATTTCAATTTTGAAATCATAAACTGTCCCTTTTTGTCGAGCAATATACCATCATCTTCAGTTTATGGTGTGTATATTTCATTCATATGAAGACTTTCGAGTTAGACACAGCCTATTAGCTCAAAACTTAGGATTCTCTGAAAGTAGATTAGTGAAATCATTTAAGAAGTTCTACGGTAGATACGGACCTGTCTGTTTCTCAAATGACGAGTGACAGCATACCAAAGTTTGACTCACAAAAGTAATTTGGTGACTTCACCAATAACAATGGATTTGTCGCTTTGGGTCAATCCTGACGGGTGCAGCTAGCTGGCATGGTACGCTTACCCATTCCGGACACCTGGTTCAACCACTATTTCGTGATTCAAGATTACCCCATTGCCTTCGTCATCATCTATATGTTCCTCGGACCTGGTAAATGTCATAGTTACCTTGAATGATAACGATTATTGGACCTGATTTGATGTCTATTACATTAAATGCATTTTTACATTTATGTCACGAAAGATCTACACTAAGTACATTCTTTGGTTGAGTCGGGTCTGCACGAAATACATTCTTTACATTTAATATTTTTTACATTTATGTCAAGAAAGGTCTGCACGAAATACATTCTTTACATTTAATACATTTTTTACATATTTTACACGAAAGGTTTGCACGAAATGCATTTTATGATCGGGGCCGGGTCTAGATGGGCTTGCACGAAATACATTCTTTACATTTAATACATTCTTTACAATTAATACACTTTTACATGTATTTCATTGATGACACGAAAGTTCTACACGAAATACATCATAAGCTCGGATCAGGTTGTAGATGTGGCTTGTAAAAGTTAAAAATGGGCGAAAATTGTCCTAGCAACATACATTACCTCTGAGCGACGCTTACAACAAGTTTGACACGACAAAGTGTTACATAATCTATTGTTATTCAGCACCCATTCACACCTATGGCCATGTCGAAGTCCATAGTTAAACAACGGCCCCTGTAACGTGTCTTACGTGCGGACATTTTTACGAAAAAATGTATTAATTGTACAGAATGTATTTCAGGCAAGGCCCGCCTAAACTCACGATAAGGTCGGGCCGTCCCTCCCAACCAAGTCCTGATAGTTTGTGCGGACATGGTATGAAAAAAAAAGCATTTAGTGTAAAGAATGTAATTCGTGTAGACCTTTCGTGAAAGAATGTATTACATGTAAAGAATGTATTTAATGTAAAGAATGTATTTCCTCCTAGCACAGCTAGACCCGACCCAACCTTAGAATGTATTTCGCGCAGACCTTTCATGTAAAAAAAGTATTAAATGTAAAGAATGCATTTCGTGCAGACCTTTCATGTAATAAATGTAAAAAATGTATTCAATGTATTTCGTACATGAATGAATGTAAAAAATGTAAAATGTGCAGAATTTTTGACTACTGGCCATGGATGGGGCATTTGACAACAGCGAATTTATTGGTCATAAACGTATACAGCTATATCGTCATAAAGTAATGAAGGAAAGTTGTAAAATGTGAAAATGCTTGCAATAAATCTTTTGACGAAGACAGATTTAAAACTTTAAAATCACGCTTCACTCACGCACAGTCCATAATAAAAGAGGAAAGGGAGACAAGAAAACAGAAAGCCTTACAACTGAGAAGGACGACACACGGCAGCAAGTCAAGTTTCAGAAGTCAAAGTTGTAACATTACAGTACCTTCCTATTTCGGTAAGAGTGTTTTATATTCATTTCCGCTTGTAGATGGCTGTTTAGTTTCATCATGGAAGGATGGGTTTATTCTTTGCCATGCTCTGAATAAATCACCGACTTTACATTCTGTCGCTTTCCAGTCGGACCTCGTCAAACTGACATCCATTGTATCATGGACATGCAGAAATTTGTTAGTCAAATTTTCCCCACTTAACCCATGAAAAGTCATATTTCTGTCATGGTCTAAATCATAGATGACGAATTATCACGTGGTATACCGCTACGATTTAAACGGAAAGCATGAAGCATCGACAACTTTGGCCGAATACTTAAAGGGACATTAGCTGTAACTTTTGACTAATTTTTCACTACTCTGTTTCAATGTATCAACTACAGAATCCGATCCGATCATCATGACCAATGCCCGGGGTCCTGCTTGCCAAAACAGCCTGTGTATGTGAAATGACCATTGTTATTGTTGATAATGTATTCTAGTCCGGAGCTAAATACAAAATTTGAACAATAACAATGCAGATTATACTCATATAGGGAATATTTATGAGCTAACTATTAGGAATTTCTCCATGGTTCAGGGATTCAAACCAGAAACTGCAGAAGATACACAGAACAAACAAATTAAAAAATGACTAAAGTTACAGCTAGTGGATCTTTAAATAAAATGGAAGACCATAGTTAGATTTGAGACAACATGTACACCTGAACATAATGCCGGTACATTGAAAACTTATTTTTATTTTAATTCTTCCCTGCTCGGTCATAATATTATTACCTGGTGGTGTCGATAAGAGTACTTTATCGTCCTTTGAGGTCACTTGAAAACGAATATTTTTATAAATTACTCAATTCATGTTCTTAACATTTTATTGTCGCTGTGCATCACGCAATGTAATTGACATGTTTTGGACTAGCTTGACAAATACCGACTGTCAACAACCATTAATTTGTCTGGGATTTTTTCTAGCAATCATGAAGGCTGTTTTCTGTCTGGCGCTACTGTGCGTTGTGGTGGCAACTGTTGAATCATTTGGTAAGTTTCTCCAAGTCAATGGCTGGCAGTGAGGATGAATTTTAACGCGCTTATGAATCTATTCTACATTAAATGGCTTCATTCCAACCTTAGTTTTTTAAAATTTATTTTCCCTTTCACTATTAATACGACTAAGCACTTAACACTGATATTTTGTACGGCAAAAATATCCAAATATCGTTAAAGGATTCTTATGATAAATTATAAAATGAAGTAAGTTTTGGTAAAAGATCATTAAAATTTTATACACATAGAAACAAAGGTCACATGAAATTATAAAGGACGCCTATTTAACCATCTTCATCAAAGCTCCTTCTCCAACGTCTTTGCTCGACCAAGATTACTATATATTTGATTGCGTACTTTCATCTATATTACTCATTTGGGTCTTCACTTTGTTTGATTCATTTTCACTAGAAACAAACGACTGATTTTTTTTCAAAGTGTGATGTTAAATGTGCCCTCTCGTTAAAGAAATCATATACACCAAACCGGATTCACGTTGCATTTTTTATCGATTTCATGTTCAATGCGTTGTTCCGTGGAATGTTCAGTAGAAAAGGGCTTAACCTATATTTTCATGGACCATGGAGTTTTGTTGTTTTCATTGCAAGACTATTTGAATTTTAGTTTAATGTTCTCAAAATATCCCGTGTTGCCAACACACAAAATGTATCTTTTAATGTCAACGTGGTTTTTTGCAGATAATTTCAGAGATATCCCTGTTCGTATCGTTATTAATCTAACGCCTCCAAGGCAATTTCAGGAAGACTTCATCAACGGCTTGATACACGTTGGAGGCCCAGAGCCTGCCGATTCGGAACTAGATTGTTGCGACCCTATTACCTGCCTCTTTTATGCTGCATGTCCAGGTGGATGTCCTTGTGTCTCTTAATACAACTGGGAATGTACGTATTCATTGAAGTATTTTGCCACAGTATGTGCATGCGAGTTTACAGTTTTATAATGGTCTTCTTTTCTTTCATTACCAGTCTGTCATCAGACATTTAAAATATGGTTATCTCTTTATGAAAGTCTTAATTATCTTGATTCATGAAAACATTTAACGTTTTGGAAGACATAAATCGGTATTTTAAGTCTTAAGCGGCCATGGAGGCAGTACTTCACTGAACAGGTATAACACAGAAGCATGTACAGACAACTTGATTTCATTTACTGATCAGAAATGTTTTCTATCACACGCAGTTACAGTTGCTATTGAGAAGACTTTACTGTAGAAGTCTATGATATGACGACGAAGACCCTGTTACATGTAGTCACTAGATAACAGCCTTCATGTCGACCATGGATAATCTTTAGTTACTTCATTCTCTGTTTTAAGGAAATAAAAATGCAGTTCGTAAGCAAAATGGATGTGAAACAATTTATTCTTTTCTTGAGTTCTGCTTCAAAGTTAAGAATTCTTTTCAAAGTAATTCCTTTACAAACTAAACTGACATCTGAAACATCATTAGTATTCTTGTGGGCTTCCAATTTTTCCTGATGTGTTTCCCTACTTATCCCAACATCAACTCTTTTCCGTAATTATAACGTTATAGGAGACGTGGAAAGCGTACTTCTGAGAAACTACTTATCGACACATAACCATAAGAAGGGGGAAGATAGTTCCAATCTTAGACAAATCTTACCTGCTATTCAACATATATGTCCCTTATATATATATAACTGCGTCAAGTCTGTTGATAGGGTAAGACATGATGCAGATTGCTAAGCTCTTTGTAAGCCAGAAGCTATTGGAATTTGTAAAAGTAAAATTACTAAGAGGAGAAAATGAATTCTGTATGGTGTTCTGTTATCGTATCAAGGCTTATTGATTATCTACGAGCAACTATCCTTTAGCATTGCAATAATTCATTCTCAATCTGCAGATATTTATAGAGACATTTTCACATTAGACATGGAAGTGCATATCTCATAGACAATACAATAGCCGTTGTCGTTAAAGTCGATGCTGTAGGACTGACACAACAAATCGAGCGAATTTCTGAGTCTCAACTGTTAATACTGCACTTATCCTAGGAAAAACATACGTTTGGGTACTTATCTGCAACCTTATTGAGCTACGTCGTGGAGTGATATACGTCACGTTTTCCGTTCATATCATGGTTGGTCCTTTTGATAGGTTGGTACACTTCTGAATACCTTCAAGTATCGGATAAAAGATGCTAGTATTTTCATTCCAATGATGGCTATTTTCAAATCTTGAACGATGACAAGAGTGGTAAATTTACTAAATAGGAATGGCGTGCAGGAGAGATGCGAAGTAAATTCAAGTAAAACTCAGCATATTTTATAGAAATTGCAATTGTCGTGCCATATAATTTGAATTGAGACTTGCAGAAATAATCGCAGACACGGATTTGAAGTTATTGTCAAGCTTGTCAATGCATAAATTTCAAAGGGAAATCTTGCAGTGTGTTCGCTAAAGGGAGGAAAAAAACAAGTTTTTGAAGGGTCGGCGAAACGCTTGTCACGTGCCTATTATGCAAGTAATGACTGTGAATCGTGCACGGTCGGATTTCTCAATATCAAGGCTCTCAGAAAATATATACTTTGGAATTTGGGAATTCTACTACTGAGAAACAAATAAAAATCCGAAAGTGGTTGTTAGTATATAGCTACCTTAGGTTGTTTCCTTCGACGTGTAGCATCATGTTCATGTATAATTTATATAACCCATAAGACAGTACAATCGGTATTGGTCACTAAAAAATGCGGAACATACAGATAAATCACACAAGTATGGCACGATCTCGGCTAAACTTCAAATAATAACCCCCGTTTGTTACATGCACATTTTGCTAATGGCTATTTTCGTCTGGATTTTTCGATCTTGTTTGGTCGACGATATATTCATTTACTGTTGATTCCAAAAGATATGAGGGGGACAATGTCGCTCGTCGATATAATTTCGTCCTAGGGCCATACCACTTCATGGAAGGGTTTGTGGGAATCTTTCAGTGCGACTAGACTCATTATTGTGAAGTACGCAGAGGTGTTTCCAATTTAGAAGCCGTTTGTACAAAATTTCAGAGATCAGGTAAGAAGAAAAACATAGGTTGGAAAGCGAATAATGCATATAATATTCTTCCCGTTTGACGAAAGCCTCCTTTAGTGATGTATTCATTGCTTTGATTAAGTTGGAGTTCGATGCATGATAGCAAGTATGTATGATGCAAATGTGTCATGAGCAGAGTGTGCAGAGGTTGTGGTGAGAAAAATCCTAGCAACTTGGCTCGGATATTGAACTAGTCTTTTTAAGGGTGAGGATTTTTGACTGCGATGTTTTCGCTAGTAGACTAGGCGCCATACTCCAATCCGATTGGGATTAAGTGGATAATATGTTGGGACGTTGATCTGTGATTGTGCATCCATAAGGAAGCTGCCATTATTTACGGCTTGGGGGTCGGTTGAAGGATTTCATCGGAAACTCCGACATTTCGAGTACCCCCTGCCAATCATGATGAATTTGAGTAACCCCATCTTTGACTGACCCCGACTTAGAAAAGTTAAATATCGATACAATTATTTGTTAAATTTGCACAAATTCACCGATACTAAAGACCTTTAGTATTGCTGAATAGTATAGGTGTAGGCCTTTCCTTCTCACTTATCAACAGTCATCTCATTCCAGTTGAAAAAAGTGAAACCATAAAATTAAATTCAGAGTCACAACAAAATATAAATATAAATATAACAGCTCACGCTATAACCAGTAACCAACCACATAGTATTGTTTAATTTTGATTGGTATTATGACGGGGTTCTTACTAGGACATCAGACTACATTGGCAGAATTTAAAAGTACAGGAGGAGGGAGAACATGCCAGAGGCTGATGAGGATTGTCAGAGGGGTTGTCCCTATCCTGCGTGAAATAAAGTTTTGAGAAATTGATGTATGCAATGGTGCCGTGTGTTACAATCTGAGAAGTGTCTTCAAATTTGTTGTTTTACATTTAAAACTGTTAGAATACCCCTAGGGGGCGCACGAGAGGGGTGTCCCCCTCTGGCATAGAAAAATTTGGGCAATTGATGAGTGGAATGGTGCAATCTGAGAGTTGTTTCAATTTAGTTCACACACAAAAAAAATTGATTAACCCCCTTCTTTCTCTCCACATTTTGAGCAACCTCCTTGCAGCTTTTAATTTTTTAGTAACACCCCTCTTATTCTTCCGACCCCCAGGCCGTAAATTATGACGGCTTCCTAAATGTACTCTGTATACACCAGTCTTGGTGAGTCAGTCTACTTATCACCAAGAGTAATTGTTTGTAGACGTCTCAAACGTCAAATTTCCCGTTAGATGATACTAATATTTAGGCGAAAACTCAATGTCAAGCAATTCTCCGTGTTCACATTGCCATTCTACTATTTGGAATCGTACATTCATGACCATTATCCTTTGCAATCATTCTTTGCTCACCTCATTTGTGTTAATGTTTCCAAGATTAGTTATAAGTAATGAGCAGTTATAAGTAATGAACGCATTTCAAATTGATGTAAATTATCCGTCGATCTATTTCTATCCTTTCATGTATACATAGCTAAATATTTAGTAATTGTGAGGTTGACCATTCAACGTTATGCTTTACGCGATGTTCGGTTCTCACCTGGGTGTTTATTATTCGGAGACAAACTACACTGCTTTCACCTTTGCAATGAAATTAAACATTTCCTACGTAATAGGTAAGCATCACTCATAAGAAATCTTCAGTCTCTAGCAATCTCGTTAATAACATTACCATTTTTCAGAACAGAGCAAACTAGTTCTAACAATACCACGATATGGCTCAGCCTAAGAGCTAAGAGTAAGATTTGGTATTTGGATTGAAAGTGCTGTTACACTCATATGGTCGATAGTGGTATGTACGTCATAATTTTTAAGATAATTCCGTTCGATGACTTCATCATATCTATCTTTATCTGACGAAAATATTGCATTTAGAGTGGTGGTAGAACTAGTACTTGCCGGATATTTAGCGCTGGTTGTTTAAGAGTAAATCAATATAAATCACCGTAGACTAGCATCATTTTTCGCTGCAGCTGATCAAGCGACAAGATTGTTCTTCTTGATGCGGAGAATTTCCATCACAAACATTTGCTATTATAGCATGACGAATTATTTCTGATGTTATGGTCATACTATTCCATCGACAAGTGAAATATCCGCCGTTCCTTACAAGGTTACAGAAAATATGATTTTCAGATTAAACTGTCATGTCCATAAACTTTGCGCAATAATTATCGCCACATCCGATTTTACCGATAAAATTATTACAACGCTATAATAAAAACTGTGACCCTAAAGTTGAATACGTATACTTGTTTATAAAGAAATTAAGAAAGATATAGAATCAGTGGTGGAAGGTAAAATGGTATCAATGTAGTGTAAATAGATGGATAAACAGTAAGTCATCGTTCCGACACAATATGCAATTGGTTCAACTGTCAATTCCACCGATAAACGGTGACGAGACCTATTATACTGCTTAGAGTGTCATGCTTTTCAGCAAAGCAGTTCGTAAGATTTGCGCAGGCTACCCAGGATATTATTTTACTGTGATCTAATGTAGAAGGACCGAGACAATTTGATAGAAGGTGTCTGTGATTCATTCAAATCGTCACATGACGACGCACGCGACTTAAAGGTCTGTAGGATACGTCGGGCTAATTAAAAAATGGATGGGCTTCTGGTAACCCGACTGACCTGTTTACAATGCATACACTTTTAGTATCTTTGAAACTGATTTATGATTATGCCTAATATTTTCGTCTTTTTTATTATCTTAACAATTAAAGTACAAAGTTCTCCGTCGACTTATCCCATGCGATGTCAACTGAATCGCAATTAAAATGATTTTTCCAAATAGATGGACCAAAACAAATTTAGAAATTTGGCAACGTGGATATAACGCATACCTCTGTGGTCATGTTGTACCAAACATACTAAATAAACAATATGTGTAACGAAAAGAAGAGGAGATTTACCTACAGCATTGTTAATGGAAAATGAAAAATAAAACTTGAGGAAAGATGTTTCTCCAAACCCTCTAAGATTTTATTTTAGTATTCGTACTGCTGGTGTGATATCTTAGTAGTGGCGTTTTCATGTCGATGAATTAAAAAGTTCTGGGCTTGGGGAACCAGTGTACCGACTTATTTATCCACGCTATGGAGGAACACGACACGTTCAAGACATACGGAATGAACATGTACACTTAAGCGAAAAGCAGATTACGGTTGTGTATAGTATTAATAAGGGACTGAAACAATACGCTGTTTTCAATCGGTTTCGAACTCAAAACATACAGCATCCAGTCACCAAGCAGAGAAGCAACAGGCAGAACAGCTCAGCCAAATCAACACTCTCAAAAAAGAGTGGTTCAAAAACTGGGCTAAGTTGTTACATGATCATTATCGAGACAGAAAGATTGGAATACCCCTTATCGGCGTTTAGTTTAGGACAGTGCATACTTGACATTAGTCAAAGTTATGTGCAATGAAAGTCAAGATGTTCGGTGAACAGTTTTAGTACCATGGCAATAGACATCAGCGACGCAATTATTGATTAAGTCACAAAATTGTCAAAATTGTCAATGTCATCAATTTGATGTCGTGTGCAGATTATTGTGGTTAAAGAAATACCAAAAAAAAGCATTCGGCGATGGGCATTTGAGCTATGGCCAATAGTTGCCGATTTAACATTTTTACATTTATGTCACGAAAGGTCTACACTAGATACATTCTTTGGTTGAGTCGGGTCTAGCTGGGCTTGCACGAAATACATTCTTTACATTTAATACATTTTTTACATTTATGTCAAGAAAGGTCTTCACGATATACATTCGCCCACCTAAGTGTGGACCAATGTCATAGGTTGGCGTTTGTTAGTCTGTATGTGTGTCTGTAATATGTATGTGTGTGTGTCTGTGTGTGTGTTATGGATTTGTATATCGTCGATATCTCTCAAACTCATTCATCAAATGTCATGAAATTAGGTACACAGAATTGTTAGGATGGAAACTAGATCTGACAAAGTTTTGGGGTTGTTGGTTGCATAGTTCAGCAGAAATTAATTTTTGAAATAATATTTTGACTTATTTTTGCTCATTTACATAGCAAGGGAGGATGCACTAAATTATGAGGAGTGGGGCACAGAGGACTTGGAAATAGTATTACCGTGACTAGGGTTTTTAGCTTGTGTGTTCATTCGAATGAGCTTTTGTGCTACAGTAACTGATGTTTTAAATTCTCTGTGTATGTTTCTCTTTGTGTTTGTCTGTCTTTCTGTTTGTTTGTCTGTCTAACAATTTTGACAAAGAATGACACTGTCCATTTGTGTATGCAATTAACTTTCCTCATCACAGATATATATCTGGATTGACATGAGCAAAGTTGACAAAACTTTCTAAATATATTGAAAATACTCTGATATAACATTAGTATTGGTGGTTTACCATTTTTGCAATACTAATAACTAATTAGATATTTAAGATACTTTACTACTGAGGAATACATATCAGTATAGTCTTGACCAAAGTTGACAAAATGCCGTGTACATTGCATTACTACAGTGGTTAAATACATGTCTTCTACGTGTAGTATTTTCGATACAAACATCAGGTATGAAGTTACTGATCCAATAACAAAGATGCCACCTATTAATGTATTAAAACTTATGAAAAAGTGCAGAGTCAGCACTTTTGCATCAGTGGCTTCTCAAAGGAAATCCTACAACTATGATGTTGTCTTAAATCAAGCATGGTGACATGGTTTTATATTTTTCAACAAAGCATCTTTCAATGAATCATTTGTGGAAATACCAGAAAATTGCCTCTATTCCTAGATTGTTTTCGAACATTTCTATATGCAATCCTATGCCATGAGTAAATTTTGCATAGCCTCTTGGTAGTCTACTTATTCTACCTAAGGTAGCATTAACACACGGTACAATAAATTATCCACAATTCAGTTTGATTTTTACACGCAACGTTAGAATGTTTATAACTTTTTATTGTTAAGCCTGAAAGCAGTAATATAAAACCTCTGGATGTATAATTAAATTACATCTATAAATTTCAAAGAAATCATTAAATAACCATACAAGTCATTCTGCAGGTACTATAAATGCCAGACTTTTGGATAGTAGGTTATGACAAACTGAAGGGGTCATTCTCTGAAAAGTCAGCATGTGAATTTCTTTTGTCTTTCTGCTTGGAATAAATCAATATCCATTTGTTTCACAAAATAAGTGCAACTAGTCTCCCTACTTTCCATCACCTTATTCTGTATTGCTGAAGACACAATCAGTGGAAAAATTTACAAAAACGCTATCTTCTTTCTCAATCAAGCACATTTTTCTAAATCATTTGAAATAGTAATTTAGAAGAAAGGTGCCCATAAAAGTACTTTTTCAGAATTTTAAAAACCAGTCTGTGAATATATTTACACATGGGAGGCACAGTAGACCACCATCATGATGGGAAATCTCCAGTACTATGTAACAGGCTGATGAAACTTTTATTAAAAAAAACAAACAAACATCAAAGTAAGGAAATTGGTGGCAAGGTCCTATGGAGACAAAAGTTATATGGAGTATTGAAAACCCCACCTTTTAGTACTAACGGTCCAGCCCTAGATCACGTGCAACATCAAGTGCGCAAGCGCATAGTCAATGTCGTCATGAACACAGTTGATCCAAGGCCAACATGATGTACCTGCAACAACCGTGATCGGTATCTGTATGGTGATCGGTATGCAACAGCTGAGTGACGTATTTAACGTAGCTTTCTTTGAGAACCGTACAGTTATATGTTGTTGATATACAGCAGGTAAGTTATTTTATGGCTTTTTCAGAGTGTTACGAATCATGTCTGATCACAGGACTGCAAATAATTAAGCATAGATAGCTCCGATAACTTTTGTTAACTGCCGTACGCTTTGCCCTTTCCCAATTGACGTTCCGCTCGACCGAAAGTACTAGTATCTCTATACAGTATCTCTGTTTACGCTCCAGTTTTCAGTGGAAAAAATCGACCGGCTTTTTCTCGTAGCTTTGTAGAATGTAAATAAACGTGAGAAAGATGCGGTAGGAGCGAGCAGTTACCAGTTCATCTCTCTCTCTCTCTCTCTCTCTCTCTCTCTCTCTCTCTCTCTCTCTCTCTCTCTCTCGTGCAGCATTCCATTTTCAATGGTGTTATTTTATTTTATTTTATCGACATAAACACAGTCCCTTCACGAGGGACAGTGACATGTACCGGTGCGCGTTCATCTCCTTACGGTCTGTTTTTTTATTATTCCTGCCGTGTTTCATATCATACACGCACAACTTGAGTTGCTAAATGTTTGCAGTCTTATAATAATGTGAATCGAAGGATAAACGTTAGATGAAAGCATTGATGGTGAAGTGATAGTGAAATTCAAGCAATATACTTTGGCAGTCTGTCGTCTACAGGACGTGTGATGAACGCAAAACCCACGTTGGCAAACCAGCTGCTCGTAGCAGCAACCGCGTACGCCAAAACAAATTCCTAGGTGACAACTTAAGATTTGAAAGTCGAAATCAAAATGGCCACACCAGTTTAAAAGATGAAAACTTCGATACTGACGTTTTTGTGAAAGGTAGAGGCCGAGAGCAACTCTGTGACGGCTATCGCTTTTTCCCGATGAAACTTACAGGCAATCTATTACCCCTTGCGTACTGAACCATCCAAGAAGCTGCAATCATAAACGTATGAAAGACGTCCATTCTGCAAGTGAAATTCCACTATTCAGAAAGTTGCAATGTTCAAAAAGACAGCAAAAACACGATTGAGTTATAATGTTTAACACAACATTAACCACGGACTTAAATACTGATCACTTCAAGGCCAAAATTTACATCGTAACTATGGAGACCAGCGGTTCGTTTCTGGGTAAAACAGACTGAATTCCGAGAACGCGGCAACTATTATCCACAGTCCCTCTATCCATATAGGAACTGACAGTGTGTATTATCTAAACGCTACCAATCACAGGATTTGTCAGCTACGTGAAATTTGTAAAATTTGTTTACTTTGATACGTTTATCTGTCAATCATCACTGCATGCATCAAAACACCGATAGCCGTCCCGGGGTCATGAACATTTACGAACGAACAACAACTCAGTAGCGGATCAATTTGACAAAACCGATGGGCCGGAGGCCCGAATGGTCCTGTATCGCCCAAGTGTCAAGCAGAATGTCTTAATTGTCTTGCAAGGTTGTGACATTGTCGATAGCTCTTCGTAATGTTTTTTATTTGTTTCGTATTTTTCGTGTAGCCTGATGTTCAAATAGGACTCTAAAGTTGAATAACGTAACCATGTGAATATCATCGAAAACAGACTTTGTTTTAACGCATGACTTTTGAAGACTTTGTATAGCCAATTGGCCTCATGATCTTTGAACCAATAGTTCTGTTCCCGCTGCTATGGGGTATAAAAGCTAGGTTTTACCGCGTTTTGTTTAGTTTTCGTTTTTGGGGTTCTTTTTCTTTGGTTATTCCGTGTAGTGCACTTATCAGTGTTTTCCGCGGGGACAGGAGTGCAGAGGAATTGATCGGACATCGTATTCCGGAAGCTGCAAATTTGATCGCTACGGTACGCTCAACAGGTGGGGATTTGACAATGGAAAAATAGTAATTTTTGTTTAGTATATATTACATATAGTATATAATGTTTAGTGTATATGTACGTTATACTTGCAACGTTCCGTTCAGTTCAGCTTCGGCATGCAGATTCTAGCATCGGAATGGGTCGATTTTGGTGCAGCAATATGATACAATACTGTGTTCGAAATAATCGGTGACAATGGTGGCATTTGTACCAGGCGCCAAATGTAAAATAATTATTTTACACATTAGAAGAACATATTCATACGAAAAGGGTGTATTTGCATGCATTTATCAATAAAAAACTACTATAGCATAAGTATAAATAAATCAATACAGACATAAGTAAATACATATATGAGTGAAAAAACATACATATATGTGAACCAATTCACACAAGACCTATGAAGACAGACATATACATACATACGTGCATACGTACGTGCATACATACATACATACATACATACATACATACATACATACGTACGTGCATACATACATACATACATACATACATACATACATACATACATACATACATACATACATACATACATACATTCATACATACATACATACATGCACTCACGCACGCACGCACATACATACATACATACATACATACATACATACATACATACATACATACATACATACATACATACACAAGCCCATATGCACTCATGCACGCACGCACGCACATACATACATACATACATACATACATACATAGCCCATATGCACTCATGCACGCACGCACGCACATACACACAAACCCACACACTCATATACATACATACATACATACATACATACATACATACATACATACATATACATACATACATACATATATACATACATACATATACACACATACAGGATCGAAAAGTTTACATGAGGGGAACGAAGTACGCATGCGTATATCCACTCGCACACACACACACTGCTACTCGGAAAAGTTTACATGAGGGGGAACGAAATACGCATGCGTATATCTACTCGCACACACACACACACACACTGCTCTGAAAAGTTTACATGAGGGGGAACGAAATACGCATGCGTATATCTACTCGCACACACACACACACTGATCCACGCATTTGTTGATCCACGCCGCCCTGGAAGATATCCTATAATGCATTGCTGTAAGCCCAACGCCTAAACCGGAAATAGGCTCATTTGGCGTCAAGACACCAAGGCGAGCGGACCGGCCTCGCTCATCCAATCTTGCCGCATATGGCAAGCAATTGCGATAATGACGAATGCTTTATTTCCAAAAATCAGTAAATGACATGCTTTATCCATCCGTACTTCAGTGAGACACGTTCCCCAGTCAGTAAATGACAATGGGGCCAGGGTACCCCAGGCCTCCCACAAGTATCAGAGTGTTCACAGCCCCGTGGATAGCTGTGATATCGCAGCGGTACTCGTGGCGAACGCGATCGAGTCATTGGGGTCATCGCCACAGGGACTGTGGCGATGACCCCAAACCAATGACCCGAGCGCGTTCGACACGCCACAAGTACCGCTGCGATATCACAGCTACCCCGTGGATTGTTGTAGCGAAGCCAGCAGTTTTTCTCACAGAAACAAGTTGCATAATGTACTCAGTAAAACGTTGTCAGGTACATGTAACATGAAAACTGACTGAGGTCGAAGTGACTAAGGCACCGGGATTGATTTGACCACAAACAACGACAAGAGGGTGTGAATTACTTGGGTCGAAACGGACAGGGGTCGAGGTGACCTGCTGCCCCGGTCCTCAACTGCAGGCCTGACGGCCTGGCTATGTTTACATAAGGCGTCCACATTTTAGAAAATCACTAAAAGTAGGCAGAAAGAAAGCCCCCATTAGGGGTGGACCATTTGATATCCTGGGGGGGGGGGCTTGGAAGATTGGTGGAGAGCCATTATTGTTTTTCCCACGTGCTTCATCATGAATTATTTTTTTTTTACAGGGCATATGCTAGCAACTTTTTTTTTCACTTTCCTTCTTCGAAATATATATTTTTTTTACCAAATTTCAGTGCAATGTTTGTTTGCTTGGTTTTTCAAACCCAGTAACAAGATGCTGTTCTATCGCACACAGACTATATTCAAGAAACTAAATAAAGATATGTAAATACATGTACATTTTTGATTCACTTTACAAAAAAATATTTGTAAAATCATGTACATTTATGGCATTTACTTGTCAGTGTTGTCCTTACATTGAAAGTAGGCGGGTAATTTAAGAAAGTAGACGGGTTGACTGCGAGGGAGCGAAGCGACTGAGTGGCGAGTGAGCGTAGCGAACGAGGGGGGGAGAGCGCGAGAGGGGGGTGTCCCCCCTCTTGCAAGGCGAAAAATGAAATTTTGGAGTGGAAATGGTTTTCTCTGGTGGCATCTGAGGTGACATTTACAGACTGAAACAGTACTTTTGTTGTGTGTCTTAGACGTGGCTCACATACAACAAAACAAACAAACATGATTTTGTTTTGTTTGTATTATTTATGACACACTTATGGTTTTATTTGCAGTGAAGATTTAACATTTAATCTTAAATCACCTGCTGTCTGCTCATTTCATTGCCCATTTCCCATTCTTCATTACCACATAGTAGTTTCCCCCAAACCATCAAACTCATTCAATTCTAATCAAAACACATTCGCTTTTGTAAAGAAAAACATTGGTAAGATAATTCACTATAACAGTGTTCGCATTTACGAATAAAACATGCGTAAATAGAAAACTCATAACAATGAAAAAATGTGTAGAGAGTTGATCCGATGCATGATAATATTACGCATTGGATTGAGTCTCTACGCATTTTTTCATTGTTATGAGTTTTCTATACGCAAACGATAATAGTAAAATGTTTGCAGGCTGTCTCTCTTCTTGTGGTAATTTGACAAAATCCATACATTCAGATTTACACATTTCTGGAAAACACTGGTGAGCAATTTCAATTTCAGCATACTTCCTCTAATCAGAAGGTCATGTATACAGTACAATTGTTCATATTCAGTTATTGATCCTCAAGCTTGAAATGGTTTATGCTTTATAAAACTCCAGAGCTACTGCTTGATTTTTATTGATGCTGCAGTGTGCATCGAACAATTTGCCAAGATTTTTTTTTTCCGAGTCGCAATGGTCCATAATTGTTTTTCCATCAGCCACTTAAAGCCAGATTTTTTTTTTCGAGCAACTCCACCTGGCATCTTTTTTTTTCCCCAAATCTTCCAAGCCCCCCCCCCAGGATATCAAATGGTCCACCCCTTACGTGAAAACGCTACGGGTCGATAGGGGTCGGATGACAGTTTGACACATTTCGTACCATTAAGAGTCGAATGATACTACATTGACCGGGTTGACCATATGACTTTCATCAAAAAACGTCCGGGGAAAAGTGAATACATTTGATGTTTGACCAAACTTTACAAAGCATCAATTTTTCGATCAAAAAATTCACGCGTAGAACTAATGAAAATTCGTAAAAAATATACCACTGCCTTGTACATCAGGCACTTAAATGCCGTAGGCGTGCAAAATGAGTTTATTAGAAAATACACAGTGGCTCTTAATATTAGTTTGAAAATTCCAGTTCTCCGTACTCCGTTGCTGTCTAGTTCCAGTGGGCATACTTGGGTAGAGTTGACTTTTCAGATCCTTAGATTCAGATCCTCAGATCCTCAGATTCAGATCCTCAGAGCTCAGAGCTCAGATCCTATAACTTCAGAGGCAGATTCATAATTAAAATTTCACAATTTTCAAAGTTTGATGTAATATACTGATAAATAAAATATAATTTAGATTTGGAAAGGCTTTAGAAATTATGTTATTTCTATCTTGAATCTTGAACTTAAAAACTTCGATCTCAAATCAGAACGTCATCTGTCGAAGACAGGGTGCGCAATGATTCACTTGTTATGTCATCACGTGAACGTTCCCTCATAGAGATAAACACACCCGCGCGCGATAGAACGATCAAGACCGCGACGATCATGTAAATGCTGGCTATCGACAGTCCGTATTTTACCATCGTTCGTAATATTTATGGCGAGGGAACATAACTAATCCATGTTGGAGGCCAGTGACCCGGGCTAAATCAGAATACAGGGGTCGGAAGAAGCAAGTTAGCTAATCTGTAATTGTAGACCCCGTGTTCGTTGAAACTTGTTGAGCGAAAACGTTTATGTAGACTTTTTTTGTTTTCATAACTGCCTTGTACATGTCATTTGTAAATTATTATTTTAAATATTGCAATCATACTGTAATACGGGTATTGTAAAAGGCTTGTAAATTCGAATCTGCGTCTGAAGTTATAGGATCTGAGGTCTGAGATCTGAGGATCTGATTCTTAGGATCTGAAAAGTCAACTCTACCGGCATACTTGGCATTCCAGACATTCATTCCCTGCTGAGTGGAGCTACGTACGATCCTGAGTATAAGCAGAGAGTTTAGAGAGCAGAGAGTTTAGCAGTAAAGCTGTTGCTTTAGTTCCAGTAAGCTGTTGCTGTAGTTCCTGTTGAATGCTGTATTTAACCATTAAAGAATATAAGCCGAATGGCAGAGAGCTGTAATACACGACTCCCAGTGTTTTATTGGCCTGGGTTGGGCCGTTAACCCCAGCAGAACTTCGCCGGCATGGCAGGTACCATTAAGTCAGAAACCCTTACGGGGCCTCTAAGCAGTGTAGTATTACTCAGGCCGGCTACCACTTTACCACTGTGTAAAGCCCTGTACGAACCCGACTCACGACACAAAGGCAAGAAAGAGAAAAAGTGTCGCACATCTTTGTCATCGTCACTAGCCTTCGACGCCGCGAGGTACGTAGAGTCCGAGTTAGGAGTGAGCTCCCCGGTGTGGCACTTCCGGGCCTGCAGATCGTCGCGTCAGTGATGTGTGTATCTCAGAGAGAGTAGCAATGTGTGTGTTGTGTTTGTTGTGTGTGTGTGTGTGTGAGTGTGTAAGTGTGTGTGTGCGAGTGGATATACGCATGCGTACTTCGTTCCCCCTCATGTAAACTTTTCAGAGCAGTGTGTGTGTGCGAGTAGATATACGCATGCGTATTTCGTTCCCCCTCATGTAAACTTTTCCGAGTAGCAGTGTGTGTGTGTGCGAGTGGATATACGCATGCGTACTTCGTTCCCCTCATGTAAACTTTTCGATCCTGTATGTGTGTATATGTATGTATGTATGTATGTATGTATGTATGTATGTATGTATGTATGTATGTATGTGCGTGCGTGCGTGCGTGAGTGCATGCATGCATGTATGTATGTATGTATGTATGTATGTATGTATGTATGTATGTATGTATGTATGCACGTACGTATGCACGTATGCACGTACGTATGCACGTATGTATGTGCGTGCGTGAGTGCATGTATGTATGTATGTATGTATGTATGTATGAATGTATGTATGTATGTATGTATGTATGTATGTATGTATGTATGTATGTATGTATGTATGTATGTATGCACGTACGTATGTATGTATGTATGCACGTACGTATGCACGTATGTATGTATGTGTCTGTCTTCATGTCTTGTGTGAATTGGTTCACATATATGTATGTTTTTTCACTCATATATGTATTTACTTATATCTGTATTGATTTATTTATACTTATGCTATAGTAGTTTATTTTTATTGATAAATGCATGCAAATACACCCTTTTCGTATGAATATGTTCTTCTAATGTGTAAAATAATTATTTTACATTTGGCGCCTGGTACATTTGCCACCAAAACCTGTCAATCTGCCACCAATATTTTTTTTATGGTGGCATTTTTCTACCACTAAATTTTGGGTCATCATTGTCATCGATCCTACGGCTTGAATGAAGGAACACTGAAGGAAGACGCGTTGTCTGACAGCGGAAAGACTCATTAGCAAAATAAAACAAACTAATTGCGACATTTTGGCATGAATGAAAACATAGCGTGTATCCAATTGCAAACTTGTGATTGGCTAATCTCCATATCGATGACAGCAGCTTTTGTACACTTGACATGTTGTTGCCCTTTGTGATAGCCACATATGCAGTCATACGGCACAAGATAAAAGCATGTTGTGACATTTGAAAACAAGCAAAACCGCAGCCTGCATGATTTAAATAATAATAAATACTTGCAATTCATTAGCCAGTACGAGGCTCAAAATTTCCTATCGCCCGACGCTCGGCCGTGGCTGGTGAATTTTGCGTTCGGGCAAGTAAAATCAATATGCTTCCCGTCCGATGGGCAAGTGCACCAGCGGTTGATTTAATTAAGCTCTGGACAATTCAACTTGAAAAGGTATTTCATTACGTCTGTACACGCCTACAATCATTTTAAGTCCTTCAACCCTGAGAATTTTTTTCTTCTGAAAACCCTTGGAAATCCGCCCGCCCAACATCGCAAAATAATTGTTCTTGCTGTTGTAAAACACAAAAGTCGTAAAATTAGAGATTTGCGACATGTTCTCTCCAACGTACGAGGAGTCAACTTACTGTTTTCTATGTGTGCCGTAAAGTGGTATGCCCTTGACAGTGGTTGCCATTCTCTTTGTGCAAGTGTATGGCGGTCGACTTCACTCGAGAGTGTAATTGCACCTTGCATTGAGCTTGGTAAATGGATGTAAACTTTATTTGGAGCCATGGATCTCGGCAATGCTTAGTGTGAAACGCTTAATCAACCCTCGGTTGAAAAGTACAAGTTTAGTATCGTAGTCGAAACGAGCTCAGTCGACCAAGGAGGCCACATATTGCAGCTACGTAGTGCGTGAGATGCAGACAGTTTCAATTACTGACCTTGGTTGTTAGGAATCGGCTCTCACTTAGAGAAAACAAATCTGCACTGAAGAGTAACGAAAACGAAACTTGAATCTGCTTTCTTCACGAATACATTTATCAAAATAAAACTTTGAAAGACGGCTGTGCTCAGTGAGTAAACATATGTAAACAGATACAAGGGTTGCAGATAGTACATGTGCGTATGATTGGCAGATAAACACTAGCAGAGTAGTTGTTTGTGATCTCAGCTTGATAATAAAGAGCAGCATCCAGCCCCGGCAGCAAGCCAAGGACATTGTAAATTAAAGATATTGCTTAATGGAGAAAATCTGAAAGTTACACAATCTTATTGATCTTATGTAAAGATTTTAATTTTGGATTAGGTTGTGGAAAAATTCCAAGATGTTTTCTAGATGGCCAAATCTACAGAAAAGACAAAAGTATTCTCACATTTCTTGTGCTACATTTCAGATTTGATAATGGTCCTTCATTTTAACAAAATGTAGTTCATGTTTCAATCTGCTTTTTTCCTCTTTGGATTCACTTAATATGCCCAAACTCTTGTTACTTGTACAATTATTATAAATTTAGAGCAAGTAATTTTTCCTCTCGGGCAAGTAAAAATGAATCATCACGTGTCCCACGACTAGTAAGTTGAAAAAATTTTTTTGAGGCCTGCAGTATGGGTCGACTTTTTGTGACGTGTACTCATCATATTTTCAAGAATTTATAAATTAGAAAGAGTATGTGGCAATGAGAAAATGTTTTATTATACCGATCACATAATGTGTTAAACTGCAACCAGAGTTTTCGTAATTGCCACCTGATTTCAAATCTGGTGGCAAACTTTTGCCATAAAAAATAAAAAATTATTTTGCAATAATACTCGTCTAGTGAGTGTTCTCCTGCTAAATGTTGGCATTATGGTGTCGGGCCTGACAATAACAACAACACAATGATTTCATAAGTTCTATACTTCAACAGATACGGAATTTACTTGTACACACATGTAAATAGTACAGCCCTTCATTCTCTGTTTTCTGGCTTTCATTTTCATTTGTAGCGTGCAAAACAAATGGTTCACGAAGAGTTAGATTCTTATGTCAAGCTCATTTTCATGTTTAATGTCTGTAATTAGGCTGTATATCAATATTCAGTGCATCGATTTAAATTGGTCCTTTGCGTTTTGCTTATCATATCTAGTTTTAGTTGGAGTAAAAGGTTCATATCTTTGGCATTTTATTCAATAGATCATTTGCATATTTAATGAAACTTTAATAAGGCAATGTATCAAAATTCTTTTGATTGACTTCTTGAAGTACATTGGTTATATTTACTAATACATTTATGATGACCATGTAACTCTGATTTAAAACTTGTACAAAATGAAATTCTGTGCTTGGGCCTATATGTTGAAAGTGAATGTGATATTTGTAACTTAATTTGATATACTTCTAAGCTTCAGCAGCTATACTTACTTTAAGTCATGCTTGAAGTTTATGAGTATCTCATATTAAGATCATTTGCATATTTAATGAAACTTTGATAAGGCAATGTATCAAAATTCATTTGATTGGACTTCTTGAAGTACATTGGTTATATTTACTAAAATACATTTATGATGACCATGTAACTCTGATTTAAAACTTGTACAAAATGAAATTCTGTGCTTGGCCTATATGTTGAAAGTGAATGTGATATTTGTAACTTAATTTGATATGACTTCTAAGCTTCAGCAGCTATACTTACTTTAAGTCATGCTTGAAGTTTATGAGTATCTCATATTATAATTAGCTAAATTAAGCCATCAACAAAACTGAATGGAGTGAATTTGATCCAAGTTTCGCTTAACATATATGCTTTTGCTTAATGAGCATGCCATGAGTCATCATACTTACATTTTGGAATATTGTTTTGAATACATTTTTGAAAGTTTCATGAGTTCCCCGTATCATAATTAGTTCATTTGCATATATTTGCATATATTTTGATATGTATATCCCTTTTTCTCTCAACAGATTTCTGAAGGGCTGACCATAATTAATAACCAATTATAGCCCATGGCATTCACATCCAGGGAGCACATGAACGATAGTGAAAGATGTCAACTGTCAATCATACCAAATCCACTTACTTTGACCTGGTCATGTCATTGCTCCTACACAATTTGAAATGCATAACAGTCCAACAAAACAACCCATCTCGAATCATTCTTGTCACAACTCAAATTAATTCCAAAGTTGCACTTCAAAAGTAACTTTTAATCTAACTTTATTGTAATTGTTGTGTACATTCCTGAGTTTGTTCTTTGTCATTGTATAGTGTAACTTGAAAAATGCACATTGTTTGTTCATTTTATTAAAATTAATTGTCTTCCTTCATTTACTATAGTAAAAGAGTTATTAATACTTCTGTGTCATGTAATCATTGTCAATGGAAATATTTTGGTCTTCCATTATTTATATATGCCCGTGTAACTTCAGAGACCCCATGCTTGCTTTTATATCATAGGAACGCAAATCCTATTTTTTGTATTTATATGTAGGGACAAATTCTATTATTCGATTAAACTTGCATTTTTCAACTGATTACTTTGATTATATTTTTTACACGAAAGGTCTGCACGAAATATATTCTTTACATTCAGTTTAAACAATCCTGGTATATCCAATTATCTACACCACATCTACCCAGATGATTTATTAACATAAAAGAAACAACTGAAAGTGTGGACTCGGCATCATACCTAGACGTATTGTTTGAAATTAGACATAATACACTATATACTAAGCTATATGACAAAAGAGACGATTTCAATTTTGAATCGATGAACAGTTTTAGTACCATGGCAATATACATCAGCGACGCAATTATATGATTAAGTCACAAAATTGTCAAATTGTCAATGTCATCATTTGATGTCGTGTGCAGATTATTGTGGTTAAAGAAATACCAAAAACGCATTCGGTGATGGGCATTTGATCTATGGCCAATAGTTGAGGATTTAACATTTTTACATTTATGTCACGAAATGTCTACACGATATACATTCTATGGTCGAGTCAGGTTTAGCTGGGCTTGCACGAAATACATTTAATACATTTAATACATTTTCTTTACATTTTTTACACGAAAGGTCTGCACGAAATACATTCTTTACATTTAAGAAAGGTCTGCACGAAATACATACTATGGTCTGGTCGGGTCCAGCTGGGCTTGCACGAAATACATTCTTTACATTTAATACATTTAATAAATTTTTTATATTTTTTACACGAAAGGTCTGCACGAAATACATTCTTTACATTTAATGCATTTTTTACATTTATGTTACATTTAATACATTTAATAAATTTTTTATATTTTTTACACGAAAGGTCTGCACGAAATACATTCTTTACATTGAGTTTAAACAATCCTGGTATATCCAATTATCTACACCACATCTACCCAGATGATTTAGAAATATAAGAAACAACTGAAAGTGTGGACTCGGCATCATATTGTTTGAAATTAGACATAATACACTATATACTAAGCTGTATGACAAAAGAGACGATTTCAATTTTGAAATCATAGACTGCCCCTTTTTGTCGAGCAATATACGATCATCTCCAGCTTATGGTGTGTATATTTCACAACTCCTTAGATACAGTAGAGCATGCCATTCATATGAAGACTTTCGAGTTAGACACAGCCTATTAGCTCAAAAGTTAGGATTCTCTGAAAGTAGATTAGTGAAGTCATTTAAGAAGTTCTACGGTAGATACGGAGATGCTGAATCAAAATTTGACTTGTCTGTTTCTCAAATGATGAGTGACAGCATACCCAATTTTGACTCACAAGGTAATTTGTTGAATTCACCAAATAACAATGGATTTGTCGCTTTGGGTCAATCTTGACGGATGCGGCTAGCTGGCAGGGTACGCTTACTCATTCCGGACACCTGGTACCACCACCATTTTGTGGTTCAAGATGACCCCATTGCCTTTGTCATCATCTATATGTTCCTCGGACCTGGTAAATTTCATAGTTACCTTGAATGATAACGACTATTGGACCTGATTTGATGTCTATTACATTTAATGCATTTTTACATTTATTTATTTACTAAGGACATTCTTTGGTTGAGTCGGGTCTGCACGAAAGACATTCTTTACATTTAATACATTTTTTACATATTTTACACGAAAGGTTTGCACGAAATACATTTTATGATCGGGGCCGGGTCTAGATGGGCTTGCACGAAATACATTCTTTACATTTAATACATTCTTTACGATTATACGTTTACATGTATTACATTGATGACATGAAAGTTCTGCACGAAATACATAATAAGCTCGGGGCAGGTTGTAGATGTGGCTTGTAAAAGTTCAAAATGGGCAAAAATTGTCCTAGCAACGTACATTACCACTGAGCGACGCTTAGAACAAGTTTGACATGACATAGTGTTACATAATCTATTGTTATTCAGCACCCATTCACACCTATGGACATGTTGTTGTTGTTTGAGCTTATATCCCTGCGTGATTTGTCGCAGCACCGCCTAAGGAAAAAGACGTAGAGTTAAAAAACACAAAATAAAAGAAGATATTAAGGTGGTCTGTCCAACTCTCCCTTTCCGTTCGTCAGCAAAACTGCACGCTTGGTGTGGATTGTATATAGGTACTCCCTACTCCAAAGTTCGATGATATGTGTATAATTTAAAAGCTTGTTCGCATCCGGGTGTCTTGTAAAGTCTAAGATTATCTGTGTAAAAAGTTCGGGGTTAAGTACTGTTATCCTGTATGTTGACTGTGGAATGATTTCTTGGAGCTTGACCTGGTATTTCAACCTTACATCTGTAAGGCACTGAGGAAATGTTGTCTTGTTTCTGGTTCGAGGTTACATAATTTGCATGTAGGGTCAACGTTATATTGGTTGAAAACGGCTCTGTTGGACTGCAAAGTATACGTTCCTGTAAGGAGTCTAGCTTTAATTGACGCCCTCTGTATGTCATGAGTATTCTGGTTTACTGATGTCCATATGTGATGAGGGGATCCAATCTTGTATAAGTTGGTGTTTAAATATTTTAATGTTGATTTCTCTTTGGCTTGATCCTTTAGTTTTTCTTCCCAGGTTAACTGTACAGTACTAATGACCAGGCGTTTCCAATGTTCTTTTCTTGGGGGGTCTTGCAAAATCATAAAAGGAGAAGGTAAATTGTAGTTGAAAAGTAGCTTTCGAACTTTTATGAACCAGGAATTGTCCGAGAGAGTTTTGAGTGAAAGTTGCCTTTCAGCTAGTTGTCTTTCTATTCCATTTTTTGTGACAATGCTTCCAAAAAGTGTAAGAATCTTGATATGGATTTGTGCTTCAATGGGTAGAATTCCAAGTAAGATGTATGTAGCTGGATATGCAGATCTATTTGGAAGAAACTGGAGTTGTTTGAGGGTTGTACTTTGATATTTCTCTAGATGAGAGATATTTGATTCTGTGAGCTGACATGCTTCCAATCCATATAACAGTCTTGGTAGAACATAGACAGTCCATATATGCGCTGAGATATGTGGAGATAGTCCATTACGGCCATGAAGACCTGCGCCCAGTAGGGAGTAAACAGTGGCTCTTGCTTTATTAATAAGTAAGTCGGTGTCTATCTTCATGGAATGTTGTCTGTTAACACCCAGGTGTGTGGTCTGTGGTGTGATTTTAATTTGATTATTCTGAAGTGTAACTGTTTTGGGAATTATCTTCTGAGATTTTCCGAAAATCATAGAATGGCTTTTTGCAGGTTGAATGTTGTAACGTTCTTTTGATGCGTAAGTTGTAACATCATTGTGCATAGCTTGAAACTCTGATTGCGAATGTGACAATAGAGTGACATCATCAGCGCAAGTCAGATGAGGTATGGAAATATGACCAATTTTGGCACCTTCGTAGTTGTCTTCCAATGATAACAGAAGTTGGTTGTTGTAATGCTTGTAGTGGGTTGCTGACATCACACCACCCTGTCTAACACCTTGTTGAATTTGGAATGTTTGTGAAGTTTAATTTTCCGGCTTTACCTTGGATACCATATTTGTGTATAAATCTTTAGTTATGGACCAGAGATTATCATTAGACCATCAAAGTATAATTTCCGTAAGAGAGATGGATGTGATACAACATCAAACGCCTTTTCAGCATCCAGGAAAGTAACAAACAGGGGGATCTTCTGATCTGTAGCTTCTTGAATCGCCTCAGACAGGAGGAGAACTGTATTAATTGATGAGGAGCCAGAAGTAAATCCGCTTTGGAATTTGGACTGAGAGAGTTGTAACATAGGATTAATACGTTGAAGAATAACGTTTTCAATTATCTTCAGGATGACTGACGTGACTGTTATACCTCGATAATTGCTCGGAATGTTTTGAGGACCTTTTTTTTGGATGGGAGATACAAGTCCTATTTTTAGAGAGTCTGGAATCTTGAAAGACTTGAGGATATAGTTGATGATCACCGTAAGGTTAGAAGTCAATTTATCACCACCATACTTGAAATGTTCAACTGATAATCTGTCATTATCAAGTGCTTTATTTGTATGCATCTTATATAAAATCTTCTGGACTTCTTTGGTAGAGACTGGGTCAGGCAGAGAGTAATTTTCTCCAGCTAATATTTCAATCAGATTTGTGTCAAATTCCACTTGGTTAGCATAGTGACTATCAAAATGTTCCATGTCTTTGGGTAATGCAAGAGATGAGAAGTAGGCTTGCCAACCATCACATAAATTGTTACTTGTAAATATCTTGTCATCTATGATAAGTTCAGTAGTTGAATTGTGAGATTCTGTTTTTCTTTGCTGTTTTATGAGTTTATAGAAAGTTCTTGTATCTTCAGTTTTGGCGTTCATGATTTCTGTGATTTTCTTCTGTCTTTTCTTAGCAATTTCTTGCCTTTGTAGTTTTCTAAGTTGTGATGCTGATGCTTTTTAGTCTTCAATAGGGGGTTATTGCTTTCAGTTGGGCGACCAGCTTTTTTTCCAAATCCAGTGTGCAATCTTGGAGTTCTTTATAGCTACTGCAATCTCATGATTCCATATTCTGTTGGGCTCTTGTGTGACAGTCATTTCCACTTTGTAACTTGGAATACTTGTATGTACAGCTTGGTGAACAGTGTTAATAAGATGTTCCAATTGGATATCTAGTTCGAAAGAAGATGAGATATTGTCGATAGGGTTGAGGTGAGAGTTTATAACAGACTTGTATACTTCTTTATCGCATTTTGACCAATTTGGTTTCATGGAGATTGTGGTCTTGGTGGTCTGTATAGGTTTCACAGTTGAGAGGTTGATAGTTGTTGAAACTGGAATATGGTCTGAAGTGTTTATTGGTGACATTTCATGGACTATTGTTTTATTGGTGCAGAGTTCTTGACTGTTGCTGAAGAGAATGTAATCAATTTCAGAACTGTGTTGTTGATTTGGGTGATAAAAAGTTGGTTGTCCTTCTTGAGTTGAGAAAAGGTTATTTTCTGTACAGAACTGTTCAATTTTGGTATCTCTAATAACATCAAGTCTTCTTGAAAGGGATGCATTAAAATCACCAGAAAGTATGATTTGGTGTGATGGGGAGTACTTATAAATACGATGGTATCAACCGGGACTCGAACCCACAACGCACGGAACCCAATCACCTAGCGCAGAGGACAACAGACAAACCGCTCGACTAAATCCCCAATCCTAAAAAGATTGGTTCAATAACCGAGCTAAGGATGTTACAATTTTGACTGCGCCCTCTCCACTCGCCGTAGAGTTCATGAAGCACTCACGCTAGCACACACGCTATATCATACATCTCACACAAACTATATCGAAGCGAAGCAATGAATACAACGCTTTACACCGGGCGGTTCATGAGTCCTGTATTTCGTTGAGCATTGAGTTGAATTCCATGGTACTCGAGGTGTTTCCTCTACATGGCATATATACTGTAATGAGGCATATTGGTGTATTGGAGTTAATTTCCAGAATAATTAGTCTTGAGCTGCCATCAGATTTTTCCTTGATAATATTAGAAAGAGCTTTTGGATATAAAATTGCGGTACCTCCATAACCTCTAGGGACTTGAGTGGGGGAATGGGATCATCTTTATCAACACATTTCACAAAACATCTGTGGTTGGTGGACAATTCATCAAGGTAAGATTTTTCAAATTCAAAGAGCCAGTGCTCTTGTAAACATAAGATATCTGTGTCCATCAGTAAATGTTGGATGTAGAGAGAGTTTGCTTTCACATTTTTTGTATTGAATGTAGTTATCTTAATTGGCGTGAAGTTCGTATTTTTCGTACTGCTGGTGGGTAGGTTATCTAAATGCTTCTGTCCAGTAGATAATTTGGATTGGTCTGAGAGGCTCTGCCATTCCCTAAAAAAGGCTTCCTTGTGGGACTGGATTTCTTTTGATACAGAATATTCCTAGACGGAGAAACACGATTGTTTGCAGGTAAGGATTCAGAGATCGGTATACTGGTAGATGTAACTGGAACTGTGTTTGAGATTGGAGTTTCCGGATAACCTGTTTCCGAACGAATATCGTTCTGTAGGAGTACACTAGTATTCATCATATCTTTTGTTGAAGGGTCAACTTGATCAGCAATATCAATTGTGGGGGTTGGAACCTGTGGTGATTGATTGGTATCAGAAACTGCTGATAGAGTAACAGCATCAGAAGCATGTTCAGTCAAGGTAATGTTCCGAGATGAACATCTGTCAGGAGAAATGTGTGTTGTTCTTGGAGTGGGAACTTGAGAAGAATGATTAGTGTTCTGTTGATTTTGAATATTACGAGTATAGTTCTGGTGATTCAGTTGAGCTGTTTTTGTGTAGTTGGGTATAAAAGGACGTTGACTGGAATTCTTCATTGCAGCTGGATGTGGTCTTACAACATTTGGATACATATATGGCATCATGAACATATACGGGTTATTGAGAGGATTCATTGCTGGTAATGAGAAGGGTTGTTGTAAATACCATGGTTGTTGATTGAAGAGGATATTTGGATTTATAGGTTGAGGAACTTGTTGTTGGATGAAAGGTTGCTGTATTGAGTAATGAGGTAACATACTGTGCTTGAGTAACTGTATTTCATGTGATAGTTGAGTAAGTTTTGTATCTTGTATTTGTTGTTGAAGTTGGATCAGCGTTGTATCATGATGTTGAGTTCTTGTTGGATGTGATGCCTGAGTTTTAGTAGAATTTACTTCTTCAGGTTGCGCTGCTAGTTTAAGTCTTAAAAGTTTGTTGGATTTCTCAAGCTCAGATATTTTAACTTCTAACTTTGAGATAGTGGATTTTGCAAGTGAAAGATGATCAATTGCTTCAGATAGATCTTGTTCTTTCTCCTTGAGTTTCTTCTCTTTGAGTGTAAGTTGGCGCTCTCTAGTTTTAAGTTCTTTTTCTTTGTTCTGCTGAGTGTTCACTTGGATTGAAGGCTTCTGTGCATTGATAGTGTAACTGATTGGTCTTCCATTAGAATTGAAATCTTGATTGTTATCTTGGTTATTTTGTTCTGCTCTTGAGTTCTCTGATCTATTACAGGTAGGAGTTGTAAACACAGTGCGAATTTGAGTGTTAATTGTCTTATTAGTTGAGAGATAATTACTATGTTGATTGGCATCAGCAGTTGGAGCAAGCTGAATCTCTTGAGAAATACATGCTGAACAATTGAAGGGTAAAGTATCGCATAGTTTTAATCGTTCATAGACTTCATCAGGGATTTGTTCACATTGTTGGTGGAACCATAGAAGACATGCATTGCATTGCACACCTGTAGATACATCAGTTTTACAGTGAGGACACTGTGAGGAGAGGGTGGAGTCATCAATATTTTGGATAAGGGAAGACATCTGAGTGTTCATCGTACACGTCTTCTTGGATGTATTATTCTTGGAACATTTGTCTTGATTCTTGTTTTGATTGGAGAGGAGTTGTATTTTTTTGTGTTGTTTTAACCCACTTGCATAGGTACTGGAGTAATAGAATGGATATTATGATTATCATGGGAGTCAGTCGAGACATCCAAGGAACCAGAATGTGACACGTTGCCATCGGATTTCTGAGAGATTGAGGTTTGCAATTGGACTTCAGGGAATCAAGGGCGTCTCTGAGTTGAAGATCAAGCTGCTGGATTACATTGTTGTCACTAAGTAGTTGTTCTAAATCTGGCAAATGTTTTTGCTTGAACTCATGTATTAGTGATCCATTTATCAGTATAGTAGAATTGGTATTATACAGGTTGATAGAGAGTTTTTGTTGACTTCCTTTTGACCCATCTCTCAGTCGATTAGAAAGCTTAACTTGTTGTTCTATGATATATCCATTATTGTCTTTAATCTCAGAATTACTGCAATACCATGTTGATGAGTTGTTGCTGAATTTATCGAAAATGGCAGTCTTCATTAATTCATATGCTGCAGTGCTCAGAGTAATTAGTAGTTGTCTACCACGGTCTTTCTGTTCAATGCGGTAAAATTCCCTGTTGCATGCATTTAACTTCTTGTCAATTGCTTTGTTACGATTTAAATTATACTGTTTATGCTTACTGGTCAATGGTTGTCTTGTTGGAGCAGGAGAGTCAATGAATTTCCTTGGAGGGTTTCTTTGTCTCCTTGGTCGTTGCGCAGGATTCTGTGTTGTTACAAGAGTTGACTTGTCCATATTCATTATTGAAGATGCTAGAGCCATACGTAACTGGAGTATAGTATTTCAGAGGAACCTAGAAGTCCGATAATAATGTCAAACGAGTAACAAAAAGCGGATGTTCTTCGAAGTCCAGATAGTTAAACCACGGCGCCTGTAACGTGTCTTACGTGCGGACATTTCTACAACAAAATGTATTAATTGTACAGAATGTATTTCAGGCAAGGCCCGCCAAACTCACGATAAGGTCGGGCCATCCCTCCCAACCAAGTTCTGATAGTTTGTGCGGACATGTTAATAAAAAAAAGCATTTAATATAAAGAATGTAATTCGTGCAGACCTTTCATGTAAAGAATGTATTAAATGTAAAGAATGTATCAAATGTAAAGAATGTATTTCCTCCAAGCACAGCTAGACCCAACCCGACCTTAGAATGTATTTCTTGCAGAACTTTCATATTATAAATGTAAAATGTATTAAATGTAAAAAATGCATTTCGTGCAAGACTCCCAAACTCCCGATGATGTCCGATAACTCCCGAGCAAGGCCCGAGAGTTCGGTGTATTTCGTACGGACATTTGTTGAAAAAATGTATTAAATGTAGAGAATGTATTTCGTGCAGACCTTTCATGTAACAAATGTAAAAAAAATGTATTATAAATCACACAGGAACAACGGGTATTGTTTAAGGCGTGAAGCGGTTACGTAACCCATCCATGTTCGCCTCGCCTCAGGTTGCTCTCGCCTCTCTGCCGAGTGCCGACCATGCATCCTTCGGTAATTTTCGGATTTTCGCCAATTGTTAAGCGAAAGTATGTTCGGCAAAGTTTGTGTTGTTGTTGTCGTGTGGTGCTGAGCGGAATTGACGTGCTGGCAAAAACGGGAGTGTTTTGAGCTTCAGGAAAATGAGTTTACCGTTTTAAAAATTCCCCTCATATTTTATGAATATATAATGAGTGTGTTTGACCCAAATTTTAAAGTCTTTTATCGATACTGTCTGGTTTTACTCAATGGTTTACGGTCAGTCATACCGTCTTTTAAACGTGCGTCAAGGAAGGACATGTTTATGAAACTGCTGGCGTGTTATGTTTTGATTGGCGTGAAGCAGGACACAGTACAATAAATTACCCACAATTCTCTTTGATTTGTATCCATGAAGGTTTCTTTTCTAAAAACTTTTTCAGTTCTGCATGTAAGCACTAATGTTCAACATCAGAATAATTGTTAA
The DNA here is from genome assembly GCF_041260155.1 of Ptychodera flava. Classification (NCBI taxonomy): domain Eukaryota; kingdom Metazoa; phylum Hemichordata; class Enteropneusta; family Ptychoderidae; genus Ptychodera; species Ptychodera flava. The sequence goes on along the minus strand of NC_091931.1, from coordinate 45,244,504 downwards.
ATAATATCCAGTAAAAGTACGTTTAGAAATTTCAGCAAAAGTTTCAAAATAACCATTAAACAACCATGGAAGTCATGTTCTGTAGGTACTACAAATGCCATACTTTTTAGGCAGCAAGTTATGACGAACTGAAGGGGTCATTCTCTGAGAAGACTTAGAATGCAAATTTCTTTTGTCATTTCCATTGGAAAAAATCAATATCCTTTTGTTTCAAAAAACAGGTGCAACTGGTCTCCCTACTTTCCATCACATTATTCTGTATGGCTGAAGACACAATCAGTGGAAAATTTTACAAAAATGCTATCTCCTCTCTCAATCTTGCATAATTTTTCAAATCATTTAAAATGAGAATTGAGAAGAATGGTGTTCTTAAAAGTACGTTTTTAGAATTTTTACAACTAGTCTATGAATTTGTCTACACATGGGAGACCTGGTAGACTTCTCTGGGGAATCTCTGAGGATACAAATCGCAATGAGTTATGGGAAATTTACAGTACTGTGCAGTGTTTCTGGGCTGACAGCTCACAAAGTAACTATGGTTGCTACGCGACTGGCAGTACGATGCCATCTCGTCGTATTTTTCGCATAATCTCGTGTAATTATCAACCACAAACAAAGCCTCCAAAACGTTTAACACCTTTGAAGTTCATTTTAATATGAAAAGCCAATAGTCTACCAAGACGACCATGGAACAAAAGGCATGCAAGCGTTGCCACTCTGTTTCACTCTGTTTCTCTGTGATTAAATGTAAAGAATGTATTTCGTGCAAGCCCAGCTAGACCCAGCTAGACCCGACCTTTCGTGACATAAATGTAAAGTATGTATTAAATGTAAAGAATGTTTTTCGTGCAGACCTTTCATGTAAAAAATGTATTAAATGTAAAGAATGTATTTCTTGCAAGCCCAGCTAGACCCAGCTAGACCCGACCTTTCGTGACATAAATGTAACTCATGTATTAAATGTAAAAAATGTATTTCGTGCAGACCTTTCATGTAATAATGTGTGACCAAGATTTTTGATAAAATGTAAAGTATAGTTTCTTTTGCATTGTAGTTATCAGCAACACACATTCTCTTTGTGATGCATATCAAAAACTGTTACGTCATTGTAAGGCGCCCTCGCGAGGCAGAGAGGTGACATCGGTCTCTTTGCTAACATGGCTGCCTTGAGTAGGTTGGTAACTTTCTGTCACTGTTTACAATCGCTCATAAAAATGTGTAATCTTTGACATCCGAGACTATTACTGAGATGGAATTGATATTTAGTGTCTAGAGAACTCTCAACTGTAATATTTATGAAGGATGTTCAGGATTTCGTGAATTTTGAGCATTTATTTTGAGTGGATGGATTTGCTATTGATAGTCACATGTTGCATTGTAGTGCTATGGCCGAGCTGTTGTTTGTCATTGCTGCCGTCAGCTATTTGAACTTTCTCAGCTTTAAGCCTTAAACACTTTGATGCTCACTAACATAAAACATATCCTCTGTTTTCCCAGAATTCCTGTAAACGGCTTTGATGAGTTTGGAAACAAAGTTCATTTTGTTAGCGTTACTGTGAAACATGCCGCAATATGATTCTGTTTGCCGTGATATGCGTTTTTGAACAGAGATTGTAAGCTTTGGTTAAAGTTAGAATGATATTTTTGTTACAGATATTTTGTCGACTTGAGTGAACAAGTATTGTAATTCTCTCTTTGCTAACATGGCTGCCTTGAGTAGGTGTTGCCATGGACAGATGGAGCCGCTGACTGAATAGCAATAAAGGCATTAAAGTTGCAGTGTTTAACCATGTCTGCGAGTAAGTCAGTGTATGAAAGTGACACCCTAGAGGGTTTGGATTAAAACTACACAACCCAATGCTAGACAACATCGACGAACACAACCGAACCGACGGAAGGGGACACAAATGTATTAAATAGAAAGAATGTAAAACATATAAAACGTGCAGAATTTTTGACTACTGGCCATGGAAGGGGCATTTGACAACAGCGAATCGATTGGTCATAAACGTATACAGCTATATCGTCATAAAGTAATGAAGGAAAGTTGTAAAATGTGAAAATGCTTGCAATAAATCTTTTGCCGAAGACAGATTTAAAACTTTAAAATCACGCTTCACTCACGCACAGTCCATAATAAAAGAGGAAAGTGAGACAAGAAAACGGAAAGCCTTACAACTGAGAAGGACGACACACGGCAGCAAGTCAAGTTTCAGAAATCAAAGTTGTAACATTACACTACCTTCCTACTTCGGTAAGAGTGTTTTATATTCATTTTCCGCTTGTAGATGGCTGTTTTCTTTCATCATGGAAGGATGGGTTTATTCTTTGCCATGCTCTGAATAAATCACCGACTTTACATTCTGTCGCTTTCCAGTCGGACCTCGTCACATTGACATCCATTGTATCATGGACATGCAGAAATTTGTTAGTCAAATTTTCCCCACTTAACCCATGAAAAGTCATATTTCTGTCATGGTCTAAATCATAGATTGCGAATTATCACGTCGGTTTACCGCTACCAGTTAAACGGAAAGCACGAAGCATCGACAACTTTGGCCGAATACTTAAAGGGACATTAGCTGTAACTTTTGACTAATTTTTCACTACTCTGTTTCAATGTATCAACTACAGAATCCGATCCGATCATCATGACCAATGCCTGGGGTCCTGCTTGCAAAGACAGCCTGTGTATGTGAAATAACCATTGTTATTGTTGATAAATGTATTCTAGTCCGGACCTGAATACAAAATTTGAACAATAACAATGCAGATTATACTCATATAGGGAATATTTATGAGCTAAATATTAGGAATTTCTCCATGGTTCAGGGATTCAAACCAGAAACTGCAGATGATACACAGAACAAACAAATAAAAAATGACTAAAGTTACAGCTAGTGGATCTTTAAATAAAATGGAAGACCATAGTTAGGTTTGAGACAACATGTACACCTGAACAAAATGCCGGGTACATTGAAAACTTATTTTTATTTTAATTCTTCCCTGCTCGGTCATAATATTTATTACCTGGTGGTGTCGATAAGAGTACTTTATCGTCCTTTGAGGTCACTTGAAAACGATATTTTTATAAATTACTCAATTCATGTTCTTAACATTTTATTGTCGCTGTGCATCACGCAATGTAATTGACATGTTTTGGACTAGCTTGACAAATACCGACTGTCAACAACCATTAATTTGTCTGGGATTTTTTCTAGCAATCATGAAGGCTGTTTTCTGTCTGGCGCTACTGTGCGTTGTGGTGGCAACTGTTGAATCATTTGGTAAGTTTCTCCAAGTCAATGGCTGGCAGTGAGGATGAATTTTAACGCGCTTATGAATCTATTCTACATTAAATGGCTTCATTCCAATCCTTAGTTTTTTAAAATTTATTTTCCCTTTCACTATTAATACGACTAAGCACTTAACACTGATATTTTGTACGGCAAAAATATCCAAATATCGTTAAAGGATTCTTATGATAAATTATAAAAATGAAGTAATTTTGGTAAAAGATCATTAAAATTTTATACACATAGAAACAAAGGTCACATGAAATTATAAAGGACGCCTATTTAACCATCTTCATCAAAGTTCCTTCTCCAACGTCTTTGCTCGACCAAGATTACTATATATTTGATTGCGTACTTTCATCTATATTACTCATTTGGGTCTTCACTTTGTTTGATTCATTTTCACTAGAAACAAACGACTGATTTTTTTTCAAAGTGTGATGTTTGACATGTTTTGGACTAGCTTGACAAATACAGACTGTCAGCAACCATTAATTTGTCTGGGATTTTTTCTAGTAATCATGAAGGCTGTCTTCTCTTTGGTGTTACTGTCCGTTGTGGCGGCAACCGTTGAATCATTTGGTAAGTTTCTCCAAGTCAATGGCCGACAGTGAGGATGAATTTTAATGCGCTTATCTATTCTACATTGAATGGCTTCATTCCTGTCCTTAGTTTTTTAAATGGAGTTTTGTTGTTTTGAATTGCAAGACTATTTGAATTTTAGTTTAATGTGCTCGAAACATCCAGTGTTGCCAACACACAAAATGTATCTTTCAATGTAAACGTGGTTTTTTGCAGATAATTTCAGAGATATCTCTGTTCGTATCGTTATTAATCTTAGGCCTCCAAGGCAATTTCAGGAAGACTTCATCAACGGCTTGATACACGTTGGAGGCCCAGAGCCTGCCGAACTTGATTGTTGCGACCCTATTACCTGCCTCTTTTATGGTGCATGTCGAGGTGAATGTCCTTGTGTCTCTTAATACAACTGGGAATGTACGTATTCATTGAAGTATTTTTGCCAGATTATGTGCATGCGAGTTTACATGTTTTATAACGGTCTTCTTTTCCTTCATTACCAGTCTGTCATCAGACATTTAAAATGTGGTTATATCTTTATGAAAGTCTTAATTCTCTTGATTCATGAAAATATTTAACGTTTTGGAAGACATAAATCGATATTTAAAGTCTTAAGTGGCCATGGAAGGCAGTACTTCACTGAACAGGTATAACACAGAAGCATGTACAGACAAATAAATTTCATTTACTGATCGGAAATGTTTTTTTATCTCACGCAGTTACAGTTGCTATTGAGAAGACTATACTGTAGAAGTCTATAATATGACGATGAAGACCCCGTTACTATGAAGTCACTAGGTACAGCCTCCATGTTGACCATGGATCATCTTTAGTGACCTCGTTCTCTGTTTTAAGGAAATAAAATGCAGTTCGTAAGCAAAATGGATGTGACAAAATTTATTCTTTTCTTGAGTTCTGCCTCAAAGTTACGAATTCTTTTCAAAGTAATTAATTCCTTTACAAACTACACTGACATCTGAAACATCATTAGAGTCCTTGTGGGCTTCTAATTTTTCCTGATGTGTTTCCCTACTTATCCCAACATCAACTCTTTTCCGTAATTATAACGTTATAGGAGACATGGAAAGCGTACTTCTGAGAAACTACTTATCGCCACATAACCATAAGAAGGGGGAAGTAAAAGGAGGGCTCTTCAACATTATTCAACATCTATGTCCCTTCTATATATAACTGCGCCAAGTCTGTTGATAGGGTAAGACATGATGCAGATTGCTAAGCTCTCTGTACGCCAGAAGCTATTGGAATTTGTAATAGTAAAATTACTAAGGGGAGAAAATGAATTCTGTATGGTGTTCTGTTATCGTATCAAGGCTTATTGATTATCTTTGTCGAATCGAGCAACTATCCTTTAGCATTGCAATAATTCATTTTCAATCTGCAGATATTTATAGAGATATTTTCACCTTAGACATGGAAGTGCATATCTCACAGACAATACAATAGCTGTTGTGTGGATGCTGTACGACTGACACAACTAATCTAGCGAATTTCTTAGTCTTAACTGTTCATACTGCATTTATTCTAGGAAAAATACACGTTTTGGTACTTGTCTGCAACCTTATTGAGCTACGTCGTGGAGTGATTATTTTTCAAGTTTTCCGTTAATATTATGGTTGGTTCTTTAGGTTTGTACACTTCTGGATACCTTCACTGAGGAGAGATGCAAATTACATTAAAGTAAATAACTGAGTGCCTGCGATAAGCTCATTTTATAGAAACATGATTGCGTACCAAATAACCGTTGATTGGCAATCATCTATAAAAACAAAGAAGAGGATCTTTAAATTTACTTCCAAGGATTCCTCCAGTTGCATATGCTCTTAGGCTCCTTATCATGACATATGCTAACGAAATAGTTCAGGAAAAAGCTGCAAACGTTCTCATTGTATGTCCACATTTTGACTCGATGTGAACTGGTTAGCATACGTACACATCACACAAATATGACACGATATCGGCTAAACTTCGCGTAATAACCCCTGTATTTTACATGTACATTTTGGTGATGACTGTTTTCGTCTAGATATTTCGATCTTGTTCGCTCGATGCTGTTGGTTCAAAATGATGTGATGGAGACCATGTCACTTATTGATACAATTTCGGGCCATACGACTTCTTCGATTGGGTGCGGTAACTATTAAAGACATATCGAGCTGCTCGTCTTTGTACTTTCTCAATATTAATGACATCAGTCTCCCTGTACGGATCCCACACAGTGGGTGCGTAGTCCAACGTAGCTGTAACAATTGCTTTGTAGGCTGTTTCCTTTTATAGGGCGGCAGCTATTAAATGTGGCGGTTTCTGCGAAGTAAACCAAGAGTTTCATTAGAGTTTTTACAAACATTCTTTATATACTCGTTCCAACCAAGTTCAGATATCAAGATACATCCCAGATATTTTTTCTGATGGTTTGTGCTTTAGTATTTTGCATCTAGCATGAAAGTCGTACATAAGCGGTTTACGTTTTCTAGTAGCTGAAATACTTAGCACTTATCTACGTGAAAGGACATCAGCCACTAATCTGCCCAGATAGCTAGACTATTAAAATCAAGCTGAAGATTTTGATAATCTTACTCTGATGTGATAGTAAGATAGGCAATTGTGTCATCTGCAAACAGACGAACTATTGAGGTCATTGATGTAGAACAAGACAAAGACGGGGTCAAATACGCACCCTTGTGGGATATTAGACTTGACTGTTACAGCACTTGAGCATTCACCTTCTTCAACTACAACTTCGCCAAGATGTGACGGAAATGACCATTTTAGAGTTTTACCCCTTATACGCAATTGTGTAACTAATGAATCAGCAAGCTATGACTGACTCGGTCAAAAGCTCTTGAAAAGTCCACTATGAGGAAATTTATTTGTTTACCATGTTCCATGTTGACTGACAGGTCACCAACAAGTTGAAGTTGCTGGGTTTCGCAAGGGTTATTCTGTCTAAATCCATGCAATGGGTAATAATGATAGAATACACCGCAGCACGAGTGCAAATACCGCTAGTACAGCGCGCTTGCACTCACAGGTTATGGGATTCTGTTATTATTACATATGTTTAAGCAATACACCCCGCCGCAGGAGGGTATACACGAGATTTTGGTACATGCGCGACATATAGCAAGAGCCGATAGGCGAGTGCTATATGGAGCGAATTGTACCAAAATCGAGTGTATACACGACTGCGACAAGGGTTATTGCTATTATATTAGGGACTGGTCAGTTTCTTCGGCCTGGGGGGAGGGGCCGGAGGATTATTTTTGCCGACGTCAAAAAGTGGCTGACCCCCCCCCCCTATTCCAACTTTCGAAAACAGGGTGACCCCCCCCCCTGCTTGCGACAAAGGTAAAACAAAAGGTGGAATATAAATGGAATAATTCAGTGTGTATGTTTAAACATTCAGTCATTCTGTGTTTAAATGAAATTGTTGTCATGTCAGTTGTAAGATAGGAACTTAACAGTGTCATTGTAAAGTTTGAATACAGTATTTTGAATGAGCTGTGAATGTACCCCACTCTTTTTATGCATAGAGCAGATGTCCAGAACTGTTGTAAAAAAATGTGATTGTGAAATATTAGTGCATGTTGCTTTTTAACACTGAATTCTCATAGAGGAAACAGAAAAGGATCAGGAACTTGTCATGCTTTTCATATGAACAGCAGATTTCATAATGATCAATACACTTTGCAAAACAGACTTTCAATTACAGACATCAAAATATATCTCACATAATATCTCTGATATATTAATTTACTGCGCCCGAAGGGCGCGCCGAAAAATATTAAATATCCAGATATCTCATATATATATATACATATCTGATATATAAAAGTCATGTAGCTAAAGGGTATGCTGAAAAATATTGTTTGATATTTTAAAGAAATGCGCCCGAAGGGTGCCACGTCGAAATATAAAATACACTGACCCCCTATTGGGCATTTCAAAAACATGGTGACCCCCTTACCACCAAAGTCAAAACAAGGTGACCCCCATGAATCCACCGGCCCCCAAGGCCGAAGAAACAGACCAGTCCCTTACATCAAGTTGTTTGTCTTTGTTGTCTTACTTGGGTATTTTGGTCACTTTAAATCCCAAATGCAGAAAACGGACGTATGAGAGATCGAACGTCGGAAATTCAACGCCCGAGACCGAGCATTTTTGGCCCACGCGGTGGGTGCAGCCAATGTTATAGGCTGTGTTAGTCTGTATGTGTGTCTGTATGTGTGTCTGTAATATGTCAGTGTGTGTTATGGATTTTTGTCGTCGATATCTCTCAAACTTGTACATCAAATGTCACGTAATTAGGTACGCAGAATCTTTAGGATTGGAACTAGATCTAATTAGGTTTTGGGGATGTTGGTTGCATAGTTCAGCAGAAATAAATTTTTGAAGTGATATTTTGAATTAATTTTGCTCAATTTTGCTCGTTTACATAGCAGGGGAGGATGAACTAAATTATGAGTGGAGCACATAGAACTAAGAAATAGTATTACCGTGACCAGGGTTTTTAGCTTGTGTGTTCATTCGAATGAGCCTTTGTGCTACTGTTGTTTTAAATTCTCTATGTATATCTCTCTTTGTGTTTGTCTGTCTGTCTGTTTGTCTGTCTAAGAATTATGACAAAAAATGATACTGTACGTTTGTGTATGCAACTAACTTTCCTCATCACAAATAAAACTTGCTAAATAAATGGAAAATACTCTGCTATAACATTAGTCCAAGTGGTTTAGCATTTTTGCATTACTAATAACTAATGGACATATTTAAGAGACTTTCCTACTAAGGAATATATATCAGTATAGTCTAGACCAAAGTTGACAAAATGCCATATACATTTCATTACTACAGTGGTGCAATACATGTCTTCTACAAGTAGTATTTTCGATATAAATATAAGGTATAAAGTTACTGATCCAATAACAAATATGCCACCTATTTAATATATTAAAACTTATGAAAAAGTGCCGAGTCACCACTTTTGCATCAGTGGTTTAAAAGGAAACCCTATAACTATTATGTTGTCTTAAATCAAGCATGGTGACATGGTTTTTTTTATATTTTTCAATAAAGCATCTTTCAATGAATCATTCGTGGAAATACCAGAAAATTGCCACTATTCCTAGTATGTGTTTGAACATTTCTATATGCAAACCTATGCCATGAGCAATTTTGCTTAGCCTCTTGATAGTCTACTTATTCTACCTTAGGGTAGCATTAACACATGGTACAATAAATTATCCACAATTCAGTTTGATTTGTACACACAACGTTAGAATGTTTACAACTTTTCCGTTCTGCCTGAAAGCAGTAATATAAAACCTCTAGATAATTAATTACATCTATTAAAAATATGTTTAGCTATTTCACTATAAATTTCAAAGAAATCATTAAATAACCATACAAGTCATATTCTGCAGGTACTATAAATGCCAGACTTTTGGGTAGTAAGTTATGACAAACTGAAGGGGTCATTCTCTGTGAAAAGTCAGCATGTAAATTTCTTTTGTCTTTCTGCTTGGAATAAATCAATATCCTTTTGTTTCATAAAATAAGTGCAACTAGTCTCCCTACTTAACACTTTCCATCACCTTATTCTGTATGGCTGAAGACACAATCAGTGGAAAAATTTACAAAAATGCTATCTTCTTTCTCAATCAAGCACATTTTTCTAAATCATTTGAAATAGGAATTTAGAAGAAAGGTGTCCATAAAAGTACGTTTTCAGAATTTTAAAAACTAGTCTGTGAATATATGTACACATGGGAGACACAGTAGACCACTGAGGAGTTTCCGAGTGTACCAATCATGATGGGAAATCTCCAGTACTGTGTAACAGGCTGATGAAACTTTTATTTAAAAAAAAAAAACAAACATCAAATAAGGAAATTGGTGGCAAGGTCCTATGGAGACAAAAGTTATATAGAGTATTAAAAACCCCACCCTTTAGTACAAAACGGTCCAGCCCTAGATCACGTGCAACATCAAGTGCGCAAGCGCATACAGTCAACGTCGTCATGAAGGCAGTTGATCCAAGGCCGACATGATTAGCAACTAGCAACCGTGATCGGTATGACTGTTGCAGAGTGAAGTATTTCATGTAGCTTTGTTTGAGAAACATACAGTGATATTTTGTTGATATACAGCAGGTGAGTGATTTATGGCTTTTAGAGTGTTAGGTGTCATATCTCATCACAGGACTGCAAATAAATAAGCATAGATAGCTCCGATAACTTCTGCCAACTGCCATACGCGTTGCCCTTTCCCAATTGACGTTTCGCTCGACCGAAAGTATCTCTATACAGTACCCCTTTCTCAATACAGATTTAGCCTTATAGTGCTTTATAGATTGCCCAAGGCTCCAAAAATAAAAGTGAGTTTGTGTTATTTCATTTGAATGTTTACGTTCCAGTTTTCAGTGGAAAAAATCGATCGGCTTTTTCTCGTATCTTTGTAGAATGTAAATCAACGTGAGAAAGATACGGTAGAGCAGTTACCAGTTCATCTCTCTCTCTCTCTCTCTCTCTCTCTCTCTCTCTCTCTCTCTCTCTCTCTCTCTCTCTCGTCCAGCATACCATTTTCAATGGTGTTATTTTATTTTATTTTATCGACATAAACACAGTCCCTTCACGAGGGGCTGTGACATGTACCGGTTCGCGTTCATCTCCCTGCGCTCTTTTTTTTGTTCCTGCCGTATTTCATATCATACAATCCGAACTAGAGTTGCTAAATGTTTGCGGTCTCATAATAGCGTGAATCGACGGATAAACGTTAGATGGAAGCATTGATGGTGAAGTGATAGTGAAATTCGAGCAATATACTTTGGCAGTCTGTCGTCTACAGGACGTGTGATGAACGCGAAACCCACATTGGCAAACCAGCTACTCGTAGCAGCAACCGCGTACGCCAAAACAAATTCCTAAGTGACAAGTTTAAGATTTGAAAGTCAAAATCAAAATGGCGACAACAGTAAAAAGATGAAAACGTCGATACTGACATTTTTGTGAAATGTAGAGGCCGAGAGCAACTCTGTAACCGCTATCGCTTTTTCCCGATGAAACTTACAGGCAAACTATTACCTCGTGCGTACTGAACCATCCAAGAAGCCGCAATCATAAACGTATGAAAAACGTCCATTCTGCAAGTGAAATTCCACTATTCAGAAAGTTGCAATGTTAAAACGACAGCAAAAACACGATTTAGTTATAATGTTTTACACTACATTAACCACGGATTGAAATACTGGACACTTCAAGGCCAAAATTTGCATCGTAACTATTAGACAAGCGGTTTGTTTCAGACTGAATTCCGAGAACGCGGCAACTATTATGTAAACGCTGCCAATCACAGGATTTGTCAGCTACGTGAAATTTGTAAAATTTGTTAACTTTGATACATTTATCTGTCAATCATTACTTAATGCATCAAAACACGGATAGCCGTCCCGGGGTCATGAATATTTACGAATGAGCAACAACTCTGTAGCGGATCAATTTGACAAAATGAATGGACCGGAGGCCCGAACGGTGTCCTATATCGCCCAAGTGTCCAGCCCTATGTGTTAATTGTCGTGCAAGATTGTGAAATTGTCGATAGCTGTTCGTAATATTTTTTATTTGTTTCGTATTTTTCATGTAGCCTGATGTTAAATAGGACTCTAAAGTTGTATAACGTAACCGTGCGAATATCATCGAAAACAGACTTTGTTTTAAGGTAAAGGGCGACGAATTCGGACGCGCACACGCTTTAGAACGTTTCTGCGCAGATTTAACTCCAGCCTGCCGCTAATGGGTTATTTTGTAGTGCATGTATTTAACATCACCTGTCATTGTTGAAATTGCGCTTTTACCTAATTTTTGGACCCAGTGTCTTAGAAATACATGTGACCTATAACGTCGTCATATTTTGACCCCCTAGGAAGCTGGTTTTTATTCCATATGAGCGAAAAATTAACATTTCTGTAACATTTATATGGCGCAAATTACCCATTCACCTGGAGATATTGTAAAAAGTAGCATGGTGACACCCTTTTATTAAAAGTGTAAACTAAATGGTATTATGTCAGGAGTTTATTCGCCAAGTTTGGTCAAAATGACACCACTCAAAGCGACAGGAAGAAAGTTCGAAAATTATGTAGTGATATAATTTCGATATCGTCATTTTGTAATCGATACTTATGTTAAAATTTCTTCACAAACATCATGAAAACTATACATTCGATAGATATGGATCTTAAGTCTTGGTATTTATTAAAATTAACTCATTTGCTAAGCGTTTTATAATTGCTTTCTTTAGTGTAAGTGAATTATATCATTTTTATTTATTTCTAACGACGCTATTTTAACGTCCGTTTCCATGGAAACGAGCGTGGTGACCCCCATTTTTTATTTCATTTTTGCACTTGCACAACTTCCAAGAATATGTGTGCAAAGTTTCAAGAAAATGACGCCACAACTTAATTTTGACGTAATTCGTAGTACTTCACCTTAACGCATGACTTTCGAAGACTTTGTACAGCCAATAGGCTTCATGATGTTTGAACCAATAGTTCTGTTCCCGCTGGTATAGGATATAAAGCTAGGTTTTACCGCGTTTTTGTTTTGTTTTTGTTTGTTTGTTTTTTCTTCTGTTATTCCGTGTAATGCACTTATCAGTGTTTTCCACGGGGACGGGAGTGCAGGGAAATTGATCGGACATCGTATTCCGGCAGCTGGGAATTTGATCGCTACGGTACGCCCAACCGTGGGGATTTGACAATGTCGCAAAATAATAATTTTTGTTTACTAATTACTATATTTACATTATACTTGCAATGTTTCGTTCAATTGAGCTTCGGTATGCAGATTCTAGGATCGGAATGGATCGATTTTCGTGTAACAATATCAATCAAACAATCAATCTTTATTATACTCAACTCACACTAGCAGAGAGTGTGGTATGGTACATTCCAAAATTGGACAAAGTACAAAATTGGACAAAGTACAAAACTGAACACTTTCAAGAGGACAGCAAAGTATCCAAGTTGTAAAATAAGCAAACTGTTTAATATGATTTAATATTGCAATTATACTCGTCTAGTGAGTGTTCTCCTGCTAAATTTGGCATAACAGTGTCGGACCTGACAATAACAACAACACACAATGCTTTCACTAGTTCTATACTTGAACAGATTCGGAATTAACGTGTCCACAAATGTAAATAGTACAGCCCTTCGTTCTCTGTGTTCTTGGCTTTCATTTTCATTTGTAGCGTTCAAAACACTGTTCACGAAGAGTGAGATTCTTATGTCAAGCTCATTTTCATGTTTAATTAATGTCTGTAATTAGGCTATATATCGATATTCAGTGCAAAGATTTAAATTGGCCCTTTGCCTTTTGCTGATCATATCTAGTGTTAGTTGCAGTAAAAGATTCATATCTATGACATTCTAATTTATAGATCATTTGCATATTTAATAAAACTTTAATAAGGCAATGTATCAAAATGCATTAGATTGGACTTCTTGGAGTACATTGCTTATATTTACTAGTACATTTATGATGACCATGTAACTCTGATTTAAAACTTGTACATAATGAAACTCTGTACTTGGGGTATATGCTGAAAGTGAATGTGATATTTATAACTTAATTTGATATGACTTCTAAGCTTCAGCAGCTACACTTACTTTAAGTCATGCTTGAATTTTATGAGTATCTCATATTATAATTAGCTAAATTAAGCCATCAACAAAACTAAATGGAGTGAATTTGATCCAAGTTTCATTTAACATATATTCTTTTGCTTAATGAGCATGCCATGAGTCGTCATTCTTACATTTTGCAATATTTTTTAAATAGATTTTTGAAAGTTTGATAAGTTTTCCCATATCATAATTAGTTCATTTGCATATATTTGCATATATTTTGATATGTATTTCCCTTTTTCTCTGCACAGATATCTGAAGAGCTGATCATAATTAATAACCAATTATAGCCTATGGCATTCACCTCCAGGGAGCACAGAAACGATAGTGAAAGATGTCAACTGTCAATCATACCAAATTCACTTTCTTTGACCTGATCATGCCATTGCTCCTACACAATTTGAAATGCATAACAGTTCGACAAAACAACCCGTTTGAATCATTTATGTCACAACTCAATTCCAAAGTCGCACTTCAAAAGTTTAACTTTATCTAACTTTAATGTAATTATTGTGTAAATTCCTGTGTTTGTTCTTTGTCATTTTATAGTGTAACTTGAAAAATGCACATTGTTTGTTCATTTTATTAAAACTAATTGCCCTGCTTCACTTACTCTAGGAAAAGAGTTATTAATACTCATGTGTCATGTAATCATTGTCAAAGGAAATATTTTGGTCTTCCATTATTTATATACGCCCGTGTAACTTCAGAGGCCCAATGCTTGCTTTTATATCATAGGAACGCATTTTTTTTTTGTAAATTTATGTAGTGACAAATTCTATAATTCAATTAACCTTGCATTTTTCAACTATTTCCGCGTGGGCAACTTAAATTTTTACTTTGATTATGTTTCGATTACGTTGACAATAGACACAGAATCCTACCATAACATACGCATTACGTTGATCAACAATGCATTTTATTCACATTCAACGCGAACGCAAACTTGCGACCTGCTGCAGACACAGAAAATGGGTTAAGAGTTAAACCAAAAGAAAAAGTTAAAACTTTGTTGGAAATTTACAAAAGACATATAGTCCTGGCAGTTTTGGCATACTAAAAATAGATTTGTCTCATTTTGCACCGATGCGTCGACCATCCCAACATTCAGTCTTCAATGGTACAGTGAGGTTACAGGCGCTATTTTTGAATGATGGATAATTTGGACGTTAATGTACCACCAAACAAGCAGTTTTGAAATAATCCAGACTTTAGATGACAGAAACTGTGATACAGTTTTGCATAGTATGCCACCCGATTCAGCGAGAGCTGAACGCTGACACTGCTTGTTACATTTGATGTCAACTTTCGTCGCAGTCACCAGGAGTAATCCTATTGTTCTTTTTTGAACTTTTCTACATCGTAAGAAAATCGTCGTCTGCCACAGCCTAAACTTTGCCAAAGAATATCTGATATACCGTTACTGTGAGGAAGTGTCAATTTATTTGTGTATGAACGAATACTAGCTTCATTTTATAAGCTATATAAAGATCTATGTATCAGAGGTGTCTTTCATCATTGACCCCAACTTATTTTCACCAAGAGGTGATTTACAGACCCATACTTTTATCTTTATATCGAAATTCGGACTTCGGTCTTTGAAACAAAGAGGACTGTTTTGGATTAAGTTTAGATCGGTACGTTTAAACGCACAGACTGGGCAATTTTCGAAAATGATGGTTTAGGGGCCCGTTTTAGCACTGCTAAAACCAGTACAGGTAATGTCCATATATAGGATAGTTGGGAAGAGCCAATGGCGTACCGTATATGTAATGAGGTTAAAGAGAGAACCAATCACGTACTGTATATGTAATACGGATAGTTTTCAATCGGATTCGAACCCACAACATACGGCATCAGTCGCCTAGCTGAGAGGCCTGAGACAGAACCAGTCGGCTAAATCTCCACTCCCAAAAAAGAGTGGTTCAATAGCCGGCTAAGTTGTTACATTTTTCTGACTGAGACCTTTCAACACGTTGTAGAGTTCGTGAAGCACTCGCGCACGCATGCTCACTATCATACATCGCACATACACACTTTATCGAAGCGAAGAAACGAATTTCATCGCTTTAACTGGGACAACGATAACCTCGGGACAATTCTGTCCACCAGCAGTGTTACCGACCCAGGATAGAAAATACGGATAGTTTTCAATCGGATTCGAACCCACAACATACGGCATCAGTCGCCTAGCTGAGAGGCCTGAGACAGAACAGTCGGCTAAATCTCCACTCCCAAAAAAGAGTGGTTCAATAGCCGGCTAAGTTGTTACATTTTTCTGACTGAGACCTTTCAACACGTTGTAGAGTTCGTGAAGCACTCACGCACGCATGCTCACTATCATACATCGCACATACACACTTTATCGAAGCGAAGAAATGAATTTCATCGCTTTAACTGGGCAAACGATAACCTCGGGACAATTTTGTCCACCAGCAGTGTTACCGACCCAGGATAGAAAATACGGATAGTTTTCAATCGGATTCGAACCCACAACATACGGCATCAGTCGCCTAGCTGAGAGGCCTGAGACCGAACCAGTCGGCTAAATCTCCACTCCCAAAAAGAGTGGTTCAATAGCCGGCTAAGTTGTTACATTTTTCTGACTGAGACCTTTCAACACGTTGTAGAGTTCGTGAAGCACTCGCGCACGCATGCTCACTATCATACATCGCACATACACACTTTATCGAAGCGAAGAAACGAATTTCATCGCTTTAACTGGGCGAACGATAACCTCGGGGACAATTCTGTCCACCAGCAGTGTTACCGACCCAGGATAGAAAATACGGATAGTTTTCAATCGGATTCGAACCCACAACATACGGCATCAGTCGCCTAGCTAACGGACGGTTAACTTGCTTTGAAATGTTATGCTGAGATCGCGATCCACCGTGACCGATAGAGTAAGACTGTTGGATACCGGATGCAATAGTTTTCTGAGTTTCTTTACCCTTGATCATGTTCGGCAAAGCGTTATTGGACGTTTTTCGTACTCTTTACCAGCTTTTGGTTGACTTCTCGGCGATTGATCCGGCGCGCGTTGTTTTGAGCGAAGGGTCAATCGTACAGGGAAATGCATGGTGATCGAAAAAAAAATCGTGCTCCATCGTAATCCGATCACTTTCAAGAACAGTTGACCCATCGTTGCAAAGCTTGAAGCATTTTCCGTGCTACAGATGGAAAGGTTAAATTAAAATTTGACAAAAATAGGCGATATTTGGTGACAAATTAACTTACTGTAAATTTACAAGGGTCAAATCATGATTTCTGGGAGTGGTACCTGGCCAGGAAAATCATCCAAAGAAGTAATTTTCGATGTAATAACCAGTGGACGTCGGCTCACGGGAAAATGGTTGAAAATACATGTTTATATTATCGAGGTAGCTAGCAGAAGTAGACAATAGGTTGTGAACTGACCAGTGTTATAGTACCGGCCGAAGTAAACTACCAAAAATGTCTATGGACTGGCTTGTGGCGATGAATTTGTGACCAGCAAGTGCGATTGATACGCCACAACACTGCTGCAAATTGTGTTTCATATCCGTTTATGTATTTAAGATCAGCGATCAGAATGACTTCCAAATGTCGATATGACTTCAAATGAGTCATTTTATATATAAGTCATGATTGATATAGACACTAGCCCTCCCCGTTGTTAATTCTGTACTCAGCCCTTATTTTGTACATTTTTTTTCAACTTTCGGTATTAAATACTAAAATAGCAGCTGATATTACTTCAGAAACGTCCGTGTGACAACAAAAGCGTCCATTATGCGGTAGGTGTTGTCAGACTTGTTTAAACCCCCATCTTACCGGACATTTAGGATGGGGACCACTTTGAAGTCGGTAAGAGTAAGATACGGCAAACGCAACTTGTCAAACGATCAAATTTCTGTCTTCGCATGGCACACAAGCGCTCACTGGTTATCAATAGCGTGTACACAAACACGAGTAAATTGCACGCAAAATGACGTTCTAATATTCTTAAAGATTGATAACAGGGAATGTTCGGTGAGAAAACTACAGGCAAAAATGTCTCTGCGCTGAAGATGTTAACTGTTTTATTCGCTCCGCTGCGCCCACAGTTACGTGTGGTTCGATACACGGTGGCCGCCGTGGCCATGCATGGCCACTGCGCCCACCGTGAATAAAATCACACGTAACTGTGGCTGCGCCGACGTAGCCCGTTTTTTTTTGCTTCACTGACGACAAAGTGCTCTTCTGGATAATAAAAATCATCCTCACACTGCGATAAGAACATGCAATTTTCTCTGTCGTAATTTTTATCGGTAATGTCATCCATTTTACGATAACTAGCACCGAATCAAAGTGAAATGAAATCTTGCAGACGACATTTTTTTATGGTTACAAAAAAAAATAATTCGGCTTTAAATTGCTGAATACTCATCTACATAAAGAAATAGCATAATGTTTTTGGTATTGCACTACAGTGCAAATACCGGTAGTACGCGCGCGCGCTTCGATGCAAGTAAACTGTGGTACATACGTAATAATTAGAGGTTATTACCCAATATCGCCTGTTCCTGTGTCGTATCAGCATGAGTCAGATGAGTGTCATTTGTGCTGCGTCAGACACGAGATGAAGTCGAGTGTCTGACGCAGCACAAATGACACGAATGAAAAGCAGTCGGTAAATGATTGTTGGGTATGTCTGCTTTTGTTGGCAACAAAACAAAGCCGGCCGTTGTCTCTGAGTGAGCTACTCCAGGTTACCGGATTTTATGTTTGATGTAGGTGCAAAAGCGTTTCATAGTCGACTGTTTATTGTCATTTTGCTGTGGTGGAGTAAAAATATCTGCAATGTAATTCCAATATGTCTGTCGGAGTCTTTTTGTACGAGATGTTTCATTTCATGATCAGGGTTGGCGGATTTTTTCATGATCTTGTATAATCTATCGCTTTTTGTTACCAGTTGTCTGATTTCTTGTGTGATCCAAAGAAAACCGTCCTTTGCACTGGCAATTTTATGTGGTATATGCTTTGCGATGGCATTTACTAATGACTGTTTAAAAGTATTCTATAGATCGTTTACACTTCGCATTATCTTTCACCATTTTCTCAATTTTTGAGAGTATTGATGTCATGTGCTTCTGTAAACTTTCCCATCTGGCTGTTTTGTACAATGGTATATTGTGAGGTTTCTGTTTATTACGAAAGGGACTCATGTTAACTGCCATGTAAACGATATCATGATCAGAGATACCAGGCATCGCTTCAATATGTTTAATTTTGTTGGGCAAATTTGTAATAACGGATCCAAGGTATTTGCATTTCTAGTTTGATCTTCAAAAACTTGAACAAGGCCATTATCATCAAGGATATCTGAAAACGTATAATGAATGTTGGCATACTATGTATTTGGTTTCATGGTTTTTGATTTCCCAATTCCATCCGGGGAGATTAAAGATTCCACCAACTTTTAAGCATGAATTTTGCATACTACTAGCCCTACTAATGGGTGTTTCAAATTGTGATAAAATATTTTGTTACGTGCAGAGAAAACGAACAAAAAGGGTGAACTCAGCAGTTTCCGTTTAAACAAAATTTATTACGAAAATAAAACTAATTGCTAAGTCAGGGATAGAGTACAAGCTTTAAAAGTGTACAGACTACTTATCTCAGCTGGACGGCAAAGCTCCAGTCTCAGAGTTGTAACAGTCATCGGATGAATGAACAGTCCTTTGGCTTGCAGGCTTGAAGCTGCACAAAGTCCACAGTATAAATCCAGCGTTGGCAGTGAAGGTCTTGAAAAGTCTTGAGAATGACTACTGCTGGAGTTTAGTAACACACAAGAGACACGATCCCAAAAGTCTGACTGGAAGCTGTGCACGTCCCTTTTATACCCATGTGCTTACATAAAGGCAAGGCAAGAACAATCTAGAACTTTTATTGACATGCTAATTACTGTTCTAAAATTATCTCTCTTACACAACATGACTAATTGAATTCAAGGTTGTGAGGTCATTAAGGGCAGTGACCTTGAGAATGTTGTAGACTAATTGAACTCAGGTCATGATGAGTGTGTGAAAATGACCTACATAACACACCCCCTCTTCAAAAAAGAAAAATTTTTCAAAGAAAAATCTTTCTTTTGCAAATGTAATCTTGAAAAAATTTAAGTACTCAAATGTTTACTCTCAAGTAAAATTTCTTGAAAGTGAACAACAATAAACTCTAATACGAGAGAGACAGTCTGCAATTGAATTGTCTCTGCCTTTGATATGTCTAATGTCAAGATTAAACTCCTGTAACATTAAACTCCATCTTAGCAATCTCTGATTTTTGCCTTTAAATTTCTGCAGAAAAACAAGAATGGTGTGATCAATATAAACCACTATTGGCTGATTTGAAGAAGTAACATGAACTTCAAAATGCTGTAAAGCTAATATCAAAGATAAACACTCTTTTTCAATTGTAGAGTAGTTTCTCTGGGATTTGTTAAATTTGCGTGAAAAATAGCAAACAGGATGATCTATACCATGACTATCCTTCTTGCAATGTGGTATTGGAAAACTTGAAACGGCACTGAATTTGGCATAAAGTATGCATGGCAAAGTCCAGTTTTTTTTATTGAGTTCGATAAAGTCATTGTTCGGCAAATACTTGGCTTCCTCTTGGAGATATTCCGCTTTTGCAGGATTCAGTCCGTCTGGATGTTGTTCCACTGGATTACTGTCGCAGACATCTTCGTTGTGGTAGGTGATGTTTGTCTTCGTTGGAATATCTTGGAACAAATGTTCATGGATTGGTTCTTTCAGCTGTTGTTGTTGTTCTGGCTGGAGGTGTGCCAACTTTGTAGACTCCAGCTTCTCCAGGATTTCTGAGTTCTGAAGCTTGACCGAGCCCAGCTTTGAATTTAGAGTATTTTCACTCAAGTCAGTTTCAGTATCACTATCTTCATAATGGTTTGAACTGACTGCACTGACAGGCTTTGTTTTAGTAGGATTATCCCTATCCAAATATGGCTTAAGCATATGTATGTGACATAGCCGTTTTTGTTTTCGCCTGTCAGGTGTTATTATGATGTAATTTAAATCGCTCAATTTTTTTCAATTAGATATGGCCCAAAGTAACGAGCATGGAGTGGTTTGCCAGGAGTTGGAAGTAGAACAAGAACCTTTTGACCTGGTTCAAACTTCCGTTTTGAGGTGCTTTTATCATATTTGATTTTCATTGACTGCTGACTCGAGATTTTCTCTGGCTAATTCACATGCTTTAGAGAGTTTTGTACGAAAATCTGACACATATTGCAAAATATTCAGACAATCATCATCGTCTGATAGGAATTTCTCTTTAACGAGCTTACGTGGGCCAAGGACTGTATGTCCAAATACAAGCTCAAATGGGCTAAAACCAAGAGACTCTTGAATTGACTCTCTAACAGCAAAGAGCAGAAAATGAATTCCTTCATCCCACTGCTTCTCTGTGTCAAAACAGTAGGTCCTAATCATGTTTTTCAAAGTTTGATGAAATCGCTCAAGAGCACCCTGACTTTCTGGATGATAGGCGGATGACCTATACTGTTTAATGCCTAGCTGATCCATTACTTGTTGAAAAATACCAGACATAAAGTTGGAGCCTTGATCGGACTGGACACATTTAGGGAGGCCAAATAAAGAGAAAAATTTGACTAAAGCTCTCACTATAGTCTTTGTCTTTATGTTTCTCAGTGGTATGGCTTCTGGGAACCGAGTTGATGTACACATAATTGTCAACATGTACTCATTTCCTGATCTTGTTTTTGGTAGGGGCCCAACACAGTCTATTAGTATCCTACTAAATAGTTCTTGAAATGCAGGAATTGGCTGTAAAGGGGCCTTTGGAATGGTCTTATTTGGCTTTCCTACCATTTGACATGTGTGACAAGTTTTACATAAATGTGTTACATCCTGCCTGAGATTAAGCCAATAAAAGTGACTGGGAATTTTATGATAAGTTTTCCTAACTCCCAAATGACCAGCCCAGGGCGTTTCATGGGCCAGGCGCAATATTTCAGCACGATAGGGCTTTGGAACCACAATTTGATGTTTTATAGCCCAATCGTCATCAACCAAGACATCTGGAGGTCTCCATTTACGCATGAGAATACCAGATTTTGTATAATAGGAAACAGAGCTATCTGAAGTTTTACTTCATCATCTACCCTGTCAAACAAACACAAAATATCTGGGTCTTTGTGTTGTTCTGCAATGAGATTTGATCTAGAAAATGTCTGACCTTGGTCAGCAGAAGTTTTACTGGAAGTTTCAAATCCACGAGGGATAACGGAATGATCCGTGTCAAACACCTGACTGAGAAAGGTGTCATTTAAGTCAACATCTGTGACATTATTTTTGAGAGTATTTTGATTCTCGGAAGTTTTCTTTGACATGGCTCGAGTAATAGCACATGAAGGGAAAAGGGCCGGGAATTTCTTCCTCTATTGGCTCTGGATTCTGATCTAAATTAGGATTATCAGTCACAAGTGGATTAGTAATGACCTTGTCCCCAGCAAGGTCGTTTCCAAAAAGAAGGTGAATCCCTTCAAAAGGCAAAAAAGGCCTAATACCTAAAGTCAGAGGTCCAGAAACAAAGTCAGAAGACAAAAAGACATTATGGAGAGGAACAGGAATAAAGTCATTGCAATCTACCCCTTAATAAGAACTTTAGAACCTGAAAAGGACTTTTCAGAAAACGGCAGGGTATCTGCCAACAAAAGAGACTGGGAAGCCCCGGTATCTCTTAAAATTTTGACAGGGGTAGCGGAAGAAAAATCACTAGAAAGTGATATAAAACCATCATGAATAAATGGTTCGAAAATACCCATTATGCTATCTTGAGAAGAATTGACCTTGACCTCATTAATTGGGGATAAGAGGGGTTTGACCTCAGAAAATGTGTTGCACACATTATTAGACTCTAATTGAGTTGATGAAGAAATAAAGCCGGTGGGCTTAAATCCACTTTGACCTCTTTGACCTTCATGTTTTCTTTTCAATTTGAAACACTCTGACATTAAATGGCCGTCTTTCTTACAATAATAACAAGAAAGTGTACCGAACTGTTTGTCAGAAGGAGATTGAAACTTGGGATCTGATGATGTGGGAGTGTTACTTGAACTCTGTGAACTATTGTCATTTGATTTCCTACTCTCCTTTGAGAAATTCTTGGATGAAAAGGAGGAGTTAAATTTACCCGCATTGTTTCTGTATGAAAAGGACTGGGATGGTTTGCTGAGAAATGAAGATTTGTGGGTCAATGAATAATCATCGGCCAAACGTGCAGCAACCTCCAATGTATCTGCCTTTTGTTCATTGATAAACGTCTTGATGTCACTCCGAATGCACCTTTTAAATTCCTCAATCAAACAAGTTGACGTAATTTTTCATAATTCTGACTGACCTTTTCAGAAGAACACCAACGATCAAACAGTTGTTCTTTTGTTCGAGCAAATTCAACATAAGTTTGATCCTTCACCTTCTCACAATCCCTAAATTTCTGACGGTAAGCTTCAGGCACAAACTCATAGCCCTTGAGAATGAATTCCTTCACAGAATCATAATTTGAAGCTGCTCTACTGACAACTGAATGTAAATTTCTCTGGCTTTACCCACCAAAGCACTCTGCAAAAGCATAGACCAGGACTCCTTAGGCCAATTCAGACTCTGAGCAATTTTCTCAAAATGAAGGAAATATTTATCAACATCCTTTTCTTGGAAAGGGGGAACTAACCTGAAATGCTTAGTGATGTCAAACTTGTCTGAAGGGAAGAATTTTCCTGACTGTCCAAGCTCTAAACGTTTTATTTCTACCTGTAATCGCTGTTCTTCTAATCGCAATTCTTTTTCTCTCTGTCTTTCTTCCATTTCTAATCTTTCCTGCCTTTCTTTTTCTTTCTGTCTTTCTTCCATTTGCAATCTTTCCTGCCTTTCCCTTTCTTCCATTTGTAATTTTTCCTTTTCTAATTCCAATTTCTTAAGCTCCAAATCTGCCTGTATTTCTAATTCTAATTTTTTGAGTTCGAAGGAAGACTCAGGCTCATAATCTTTTAAGGCAGACTCCTCAAAATGGCCAGAATTAACTAAATGTTTTGCAATCTTGAACTGTATTTCTCGCTTGCGCATAGATCTTTTGACATCTACTTTAAGGAAATTTGCCAGTGCTATGAGGTTGTCTTTTCTGAGGGAATTAAATGTGTCCTGATCAAGGTCATCCATAAATTCGTCTGGCTTGAATTCCGCCATGATTGAATTTCGCTGAGTTCACAGTATACAGTAGTTTTGAAAAGGCTGGCAAAATGTTGTCAAACGGCTCAAAATATTCGTATCCCGGACGAGCCCCCAATTTGTTACGTGCAGAGAAAACGAACAAAAGGGTGAACTCAGCAGTTTCCGTTTACACAAAATTTATTACGCAAATAAAACTAATTGCTTAGTCAGGGATAGAGTACAAGCTTTAAAAGTGTACAGACTACTTATCTCAGCTGGGACGGCAAAGCTCCAGTCTCAGAGTTGTAACAGTCAGTCGGATGAATGAACAGTCCTTTGGCTTGCAGGCTTGAAGCTGCACAAAGTCCACAGTATAAATCCAGCGTTGGCAGTGAAGGTCTTGAAAGTCTTGAGAATGACTACTGCTGGAGTTTAGTAACACACAAGAGATCACGATCCCAAAAGTCTGACTGGAAGCTGTGCACGTCCCTTTTATAAAGCCATGTACGTACACTAAAAGGCATATAAGAACAATCTAGAACTTTTATTGACATGCTAATTACTGTTCTAAAATAATCTCTCTTATACAACTAATTAAATTTCTAGAACATTCCAAACATGACTAATTGAATTAAAGGTTGTGAGGTCATTAAGGGCAGTACCTTGAGAATGTTCTAGACTAATTGAACTCAGGTCATGATGAGTGTGTGAAAATGACCTACATAACAGTATTCACTTGAGGTTCTTAGGTCGTAGTATGAACAGACCAGGAGATTCTTATTTCTGGCAAGTTGATCTTTGCCCATGCAATTTCTCAATCTCTTTGTAACTTGTTTACTTGAGAACCTAGGTAAGTGTCACTGGCAGCAATTAAGACTCCTTCCTCAGAAATACTTATTCAGTCTTTTCTCCAGAGTTTGAAGTTAGATGGAAATATTTGACTATCACTTATCGATGATGGATCAAGCCATGTTTCAGTACCGATGACAAATACCTGGTTTGGTACAGGGAAGCACAGTTTCACTGAGTTTCTTCTCTTTTGACTGGCAGCTGATGTTAAGTATACAGATTGGCTGTGAGCGTTTTGCAGACGACCTTATTTGTTTCCGTTCAGGAGTCGACGTGTGAATTGGTTTGATCACATCAACTTAGAAGCTTCCATGTATCGATAAATCTGCCAGAACACTGTAATGGTTGTATATGTCAAGACTTTATAAACCAAAACATGACAAGCTGTAATTAGGATTGCCACATTTCATGCAGTCCCAATGAATACCACTACTTTCTACTAGTTCGGTGTTGGTACTACTATGATTCCCTGGCAATTGGTATTGAACCACTAGTCAAGGTATTGCATGTTATCGCTCTTTGGTGCCAAGCTGTTGACAGGCCATATGTTCAACAAACATATGCAGTACTGCCCGCTGGATCCGGGTTAGTTTGTACATCGTTGCAATTAAGATAAATAGAAATATAAGAAATTGGGGGTGGGGACTTGGGCTTACATTTACCACACTGAGCATCGTTCTTCATGATAACGGCAATGTGTAAGCTGTTCGTGGTCAGCTTCGATGGATTGAACTATGTTGTAAAAGAGCAGCATGGAAAATTGAATAGTGATGAGCGCCGCCATATTGGTTTTATGATGAATCTATTGGTGATGCAATGCAAATTAAAAATAGGAATATCAGAAACATCTTACCGTAGTCTTCTTGTGTACTTCACGTCGAAAAGACTTGAAAAAGACTAATCTGCATTGGTGTTTTAGCAAGGGTAACGACGACACACACTGCAGGGTACGTCTTTCCAAATAGCTCCCTGAAGAAGTGGCGTCACTTCATGGTATCTTTCAATGAGACTTAATTCATTATTGAGCAGTCGACACAGGTGTCTCCAATTTTAAAGACGTTTATACAAAATTTCAGAGAGCAAGTAAGAAGAAAAAAATATAGGCTGGAAAGGAAATGATGAATATAATATTCTTCCCGTTTGACGAAAGCCCCTTTAGTGATATATTTATTGCTTAAATTAAGTTTGAGTGTGATGCATAATAGAAAGTTTGTATGTGCGAATGTGTCATGAATAGAGTGTAGAGAGAAAATAATTCCAGCAACTTAACTCGGATATTGAACTAGTCTTTTTGAGAGTTGGATTTTGCCTAGTGATTTTGACTGCGTTGTCTTTGCTAGGAGACCAGGCACCATACGTTAGAGCTCTAATCCGATTTGGAATTAAGGTAGTATGCGCCCCGAAAGTGAAAGATTTAAACTTTTGCTCAAACTTTCCTAAATGAAACTTGCAACCATTCTCTTACCAAATCAAAATAAAAATCAGGGATCAACCCGCATAGTTTAGAACTAGCGAAACAATGCACTCAACATTTTGCGATATTTTTAATGCAAAATTGCCACTACCCCAGTGTGTTAATTTTATTTGGTAAAATAAAATTTTAGATTTCCGAAAAACTAAAATGGTGAAAGTTTTTTTTCTCAAAGAGCATTAAAATGAGCCCTCTAAAGTGGTAGATCAGAAAAGAATTGGAGAAATTTGAGAGTCAGAATATCTTTCCAAGGGGCTTATTCTACCTTAACTGGATTATATGGTGGGATGTTGATCAATGATTCTTCATACATAAATGTACTTTGTATACGCCGTCTTGGTGAGTCAGTCTACTTATCAGCAAGAGTAATTGTTTGTAGACGTCTCCAACGTTAAATTTCCCGTTAGACGAGACTACTTCATAGGCGAAAACTCAATGTCAAGCAATTCTCCGCATTCACAGTGCCAGTCTACCATTTGGAATCGTACTTTCACGACGTCGACCGTAGTCGTTAGCCATTGTTCTTGGCTTACCTGATTTGTGTTTATGTTTTCGAGATTAGTTGAAGCTAATGAGAAGGCCTATGACATACGGAAAGCATTTCAAATTGATGTAAAATTCACCGTCGATCTATTTCTATCCTTTCATGTATACATAGCTAAATATTTAGTAATTGTGAGGTTGACTATTCAACGTTATGCTATACGCAATGTTCGGTTCTCACCTTAGTCTAGTCGGAAGGTAGGGTTCCCATGCACCCCATGGATGTATTTTTTAACCTACATTTTTGTAATCCTCAGGGTCTATATTTAATGGCTTTTGATGTTCCCAAAATCAAATAGTGTCCCATGGGGTTCATTTGGCGCCATCTTTGCCGCCATTTTGGCCGCCATCTTGGATTTCAACAATGGGGTAGGGTCACGTATTTACCGCTCGACGGAAACATTAAGAATAAAATACTATAAACGTTACATTCTTAGAAAGCCAAGATTATGGCCGTTTCATTGATATATAACTTAATAGGGATAAATTAATATTCGAACGTCAATTAGGCTTTATATCGGCCATTGACCGTAAATTGTAAAATTTGCTAAATTTCACACCCAATAATTAAGTTCCCGTTCCTCCAAACGATTTTTCATAGGTATCTATATATTTTTTGGAAGAACTTAGTGCAATAAACAAGAAAATGACATTAAAAGTATTTGTCCTGAGATTTAGTGGGTGCATGAGCTTGTTTTCTTATTACGCGGTATGCCATGTATCCGTGTGTAACATAAGGGGTAGGGGTAATGTTTCCCTTTCTGTTTCGAATCATGAATGATGAAACCATGAAAATGTTACATTTTTTGAAAGTGCTGCGTCAGACCTTTCTAAAAATATATAGATTTATGGGGGAAAATTGCATATTTAAAAGTTACAAAGCTTAAACCTTTCAGTTTGTGTCGTTTAGTGATTTTAAGTGATTTTTTAAGAACGAAATTACAACATATGGGGTAGGGGTAATGTTTCCCTTTCTGCCTCGAACCATGAATTATGAAACCATATAAATGTTATACTCTTTGAAAGCTCTGAAAAGGGCCTTACCAATCAGCGAGGAGAAGCAATAACAGGAAGCGTCATATCACGTTGTTCAACCCCCTTTCAGTAAGAACGTGGAAACTAACATCGCAGGAAATTTCTCCAACTTGTTGATAAATATTTTCCAAAGGGGTCTAACTTCACAAGATTTCAACAGAAACACAAATAAAAGGAGTTATAGCTGTATGAGGTATATGGCAAGTATAATCAAATCGCACAATAAGAGGGTAATCTCCGGAGAACAGCGTAAGGACCGACCAGCTGATTGCAATTGCAGGGTTAAGTCGGCATGCCCCTTTAAGGGTAACTGTCAAGTCAAAGGCGTGGTGTACAAGGCCAACTATCAACGGAGGACAACTGAGAGAGGGTTTATATCGGCCTCACTGATAACACCTTCAAGACGCGCTACACTAATCACATGAAGTCGTTCCGCAACGAGAGATACAAAAACGACACCGAGTTATCAAAATATGTATGGAACTTGAGAAATAAGGGACAAGACTTTGACATTTCATGGTCGATCATTGATAAAGCATTGAGCTACTCTAACATGTAAAAGAGATGTAATCTTTGTATATCAGAAAAGCTGCACATTATCAATGCTGACAAATCTACACCGTTAAACAAACGCTCTGAGTTGGTTTCAAAATGTCGCCACCAAAACAAATATTATTTATCGAATTTTAACACTACCTACAAATAGAATGGTCCTCCCGATCATATATGTAAGAATGTCGAGCTAGTAATCCTTTCACTCTATCTGAGGATTGCAAGATGCATGAAACTTAGTAATAGATTTCATTACTTTGTACTTGAAGTAATCTGTTTATTTATAACGCTCTGCTTTTTGCATTGAGCACTCTAATTTCCCTCGAGGACATCTGTATACTTCGAGATATTATATATATATACATATATATATATATATATATATATATATATATATATATATATATATATATATATATATATATATATATATATATATTACACACCATTCGGTGTAACGAAATTTCGGCTTAATCGGATTTATGAATGGAAGCATACCTGTAAACATTTGCACATCTCCTGGGTGACGGGCCGCTTTACTCATTAAATAAATAATAATATAATAATATAATTTATTCTTCTAAAGCGTATAACATAGAATACACCATCTCTATACGCTGTACAGTTAAAATCTGAAAAAAATAGTTACACAACACAATAAAAATACATACAATACATTTGTTCACTAATCTAAAAATATACACAGAAGTAAAACAGTTTAAAATTTAAAAACATTTTGTCAGTAAAAAGTCTAAAAAGCTGTTTTAAAAAAGGTAGGTTTTGACCTGCGATTTAAAATAATTAAAATGTTGGTTGATCGAATGGCCTCTGGTAGCTTATTCCACAGCTTAGGAGCACACACTGAGAATGCTCTATCGCCATAACTCTTGATCGTTTTAATTTTTGGCTGAACTAGTGATACACTAGAATTGCTCCTCATGTTTTCACGTATTGGCATCCTGACAGTTATTAGTTCAGAGAGGGTAACGCGGCGCTGTATTACAATGAATAATTTTAAATGTCAGACAAAGAATTTTGAATTGAATTCGCTGCTCCACTGGCAGCCAGTGAAGAGCCTGCAGGACAGGAGTCATGTGACACCTATCCCTCACTCTAATCCTGGCTACCAGCCGAGCAGCAGAATTCTGTATGAGCTGTAATTTATTTATTTCATAATCAGGCAGACCGAAAAGTAAGCTGTTACAGTAATCAATTCTAGACGTCACGAAAGCGTGAACCAATTTTTCTGCAGAATGCTGGTCCAAAAACTTCCTGATTTTTCCTATTCTCCATAGGGCGTGTGATGCAGCACAGCACACACTAGCCACTTGTGGTGATAAAGTAGCACCAGAATCTAGGATGACACCAAGGTCACGGACTTTATCAGATGGTCTCACAAAACTTTCATCAATCCGTATATCAGGTGCAAGCCCCCGCACTTCGCTTTTCCTGTTTTGGACGAGAACCAGATTATTTCGGTCTTCGAGTCATTGAGTGCGAGCAAATTTGCTCGCATCCAATGACGGATCTCGTCCACACACGCCTCAATAGAAGCGGTGACAGAGCTCGTGGGGGAATCGCAAGTGATATACAGTTGCGAGTCATCAGCAAAAATTACTGTCTGAAGTCCATGCCGGACAATAATGTCTTCGAGTGGAGACACGTACAAGGAGAACAAAGAGGGCCCCAGTACCGCCCCCTGTGGGACACCGTACTTTAGCACGTGCGCGTTTGACACCATCGAGCCACCAATCGAGATCTGCTGCGTCCTCCCATCCATGAACGATCTGACCCAGTCAAGTACTGGCCCCTCAAAACCAAACCTATGGCGCAGTCTTTCGATCAGGATATCATGGTCGATGGTGTCAAACGCAGCTGATAGATCCAGTAAAATCAAAACAACATCAACCCTCCTATTGAGAGAGAGCATAATATCGTTATGCACTCGGAGGAGTGCCGTCTCAGTACTATGGCCCTCACGATAGGCGGACTGAAATCTGCCAAACAAGGAGTTCTCACCAAGATATTTTGTGAACTGTATATGCGCACATTTCTCAATAAATTTATCCAGAAACAGACAGTTAGATACTGGTCGGTAGTTTTTCAGTTCGTTTCGGTCAAGACCGGATTTCTTAATAAGAGGTCTAACTATGGCTGATTTACAGTCTTGTGGAAAGGTACCCCTCGCGAATGACTCATTAACAATCTTCGCCAACAACAGCGCTAAAGACTCAATACAATCCTTAACTAGACCAGTAGGCATTGTATCAATTGCCGACGTTTTTGTCGACATCTGGTTCACAACACGAGTAACATCTGCTATGGTCAATGGAATAAAATTCATCAACTTTGACTGACAAGGTGTCGAAACGTCATCATAAGGGCTGCTGCTGACGAGACTCGAACGAATCAAAGAGATTTTGCGAACAAAAAAAAAAAAAAAAAAAAATCTGCAAAAGCATCTGGGATCAAGGCAGTTTCCAATAAAAGTTATCCGCGTAAATAAAACACAAAATCGCTCCAAAAATCATGCACTTTGTTACATTAATTTTGATCCATTCACATCAAAGAAAAACAAGAATACTGTTCATGTGATAAATATATAATCCCATGGAATTTTTCTCTGTTTGACGTCATCATATACTCGTGTATTTTGCGGAGCATGCACATAACGTATAAAAGCTGCCTATATTCAGTTTGCGAAGATCAGTTCTCTAGTCATCTGCTCTCTTCTCAAGCCACTCGGACTCTAAGAAAGTTAAGATCCTATTGAATTTTTTTTTTCGAGTAAAATGGCGATTCCGTTCCAGTTTCCTCTCCAAGAAAACATGTATTATGAAAATGTTGCATGGAAGAAAAACTTCACGTCTGTACACGCCTTTCTTGTTTATAAGCAGTGTATTTCTTCAACAATCATTATTTCTATCTAACCAAAATAGCCATTGGTCCTTTTTCGTACATTTTATTCGAGTCCTCTTAATTTTAAAGGCATACTGTACTGTCACCTGTTCCACTTTTGCCACAGTGACAATGAAAGAGAAAATCTAACCAATCACAGATTTTAAGCGGGGGTCCGCTTTTTAAAAACAGCGCCATCACACGCGGATTTTTGAATACCAAGGAACGCCCATTTGACCATATATTGGCATATTTAGATTACAGGTGACTGTATACCTTTAAATTTGTGGTGTATATAAACTTGTAATACCCTCGGTGTTCTGCAATGGTCTGCAGTTTTGGCGAAGAACTCTGAAGAACTCTTGGCCTAATGCCCGTCACGAACACAACCATAATTTTTCTCATGGCACCCCCATGTTTATGACGTAGCTTGATCACCTAGTATTATGGTGATTGTTAAACTCGCTCAGTATTGGCAGAGAATGATTTTATGGTAAGCCATTGTGCCGATTTAGTGATATTTCGACAGAATAATTATTTGCATGGCTACCTTGAGCTTTGTGCTCGTTTACACCCATGAACTGGACTGAAGTGTTGATCGTAAAAAGTGCAAAGACTGTCATTTCATGGGCGCCAGTTACTAATCTGATTGTACAGTCGACTGAAAAGTAAATACATACATTGATCTGGACAGGGGATGATAAAAGTATGCATATTTTAGAGGGTTTTTAAAGGGAACGTTGATGTAGTATGTGATGGATTAATCAAGCAATACTCATCAAATAAAACTCAAAGAGAGGTCCTACGCTTTTAGTTTTCAACGTCGTCTCTCTTTACGACACTTCGATAGGTAAAACGGCAATTCCTCGTAGAACCGAATTTAAAAATGATTGTACTGTATATGACTTGATACTTTCTGAATTTTACTGTCGAAGTTCAAAGCTTTGCTCCAGAAAACAACATGACGACATGGGCAAAGAGATATTGGACTTCTGACGTCAGTTTTTTATTCTCTGTACTTTAGAGTGAAAGTTAGTACGGTCACTGCAGCACCACTCCAAGGATAATATGAACAAAAACTATATGCATTCCTAAATTTCAGCTTGTTCTGGTAGCTCGAGTTACCTGTAAACGAGAGTACATCGAAAAAGGTCGAAAACAAAGTGCCAGATAATACATAGCTTGCATTTGATCGCAATTATTGAATGACTTCTAGAACTATTAAAGGGTACAAGATAGTGAGAAGATCTGGCACGATGCCTTAGCGGGGAAATAGATACCTTGTACGCGATTATAGTTTGGTTAATAAGGCATGACTCTCTCTAACTCCTTCCCACTCTCTTATCCTATCTCTCATCCTCTCATCCCCTTTACATCTCTCAAGCTATATTTGTCTGTCTCCATTTCCCCTGTCCCATTCCGCTTGCAAACCTTTCAATTTTAAATCTTCTCGAAATATCATTCTCCACAGCTTTTCACCGCTGTACGTTTTCTCCCTTTCTTTCTCTCTTCGACAAAAGTTTTGTCGGAGTTGTGATTCTTTTTCGGTTTGATGATGTGCATTGGGGTCCGGGTAATTGTCTTGAACGTGATTGGTAGGTTTATTCTCTGAAATATGGGGTGAATGTTGGCCGAGTGTTTGTCATGTTTTATGTTATTTGATCATCTTCACAGTAACGTTTTATCTGGCTAGCTTTGCAACTAACCAATCATCGCTATGTGTACATCACATCTGCATTTTAATCCACCAATAGTAACACGTACACGTAGCAGCACTCGCACCTTTTGCCACGTCACTGTCAGTTGAAGTTGAAGTATGCCTCAGTTCACGCCTATAGCCAGAACGGCAACATGTAAAAGTGTGTTTCTGAAGATTTCAGGTAGTAGCCATTACCAGTTATATTTTCTCAATTTCACTGTAGACTTTTCCTTTTAGCAGTTCAGGTATTTAATAATTCATACTAAGTTTCAAGGTTACGTTTAATGTCTAGTGTTTAACGTGAAAGTTTGCAAAGAGTATTTTGTTCCGAGAGTGTTTTCTTTCTTGTCGCAAAAGTCAATGCGTGTTGTATACCTTACCTTATTTTAGAGTCTAGCCTTTCAGTGTGTTTTATGTTTGTAATTTTCTCAGCTAAAGCCTGTAGCAAGAACGACAAGATGTAAAACTGTGTTTCTGTATATTTCTGTGAAGTATAATAAAAGGTTGACAGTTTCAATTGCAACTGGTGTGAAGAGTTTCCATTGAAAGCGCTAAACCATGACATTTATTTTCCAATCAACTCATAATTATCATTATTTCCCCTTGCCCCTCTTTATAGCAATGACTCTACTGCCTTTATTTGTCCAGTCCTTGTCGGTGCTTTTCTGGCTTCTGTCACTTTTAAATCACTTAACTTTCCCTTCGTCCCACTGTTTCTACTTCTCACTATCTGGTTAAATCTCATTCGCAAAGTTTGTCTTTAAAATCTGTCTCACTATTACTCCTCGCATATCTGTAATTCAACTTAAATTTCGTTTAAAGTAAAGTGTTGCTCGTCTTGGCAAACCACAACAGCACAAACGTATTGGATTTCGAAAAAAAAAGAGAATGTTCACGTGCCGTCATAAGATATGCTCATTCTGTCTCATATGATTCGCCAGAATACGTCACGTCACTAGAAATAGCTGCAAAATTGTAGCGCTACGGTGAGGCGTCGGTGATTTTTGTTTTTTGCGACTTCGCTCACCAGTAGCGCAACAATGCTCCCAGAAACACCGATGCCCAACGCACGCCCAATGTTCATGGAACGCGATCGACGTGTTCGAACAAATTCCAACCTAATAAACGACAAGATTAGTGAAGTATAGTATTGAGTCTTCAGTAGTGATAAAAGTACGACCAAATGCAGTAAATATGTAGCATTTCACATCAACACGCCTAGGCCTTGTCCAGTGGGGTGCGCTTATTTCACCTTTACAGGGCAATCGGCATTGTAGCGCTACTGGTGAGCGAAGTCGCAAAAAACAAACATCACCAACCGCCTCACCGTAGCGCTACAATTTCGCAGCTAGACTAGAAAATACTGAAAGTGTCTACAATAGCTCGAAAGTATGATGCAAGTTATCATTTTTTTCACAATCTGTACCCGCTGACATAAAAATGAGCGGAGTCTCGTCTGCTTTAAATGATTTTCGATAACACAGAACATATTGCCTTGGTTGGATCATTGCATAAAATTATACTGCGTCAATATGTCAGTGCAACGTGTCATTGAAATAACTGAGACTTTTTAGACCTAACTTTCAATAAGGACTCTTTAAACGAATCCCTTTTGAAAAAACAATTTTCAAAACAGGGGTCGCTTTTCATATTTGGAGCCAGTGAAGCAATTATCCGAGATTATCTAACGTTTGAGCTGTAAAATAGCCGTCATCTCTGTGTTCGCTCTTTGCGGAGAAAATTAAATTTCCGATTTTCACAAAATAAGCCCGTAAAAACTTTACCTCACGAGCTTCAAATTTTAGATTAATAGTGATGAACCTAAACAGTACTTTTAAAGTTTGAGAATCCGAATGTTATCTGTCCCCGAGGTGCTTTCTACCTTGAGGTTGTTATCGCGTCTTTCCAATTA
Organism: Ptychodera flava; assembly: GCF_041260155.1. Taxonomy (NCBI): domain Eukaryota; kingdom Metazoa; phylum Hemichordata; class Enteropneusta; family Ptychoderidae; genus Ptychodera; species Ptychodera flava. The sequence goes on along the minus strand of NC_091931.1, from coordinate 45,209,756 downwards.
AAAAAAAAACTTTTTTTCGTCAGAAAACTGTACACGTCCGTTACGCGTTACATATTTGATGGAATAAAATGCGAAGCACCATCACAAGTGGACATATCATCTACAGCACGGTATTTTGTTGGCTTAAAAACTCAGAACGACGATGATAAATAAAAATGGCAGAACGGCGCCAGGAAAGGCAAAGAATAGGTCAGTATGAGAATGGCAGAATGGTTGGTGATCGTTGAATACACATTTCTGACGAAATAGCGTATTCGACGACCAATTACTTTTGGCTTTTGCCGTGGGGTCACGTAGTAATATGCACATCGAAAGTCAGAGACTTAAACTTTTGCTCATACTTTCTTGATGAAACTTTCAGCCATTCTCTTACTAAATCAAGAATAAAATGAGTGTCACCGTGCAAATTTTGGTACTAAAGAACAAATAACCCAAGATTTACCGATATTTAAAAATCATAATGGCCGCCATCCCTGTGTTAAGTCCATGGAAAAAAATATTTTCGATTTTCAAAAAACTATGCCAGTGAAAAGTTTTTTAAACCAAGAGCTATAAAAAGAGCCCCAACAGGTGGTAGATCAGAAAAGAATTGTAAGAGTTTGAAAGTCCGAATATCTGTCCCCGAGGCGCGTTCTACCGTCAAATAAAGAAGCAAGTTTTTCATCATTTCTATTTCCAAGCAAATTGACTAATGTGCATAAGTTTCAAAAAAGAACAGAAGACTTTTGTCAACAACCTATGCCAACAACTACTCATGCGTCAATCCCGGATTGACAACTGCTGCTCTAACATGACCTTCAGGAAGAACCGGATGATTCATCGTCATTAATGAAATATTCTTATTACATACCGACTTGCATATCATCGTCAATTAGAACGATTCAATGTTCACTACAAGTTGAAAAAAACACCCTTAAACCATGGTAATACTTTGAGGTATTGATCATTTATTAAATATAATTACGGGTGGTTCCTCAGTAGGCTCCTCGCGATGAGAATGGTTATGTCTTGTCATATTTTTTGAGTGTTTAATTGGGTATCAGTTCATCTTCTGTCAGGTTATCCTCGTACAATATTTTGCTGAAAGCAAAATAGAAATTCGTAAGATTTTTATTCAAAGAGCTCCTCCAAAGGTCAATAGATCGGCACGAAACATTGCACAGCAAGCTGTCTTTTCACTAAGACGCCCTCTTAAACCTGAATGGCGATGCATAGTCGCCTTCATTTTTTCCTTCGTTAATTACTTAATTACTTACCCCTCTCCAATGAAATAGGGTTGTTACAAATGGCATGTGGACAAAAAGTTTGACCTTAGAATTTCACCAAAAATGTTCATCCACTATACGTGGGAGTCTATGAGGAAAGTATAAATAACTTTTTTCCAACACAAAAATAGGTAAACCCATGTATTTATGTACTCTCGATTATTGATATCAATGTACTTGATTAGATTAGGGTGGTAACAAATGGATGTGTTCGCCAGAAATTTGATTTTGGAATTATATCAAAATGTAGATTCACTGTACATGGGAGTCTATGAGGAAAATGAATATTTTTTCCGGTACAAATCTATCAAAATCTGTGTATTTATAGACATTTGATAATTCATTTTAAAGTACTTAGTTAGCCTAGGTTGGTTAAAGGTTGATATGTGTGCAAGAAATTCTATTTTGGAATTTCACCGAAATGTTGATTCACTATATATTAGAGTCTATGAGAAAACTAAGAATAATTTTTTTACAATGCTAAACTAAATTAATTTGTGCTTTTATAGGTGTTTGATAATTGATACAAATGTACTTGATTCAAATAGGGTATTTAAAAGTTCAGATGTGGACAACAATTATGATATTGGAATTTCATCTAAAAGTATTATTTAACTTTTCATGGTACTAGTAGTCTCAGTACAGGTAACTGTTAAATAATTTCCCTGACAAAACTAGCTATATCTCTATATATAAGTAATAGGAATTGTTCATTGCCCTCAGTGCAGTGAGCTTGATTTACAATAAGACAAGCTTCAGAGTTGTCGAGTCAAGACGTTCATGTGACAGATAATTATATTTTTGTTCAGATTTACAGGTGAATAACTTCAGAGAATGAAATCATGCAACGAATCATTTTTATCTCCCAGAATATTTCTGAACACTGAAACTGCTTTTTGACGGGACGGATACTTATGAAAATTAAGTGACCCCCCTCTGAGCTGTTTGAAAATACATGACCCCCTTTGCAGTTTCAAATTTGAGGTGACCCCCCCCCCTGGAGTTTGCCGGCCCACCCCCGGCCATAATAAGTGAACGCTCCCTTAACAAATATCCATCTCCTCTCCCCTGGAGGTCTTCGTCTTTCAACATCAGAGTGTGGCATGATATGCTTGAAAAGTTGGCAAGGAAAACCTACTTACCGAAAGATTCCACAGTCAAAACAAGAACACAGTACAAGGCAATCAACAGACACAGTTTCTTCATCATTGTTGATCTGCAGAATTTAAATCAATAAGGACAAGCATATAGAAATCATGTATGTTATTGCTAAGAACATCTTAGGTTGTACTTGCAACATGTCTGTACAAGTCATGTTTGAGAAGAAAACATAATTAGCTATGTCTTTCTTTTATCACATATGCCGACTCTGACTCGATAAATTATGGCCACCGAGAATTTGAAAAGTGATTCGCTTGTGAATCTGTAGCTGGGCACCTTTCACTTCTACAAACTCAAAACAAAATATTTTGAAGCTATGACATGTGCTCAAGGACTCGGCTTTCAACGGTTCACAGTTCTTGTTGTAATTCACTTTTTTTGCGAAGGATTTACTCGTCGTAACTTTGACGCGCTGAAATACAACAGCGAACAGTATTTGTTTACGACATGGCCTCCCATGGTACGGCCGATCCTGTTTGTCAGATCTGCAGAAACACCCAAAGAATGAGCCGACAAAGTAGAGAGTGAAAGTCAGAACCTTTTACTTAGACGTTGTGCAGAGCCTTGAAACACGTAAAGGATGCATCATCGGATGGCAATAGGGTTAAAATGAGTATTTGACCCGGCCTTCCTCAGATACAAAATGTTTTGTCCCAGTAGTCAAGGCATATATTATTTTATCTCACGTGTCCACAGATGTAAGCTAATGTTGCAGCGATGTCTGTGTGTCTACCTGTTCGTGTCTGTCTGTCTGTCTGTCTGTCTGTCTGTCTGTCTGTCTGTCGGTGCGATATCTCAAGAATAGCTGCATGTCAGATCGGAATGAGATAAGTACGTAGATTTTGTTAGGTAATAGCAAGAACTGATTAGATATTGATATGTTTAGTTTGCAAATTTTTATGTTTATTTGCATAATGATTTTTAGAAAAAAAAGACACAAATTTAAAAAGGCTGCATGACATTTCATGAGAGTATAGCTACAAATGTTCATCACAATAGGATATATAAGCGGTGAAATATATTAAGGGGTAACATGGATTTAATTACTTATTTGCATATTTAATGAATTATCATTTGTATTTATGTTGATGGGGTAGTTATATTGTATTGGTGAAAGACATATGGAAATTGCATAACTTATGAGCTTTCACAGTTTTCCATTTGAAGCTTGACAAAAAGGCAACTAGGGAGTTACTATGTAAAGTGGTGATACCATGACAGCAGCCAAAGAAATTTAGCACTTTTTATTTCAGCTAATTAAAATTTTGGATATTTAATGACTTTTGGAAGTAAACTATGGTGAACATTGTTCGTGATGATGATCTTAAAAATGTGAATGAAGTTGCAAAATAGTGACAAAAAATTTCAATTTACAGACAACTGCAGTGATACTGAAACACGGAAACATTTCAGTTACATCTTGGTCCACAGTGGAAGATGTTTTCACTTACTAAGCTTATATGTTAACTTCAACTCATTAATGCAATGCTAAAAATATGTTTTACAATTGTTTTTCTTCCAGATGTTTTCCAGTTAGTGACTAACCTCCAGTAAAAATAGTGAACCATGCATTAACAGGAATCACCACTTCATGAGGCGACCGGATTGTTTTTCTCGATATATATGAAAAATAAAATATTGAATGTTGTATTGCCGGTCTACGATGATTCTTAATGTTGGCGGATGCTATGCGCCACTGTAGCAAAATTTGCATCTCTGCATAACATGTACATAAGAAAACAACGGGTATTTGACTTTAAAGACGATAGATCGGGCATACTTACAGTTGTAGGAATCTTCTACCGGTGCACAAACAACTTTATCAGCCGAAAGATAGTGTTCGTAGACAACTGAAATTAACTGAAAGTAACAGATGTCCGGACTTATATACAGTTATATTCGGCAGAAATGCGTGACAATATAATTATATTAATGGTATGAATGAAACATGAGGGCGACTTTAGGAAGTTAATGATTGATTTGGTTATTGTTAGGCGGCGTGAACAAGTGATTGTGTATTCCCTTTGAGGAATCATGACGTTTCAAATTTGTTTGATATCGACAGTGTTTGCCCATTGATATTTCGTGACAATGTTTCCTTGTTTGATAGGTTACGTTTTCATTTTCAAACACTTAAGTTTATTATTTCCGCAAGCGATGTACATACTTTTACGAAGTAATAATGAGCATGCGAAAATCAAATGTTTTTATCATATGTGCACGACACGATCAGTGAAACACCATTTGAAGTGGTTCGTGATTATCATATTAGCACTGTGTTTCAGAAAAACAAATAAATGTGTAAGATAGGCTACGTTTTCGTTTTCAAGCAATTAAGTTTTAATATTTCCCCAAGCGATGTACATATTTCCACACAAAATAATGCACTTAAAATTTCATTTCCATTTGTCGCTGATTCTCTACTAGCTCTAGCAACTGTGCAGAGGAAAACATTGAACACGCGAACAAGTACGGACAATAAAATAACTTTCATCCTTTTACAACAATAGTCCTTACCAAAGACCAAGGTGTATTCTTCTCTGTGTCTACATGATTAAAACCTTTATTAGGGACTGGTCAGTTTCTTCGGCCTGGGGGGGGGGGGGGGGGCCGGTGGATTATTTTTTGCCGATGTCAAAAATCGGCTGAACCCCCTATTCCAAATTTTGGAAACAGGGTGACCCCCCTGTTCCAAATTTTGAAAACAGGGTGACCCCCCCCTGCACGCGACAACTTTATATATATATATATATATATATATATATATATATATATATATATATATATATATATATATATATATATGTATTTATATGTGTTATATTTTACATACATTTATATTTTAAGTCATTCTGTGTTTTAATGAAATTGTTGGCATGTCAGTTGTATGATAGGAATTTCAAAGTGTCAATCTTAAAGTTTAAATACAGTACATTTTGAATGAGCTGTGAATGTATTTCACACTTTCTATGCTTGACCAGATATCCTGAACTGTTGTACAGAAATAGATGTCAATTATTAATATCAAACAGGAAAAAGCAGTAAATCAAAAACTTTGATGGGTGTTAAGACTTGCCAGCCATCCAATTAGATGGGTGTTAAGACTTGCCAGCCATCCAATTAAATCTCCTGAGGAACCATAAAGAGGCATTTTAGCCAAATCTGACGTGTGCAGAGTCTGAGATGACCTGTTCTTGTAACATTGATATTTGTGCATGTTGCTTTCTCATACTGAATTCTCATAGAGAGAACAGAAAAGTATCAGGAATTTGTCATGCTTTTCATATGAAATGCAGATTTCAATAGTACACTTTCACGTAGCAAACATCAAAATATCCCTGGCTATATCTCTGATTTATTAAAGTATGGCGCCCGAAGGGCGCGGAGAAAAATGTGAAACATCCTGATATCTCTGACATATATGTCTTGTATATTAAAGTAATGCACAGGAAGGGTGTGCTGAAAATGTCTGATATATTAAAGTAATGCGCTCGAAGAGCACGCTGAAAAATATTGAACATACATATATCTCTGATATATGTATGCCTGATATGTTAAAGTTGAGCGTGCTGAAAAATATGTCTCATTATTAAAGTTACGCGCCCGAAGGGCGCGCCGAAAAATGCACTGGATGAAATTTGTGGCTGACACGATGCATTTTAGGCAATGATGAGCCTGTGTCGAAATTCAAAAACACACTGACCCCCCTATTGGGCATTTCAAAAACATGGTGACCCCCCTATCACCAAAGTCAAAAACAGGGTAAACCCCCCCCCCCATGAATCCACCGCCCCCCCCCCCCGGCCGAAGAAACTGACCAGTCCGTAGACCAAACAACCCTTCAATCTTGCTAAGGAATGTGATTGTCTAAAAGTCCATGAGAAGGATGCTGCTGCAGCCAGTTACACTGTGTATTACGTTCCTTATTTCTTTGGTCGAGGGGAATGAGTATACCAGGGATAGAAAATCGGCAAATAGCTCCTACAGGCAGACGTTTAAAGCTTGCGGTGTAAACGTAAAGTAATGACGAAGGGGGACCAGGGATCTGATTATTAGCGTGTAGCGACTTCTTTAACACGATTTGCAATGTTTGGAATCAATGGAGACACTACTATATATACTAGTAAATAGTACAATACATTTTACAACCTTTAAATTCTATTCAAAATTTACAGATTTGTGTACGACAAGAATTTGGTGCATAGCAGTATTTGATCAATCTCATTTAAAGCATATGAGCAATATCAATGATTTTATAAAACACGACTTGTCTATATTTTCATGGTCATTAAAGTATTAGTACTTATCTTACTTTGTTAATTTACCAAGCCCGAAATGAATTTTTCAATTTATTGACAGCCGTGACTCCGTGACTACATTTATTATGCTTCAAACAAATATGTCTTCGTATAGATGAAACCCAATGAAAGTTAAATATTAATATGTATATTTTGAGGTTTTGCTCGACTACAATATACATTGTGTATTCGTTTTTGTTTTATTCTATCATTTTGGTGGTGGTGGTGGTGGTGGTGGTGCCGATAATGGTGGCGGTGACGATGATGATGGTGGTGGTGGTGGTGATGGTGGTCAGGAAGAAGACCAAATGTTGTTTTAAAGGATAACTTTGGAATGCTAAATGAGAATGTCAATCAGGTACCAAAGAAATCGCACCTTACTTTTCTTGAGCGTATTCTTCAGCGTACACTACATACCAAGTTTGTAGACAGATTCTTTGCCACAAATTTATTCAACATGTATCTAGACGTCATTTATTTATCTGATGTAGCATGGAGACCGTATTGGTAAACCATACCAGAATCAGTAGTATGCTTTCCACCGCTTGTAGTTGACAGCAAAACTACAAAGAGTAATTGTTTCATCTTTAAGATGGAGCTGCAGGTTGCCACAACAGTGTTTTTTCAAAGGAATATTTCTAATCTAAGATGGCAAGAAAACCCATCATACTATATATTTTCAAAAAGCAGAGAATCTAAAGTTTAGTACGGTAGCAATAGTTTTTCTCGAAGGATGAAGAGGTGTATATTTGCGGTAAAATCCTCAATTTTGGTATTAATGATAAACAACTAATTTAAGTCAAACACTTCATACTATTTTTTGAAATGTAATATTTTACTTGAAACAAGAGTATATGTAGCAAAAATCGTCTTGCATTGTGTTCCTCATTCTAAAACTGCATGGCTTAAAAGACTGAAAGATTTCAAACTTTTGAAACATACGTGTATGCCCATGGAAGGAATTTGACAGGAGTCCTCGACAGATATTCCATTTTGCAATAAAGGAATTCCCATGGACCAATTACGTCACCTTAAATGATTTAGATACCTAGCCTCCTGTTAAAGTTTTACCTCAGCTGATATGGTAGTTTACACTCCACATCGCCATACACACATGAGTGGATTCACATTGTCAATACCTACTGTCTATACACAAGACACTTTATCTAAGTTTTCATGTCATGTTATTTCACAGAATCTAAAACTGAACGTTAAAACTAATGTTGTACTTATATTTGATGTGACATGATTTATGTAAATGGGCTTAGGGTGTTTTACAACCCATTGCTAGTTAAATGGCGCCAAGAAAACATTTAAGCTCTTTCTCTTAATTTTTTAAATTATTTGGGTTAATAAAATTAGGTCTACTGATCCCAGCATACTGGGGTTAACAAAATATGAAATATTTTATTCCATCACTGTATTTGATTATGAAAAACTATTACCTGTACTCCATTATACATAAAATATAAACCAACCATGCTCTGCATTTAATGTTCAAGGGAAAAAGCTGAAATACTCAGTTTTTTGACTTTACACTCTAAATAAAATTGTCGAATTTTCACAATGATCAACCGACATATTTTTCATTTTTTTAATATATTAATGCTTTTTTTTGTGTGCAATCTACGGATAGACAATCGGTGTCATTAGACGATTTTTGCATAATACACTGTATGAAGAAATATATACCACTGTGTACCCCCGAGGATTTTTCATAGCAACATTTTGAATTACCATTAACTTTTTATTCTTGAAAATGGAATAACTATTTGTCCAGACTGTAATCATCTTACGTGCTGCAAATATCGTTCTACAGACCCCAAGAAGAGAAAAAACAGCTTGATTGCGACTAACTGTGTATGAATACCAGTACAGAGTTTTCCTTGAAACGTAGAGAATTTACCCATGGTGCATAGTAACATTGTCCGATGTTTATGTCAGAAAGGCTTACAGGAAGGTTCGAAACCTTCAGGGCACGCGAACTGCGACGTATAAGTTAATATTGAACAGCTTAGTAAAAATGTAATATGTACGCATGCGTACTTCTAACAATTTCTGTTGATTGCGTCATTCTTCATCAAGTGGGTGGATCACACTTAAGATACCCACGCATTTTGACATTCAAAACACTTCCGTATTTATGCAAATATTCCTGAAACGACATGCTAAATATGATACTAATTTGCACTTGAAATCATCAGGATGGGATTTCATTGTGTTGAGAACATGATAAATTTTACCATGCAAATGATCGTAATTTGCATATTATTACGGTTTTGTAATTGAGCACATATATAAATATATAGGCTTACTATAATTTTGCTTCAATCTATTCAAAACTCATGCTAATTCATGTATTTTCCAACCGGGTGTATTCTGAAGTTTAACTTCGATTGCAATGAAAAGTACACAAATGTGCTAGGAAAATCAACCTGGTACTGTACCCTTGCAATAACGCGCTCATTATATCGAATAGACATTTGACATAGATAAGGTGCCATATTATATCCTCAAATACAGGAACAAATTCAATTCATAGCAGGTTCTGAAACCATTTAATGTTCAACTTGCCATTTTCTTGTCGTTTTCTTTCCCTTTTTTTTGTGAACGCATAAGACTTGTTCCGGTTGGCATTCCGTTCAAAGAAACGTAACAATAGATAATGCAATAAAACAACCACACTCCATTCTAACCTTTTAACTCTGAGAATCATACACCTGGCATCGTCAATAGAACACAGGGAGAGCCCACCCTTGTAAAGACAGCCGATGATTTTCCGTGCATTTAAGAACAACGAGGGGTATAAATTACTTATAGACTGATGCATATCAAACTACTACCTTCATGATCCTAACAAGGAACTGCAGCTCAATACATTATAACAGAAAGTAATCCAGCACAGTAGCTGTTCAGTAATCAACAATCCAGTTTTTTATCTTTGTTTGAAACTTTCTTCAGGATGGTCTGTTGCAATCTTCTTGCAGTCATTCCTTCCACACTTATGCTTACTTTTAGACAAAACATCACTTCATTAGTTTCTCAAGTCTCAATTTCGCTGTAATTTTTGTCTGAGGCGCTCGCTAATCCAGTAACACACTGAGTGGGTATACTCTTTAAGGTAGTACGCGCCGAGAGACTGAAAGCCCTACAGTTTTGCTCAAACTTTCCTCAACGGGACTTTCAACCAGTCTTTTTACCAAATCAAGAATAAAAACCAGGGGTCACCGTGCAGAGTTTGGTACTTGAAAAACAAGTGTAGAGCTTCAAACTGAACCCCTTAGAGTGGTAGATCAGAAAAGAATTGAAAAAATTGTGAGAGTCAGAATATCCATCCCCGAGACGCATCCTACCTTAATACACAGAATATTTGAATATCCAGAGAACTAGGTAGGTAGATTGAATAACTTATTTCTTGTTGCTTTGAGATTCAAATACTCGACCAGTCTTTCCAGGTCGACTTTGTAGAAATATTTTCACGTTCCGGTTGCATTTTTTATTTTATGTTGACCAACAGACTGATGCTCAATAACATCATAAGCAACACAACACTTCTAGGCAATGGAGAAGCAATGAATAGAATCACGGTCCCTCCATAATTTTGTGGAGGGACCGTGATAGAATGTAGTAAAGTGCTTTGGATAACGGGCGAAACACAACAGGCAGGCTTGCGTCGCGACTTGGCGTCCGCCACAGAAGAAGAACACATTGCTACATCCTCCCTAAAGAATAATTCGGAGTTTTTTGTGAAGGCGCCTTTTAAAACACAGCTGTGAGAGATGTTTGAATTGTACTTCAGCTTAGCGTGGACCAAGTATAATCCTATCTCGCTCGCCATACAGCGTAATTCAGTCCAACAATTAGATACTTATATGGGGGGTCACAAATGACTATTCTCTTATTTTAAAGGTATACAGTCACCTCTTATCTAAATATGCCCATATATGGTCAAAGGGGCGTTCCTTGGTATTCAAAATGCCCATGTGAGGGTGCTGTTTTTAAAAAGCGGCCACCCGCTTAAAATCTGTGATTGGTTAGATTTTCTCTTTCCATGGTAACAGGTGACAGTATACTTTTAAGTCTCGTACTCTGGCCACTTCACCATAAAGATTCCATTTGTTTGCTTCTTGCAATTAAGGGTCGTTACTTTGACCACAAATATCACCGTTTCATGTTCATCTGAGCTATTTTCGTCTTCGTTTTACTGTAAAAGTCGGAATTACATATGACAGAGACTTACAAATATTGTTTAGATGCCATTTTATTTATTCCCGTTGGAGTTTCTTTGATCTTACATGTACCAATAACAAATGCAATAACATTCAGCTCCAAATCCAACGACTGTAGATAAACGGATCACGGGGACGCCTTTACCTTCTCGACGCTCGTCATTTGGTGTCTGCAAAGTAATTGATGATCGTATTTCAGTAACAGTTAGTTATTATTCGAAAAAGGAAATATTTTGATGATTGCTTGGGAAGGAGATATTGTACTGTGTGTTGAATGAGAAAGAGACAGACAGACAGACAGACAGACAGACAGAGACAGTTGTGCAACCTATAGAGAATAATTCGAAACGGACCGGTATGCCAGTTATGGTCATCCATTATTTTGTTTTGCAGTGGTATATATACTGCTCATGTATGCATTTGAGGGGAGAAAACATTGAAACCAACCCTTGTTAAAAGCTAGTAAATTACTGATTTCATGGACAACATTTTGAAGTTTATTGCGCTGGCAAATGTAATTGTTTATTGCAGATTAACTCACTTTCGTTTTGGTCACGGTCCCAAAACCATGGGGGCCTGTTTTTGTAAAATGTTTTCAATTTGACTCCCTGGATGGCACGTAGCATAATTGTACTATGATGACAGGGCAGAGCACAACACTTTTATTTCCTAGCCGGCTAACCCTGTTTCCAAGCAACCGATCTTTAAAAGGGCAAGCTGTTGATCAGATTCGTGTCCTAACACATTATTTACATCGACACAACTTTCAAAGGAGAACAAAGGACCATAAGTCCCTTGCTGACATGGGCTTTATTGATGACGTTCAACACACAATTTATCAAGTTCATGCCAAAAGGAACAAATACGAGAATCAGGGCTTGAACATTGCTGCTAACGCTTTTAATGAATGAACCCACTCATGTATTCTTGGTTTCGCTCATTAAGTTTTTGCTGATTCATCACAGTCAAAATACGATTATTAGAGGAAATGATAAAGATATATTGCAATACCGGGACACCTACCAAGAACTTGATATACCGTTAAAACATTATTTGACATTATTTCTGTTTTAATCAAACTTTAACGTTATGACTCTGCAAAACTAAATGAGTGAAAACCAAAGTATACGACCGGTTGTTGAATGTGGAAATTTGTGCTTTTCCATGACAACCTCAAAATGAAACAATAAATCTCGACTTGTTGATTCTCGTTCACGTAGCCATGTTATAGTTTTGAGGACGTAACATTATTTAACTTTTCTATATTCTGTCTTGTCAATTACCGTTTCTTAGTCAACTTCATTAAACATTTCGGTATACCGAACATCCGGCTTTCCAACGTGGCTTACATGTGCAAGACTTGCGGTGTTCCTGTCTAAAAAGTGAATGCACTAGTAATATCCGTCAAAATGTTAGAAAATTACAAAAACAATGAGAAATCATCAAAAAATTACTTTGGACTTTTTGTACTATCGCAGTGTTTCTCTGCATTTTCACTGAAGCCGGTAATTTCTGCCCCATTCATCAAAATGACATTAAACTGGTCCAAATAATCATTTCCATACGAGGTAATACATTACCAGGTCCATGGGACATTTGTGATTTACAATCGCTAATCGATTACTGTCGCTAATCATTTGAGTGACCGATGTGTCATATTTGGCCATGATGTCGTCATATCGACCGTAGACCTTTTTTAAAGTCCTAACGAGTCTTTTTGATGTGTATGCCTGTCTCACTAGTTTTGATGCCAATGAGTTGTGTCTCAGTTGAAAACCAGGGGGCATACTTGACATTTTAGGGGACAGAAACAACAGCAAATTCACAGGTCACTACACTATATGCTTGGATCACCATCATATGGGCTATTTGCTTGCTGTATTTTGTGTGCCATTTTTGCGCTATCAGTAACTTTTAAAGGGCAGAAAATGGCTCAAAATGCGCAATTTGCGCAGTCGAGAGAAAACCCTGCTATCGTAGTAAACAATGGAACAAAATATTAGGTACCTTTACGGTTCGCTTGGGCAACCAGATGTACAAATATCAGGTCCAAGCACGGAGCAACAATAGAAATTATTGCATGGACAGTTGGCAGGTTCAACACCTTCACTGTTCATGCCCATCAAGCCTTTCAGGAGGAACCGTTCCGCTCGTTTTGATGGAGTCATGTCGATGGAGATCTCAACTGGTGTGTTTCGAAAGTCACCTGGACAAAAAAGATAATAAAAAGGGACGAACATACTTCCAGCATAAACTGTGTAATTATTCAACTTTGCGATGCTAGGATGCCACGACATACTGTATTGTATATTAACAAGTAGACATCTATACTCACAAAAACAGTCGACTGATACCACGACAACGCAGAGTACTGCCATATGAAGACACCCTTCATGATTGAAGACGGAAAATCTGAAAATTTGAAGAGAGAAAACTCCAGTGAATATTCTGTGTGACTTATCCATGCAATGACGTTGACTTGAAACTATAAAAATGGTCAGAAGCAATACAAGAGTATGGTTGCCTTGCCCTGCGCGTTTAACTCTGAGAAAGTCTTGAAAAGTATCAAGACAAAAATATTAATGATGTTATTACCAATCTCGATGTTAGGAACTTTGTGTCTGTGAGACTGTTCGTTAATATGAACAGTCAGGTCCCTCAGTTCTATTTATTGCTGGACATGCGTGAGAACCTTATGAAGTTCGTGTTGCGTCTCTACTCTCCTGTAACTGTAGATAATTAAATTGCGGTCCGTAAAATGTCAACGCATGCTTATTTCAAATTTTATGTTCACTGCCGATATTAAGAGGAATTTTATGATTTTATTAAAGAATTATGTTGTGCTGATTGCGCGATTCATTGTTGTCGTCGCTTGTTGATATTATTGCACGGAGTACTGATATTATAGGAACCGCGGAACTGGCCATTTCAAGTCAACCTTTTTCATGGCATCTTTACAATTAATGACAAAATGCTAAATGAATGTTCATCTAGTTGTACCAATTTCGATGAGGGCGCAATCCAGAAAGTTTACATCGTCACATGCAGTGTACGCATCAAATCGTATTTGATATCGAGAACTCAATCGTTACAGTCATCCACCCTCGAGCAGACCTACGGGAGCTATGCTTAATTCAACTAATCGTGTTGCAGGGAATGCCAAAGATTAAATGCCCATCCATAGTTCCGATATTTTCACACTCACGTTTGTCAAATTCTCACTGTATTATCCAAGGATCAATATACAACACAGATCAATTGTCAATGATCCGAGTCTATGGTTGCGGAGTTGACTTGAAGACGTGCAATTTTTAAAACCTGATTTTCAAGCTGAGGATTTTAAATGAAAATTCTTTTTTTCTCTGAGGTAGATTTTTGCTACCAATTGCGGGCATAGTAATATGGAAGATTTTGCATATGCTTGTGAATTTTGAGATATAGTGACAGAAACATCCTGATAGCTCAATGCTTCCTCAAAATGTCAATAAAGCTACTAATGGAATCTATGCTGCAAATTCATTCTCAACTAAACTTTCATTTTGTCGATCGCACAATATTGCACATGCACAGTATTACTTGAATGTGATGAAAAGTTATTTCCACAGAGACTTAATTATTAAAGTTGTCAAAATGGCATGGTTTCCAGTTTCCTTCAGAAAAATTTCGGCAAAAGGTTGAGTCTTGTAATCGCCAACTACTTTAACGTGCTTTTTGCGACCCCTCCTCCCTCAAAACGAAATTCCCCGGTGCGAAATCGGTTTCAGGAAAGCTGTGTTCTCTACTATGGATGGGGAACTTGAATACCAACCTGTCTTGAACTCACACTTGTGCAAAATCTACACATGAATATAGATAACGAAATGTTACATTTTTACACTCTTTCAGAGTAACAAAAAGAGTGAGTTGACCCCGAATAGGTGTGATTTTCTTCTAGCAAGACACAAATACGTGAGAACATCGGAAAGAGTCTTGAAAATATCGATCTTTCATCATGTGACTTTTTCCGGAACAAATGTATCAAAACGTGTCAAAAAGACGTGTTTCATAATTGTCCGACAGACAGGTCCATTACTCGAGGTTAGGAATGTTAGCGATTTCATGTGTTGGAATTAAAATATCGTAATTGTTATGATTTTACGGTCTGATTTTTTATTTATATTTTGCTAAAGCAGATGCTTATTGCGATTTTGAAGCACGCACAACGAATTGGGGTCTTACTCACTCCCCTCGTAAACTAAGGAATTATGTTTCTAGTGCGTCAGATATTATAATCGAAGGCCCCTAAGTCTTGTGAGCACAATCATCGGCAAATTATTCTGTGCCGTTAAAATCCTCTGCCCCCTCAATCGACGTTGACGATTCCGTTGATGAAAAGTTGCAGATATCTTTCTGTACGCCATACATGAAGGTAGACTTATATATCCGTGATAGATAAGACCTATTTGGCTTTGATTCTATTTCAGATCCCTTTGGATGTCAATGTGTGACAACAGGAAGTCCGTCTGACTTTTAAAGAAATTGACAAAGAGCAACATTAAAAAGCAACTTACAGTGTCTGAAAATGTCTGGTTACTGCCCCGCAGACGCTGAATTTACTTCGGTCATTCACGGTCACTCCACAAAGATTATTTGTCGTCCTCTCATCACAACAACACAGTAAGGATCACAAGTGTCTCATACATGAAACTATCACGTAACTAAAATCTGATGACAACGTGATATGAAAGATCTAAAACACAATTTAAAGTATAAAGATTAAATGAAAAAACCGTCACAAATGATGCTATCTAGCACCATCATGCATGTTGAGAGGCGACTGCACGGTGATCTTGTTTACAACATTTAAATTCCTTGACCTCATAATTTTTGAAAAGAAAAACCAGTGCACAGTGTATGCAGTGTTGAACTTTTTGAAGTTTCTTTGAAATGTGTTAGTCGATTATAGGTATTAATTAGGCTATACGTTGTGTTAAGGTATTTTCTATATAAAGGGGTTTATTTTGCATATATATGCAGAGGTTAAACGATTATATTAAACATTAAGGGAAGACAGGTAGACCAACATTTTCTCATATAACCTGATTATCAACGCGTTCTCGGGTCATCTTTTCTATATTCAGTGCATAGACATAAGCAACATCCCGAGATATAATTTCTTTCGATATTGTATCGGGGTGTAAGACGGTTTTGTGGGGATCCAGGATTTGAGCAGGTGATTGGTTTGAACAATCTCATGGAACTAATTCACAATGTTGTAGGTCTAGTATGAACTGTGGGACAGCTCACTACATTTCTCTTGATAGAATTATTGTGGAAAGCTTTCAGATTCTCTAAACAACATAAAATTTGACCCATCCTTAGTCTAAGTTTGCAAAATGTGACCCTCCGAATCGGCAGGTTTGTAAAAATGACTCTCCCCATTCCCAGTTCCATCCTCTGTAATTACTGAAGCTTTCCTTGTGAAAAACAATCCTCGACTCATGGGAAAAGCTGGCAAGTTGGATGGAAAATAATGTATACGTATAACTCTTACGGTAAAGTAGAGAATACAAGAGAAAACATTGATCAAATGCATATTAACGAAAGGAAAGTCAGTTATCATGATATCTAAAGGTATAGCTATTACAGTCTTCAAGTTGATCAATTCTAACGAAGGTCTTTGGTTTTTCGCAAGTCACTAGAGTGACTGTTTTATTTGTTTTGCTCTTTGAGTTTATATTTTTATGACTTATCTTTCCATAGGCATACTCTAACTGTGAGCCGATTGTATTTGTGTGCCAGAGTTAAACCACATCACTCTTTTCTGAGCAAAGAGGATTCAATCGACGCACGGTCCGGACTAAAACACGATTGAAATTATTAATCTTTTGAGAACAGATGGAATAAAACGATTGTCAGATATGATGGTATCTAGCGCCATTACGGAAATGGAGAGATGACAGTATATATGTAAGCGATCTTGTTCAGAAGATTTACTTTCCTTTGGTGTTGTGATCTTTGAAAAGAAAAAAACGTACAGTATGCACTGTGCATACTGACACAATTGAAAGTGTCCATTCAAGGTGTTAATTAATTCGGTGTTAGCTATGCAGTGTGTAAGGGTCTTGGCTAAATTCGGAACTAATTGTCCATTCAGATTTATGCAAAGTTCAACACTCATGTTCAACACTAAGTGTGAAAGAAACTGAAGATAGAGTTTTGCTGTTCGCACGATGATTTAAATACAGAAGAGCGATGTAGAGACACTGTGCGATAGTCAAGCGTATCCCAGGCACGACCAGACATCACAGTACTGTTCGTTTCCCATAGTTCATTACGATTTGTATCCTCGGAGATTCCTCAGCGTAGTCTACCAGGTCTCCCATGTGTAGACAAATTCACAGACTATTTATCAAAATTTTGGAAATGTATTTTTATACACACCATTTTTCTCAATTCTCATATTAGATGATTTTAAAAATTATGCATAATTGAGAGAGGAGATAGCAATTTTGTAAAATTTGTAACAGATTGTGTCCTCAGCCATACAGAATAATGTGACGGAAAGTAGGGAGACTTGTTGCACCTGTTTTATAAAACAAAAGGATATTGATTTTTTTGCAATGGAAGTGACAAAAGAAATTTGCATGCTAAGTTTTCTCAGAGAATGACCCCTTCAGTTCGTCATAACTTGCTGCCCAAAAAGCATGGCATTTGTAGTACCTAAAGAATGTGACTTATATGGTTGTTTAGTGGTTATTTTGAAACTTTCACAGAAATATCTAAACGTACTTTTACTAGATATCATTTAAAAATAATTATGATGCTGCGCATTATTGCTTACATGCAGAACTAAAAAAGTTTTTAGAAAAGTAACCTTCGAGGATACAAATCAAAGAGAATTGTGGGTAATTTATTGTACTGTGTGACAGTCTCGTGCTGGGGCTACCAGGCTTTGACCTGGAGAAGGGGTTCGGCATTAGACTAGGGGCAGCCTTTCCCCTCCCTGCCGCCGGTAACACCCTCATGGGGTGCGAGATTTCGGTGAAATATCAAATCCTGTGTCGCCGTTTTGTCTTTTGTCGGTCTATTATATTTTTGTTACAAAAGGCAAACTTGTTTGAGATAATACAATAAGAAGAAAATTAAAGATTATGATTCTTAACCATCAGTTAATTGGTATTTTTATGCTCATACAAAATCGTTAACAATATATACGAAAACAGTAAACATAAAATAATCTAAATTTGTGATATAAACATAAATATTAGGTGCATATCACTTCGTATATTATTGCCTATGCATTTACACTAAAATGTTCACACGTCCGTCATCAAATTATCTGTTGTAAGACAATTAATGAAGTAAACTGTTGTCTATTAAAATTGGCATTATTTGACCCATCTGTATGCAAAATATGGCCAAAACTTTTGATTCCCTGCGAAATTTCTGTGCTGACGTCGAGAGTGGAACACTGGAGCGAGAAAACACAGAGTTGAAACAGAATATGCAGAAAATGAATGAAAAACAAAAGAGCATGGAAAGACACAGTAGAGGATACAACTTGCGCTTTGGTGGGCTAAAAGAGACGGAAATGAAAATTGCAAACAGATAATCGAGGAATTGCTGGTTGATAAATTCAAGATGGCACCAGGTGTGGACAGAGTCGAGAACGCCCATCGAGTACGAGGCCAAAGGAAGAAAAATTCTCCCGGACATATTATTGTGAGATTTTACAGCCGACCAGCGAAGAGAAGATTAAAATACAAGCAAGAAAAGCGCTTAAAGAAACTGGTATTTTTGTAACGCAGGACTTAATACAAGAAGACTATCAAAAGAAGCGGTCTCTCGGCGAGGTCATGAAAAAGACGTACGCTGAAGGGAAGAAGCCGTCTTTCCGGAATGGAAAACTGTAATGGACAAATGTACTCTGCTTGAACACTCAAAATATCTCGATAGTACTTTCAACAGCATTTCAAGTTTTGTAAATTGAAAAGTGTGATTTGTTCTCCGGAATAACTTTCCAGCTGCCTGTTCTTTTTTTCTTGATTTCTTTGTTTGGCAGCATTTTGTGTCCTTTTTTGTTTTCTTTCTTGTTGAATGTCTGTAAAAATTGTCAGTCTTAATGTACGAGGTATAAGGAAATATACTAAACGGAAAGCTATTTTCAGATTTTGTAGAAGACAACAAGCAGATATTATCCTTCTGCAAGAAACCCACAGTACTTTGGAAGTTGAACGCAAATGGAAATCGGAGTGGGGTGGTAATATAATTTATTCGCATGGTACAAATAATAGCTGTGGTACTGCTATTCTTTTTCATAGAAAGTTTAAGTTTCACCTCAACAGTGTTGTAAAGGATACTTTTGGTAGATTTGTATATGCTGAAATCGGTATTGATGACTTTATGATTGTTATTGCAAGTTTTTATGTCCCAAACAAAGAACGTGAGCAAATTGAGTTTTTGGAAAGAGCATCAGCAGCTTTCCATGCAAATTTTCCTCACAGTAATATTATTGTAGGGGGTGATATTAATATTACGTTGGATCCAATAATGGACAAACAAGGAGATACTCTTGACTCTAGAAATGTTTTTAGAAGTGAGGTCCATAAATTTATTGACACTCTTAGCCTTGTAGATATTTTTAGAATACGCAATCCAAACGCTTATAGATTCACATGGAGAAGGGGCAACTCGGCATCCCGTTTAGACTACTTTTTTATACCTTCTTCTATTCAGAAGCAAGTAAAACAGTGTGATATTATTCCTAGCATCAAATCAGATCATGATGCAATAACGCTTACATTAGAGATCTCAACAAGCAGAAGAGGCCCAGGTTTTTGGAAATTTAATTGCAGTTTATTAGAAGATACACAATACATGCAAATGATGAATACACTGATTACAGAAACAATACATGAGAATCAAACTTAAGTGATAGTGCTCTTTTTGAATTTTTAAAATATAGATAAGGGATTCAACAATTACATATTCAAAAAAGAAAGCCAGAGACAGAAAAGATAAGGAAAGAGACCTTTATTTAGAATTGCATAGATTGGAAGAAAGAATTGATGATAATCTTAATGAAGGGGTTCTGAATCAATACGAGTCTGTAAAACTAGAATTGGATAAGATAACAGATGCAAAGGTGAAGGGATCAGCTGTCAGATCTAGAGAACAGTGGTATAAAGAAGGTGAAAGAGTTCGAAATATTTTTTAAATTTAGAACAAAGAAACTATACTAAGAAAACAATAAGTCAACTGAGAGTGAGTAATCACCTTATTCAAGGTGAAAAAGAGATTTTACATGATATAAAGACAATTTATTCCAACTTGTATTCTTCGTCTTCCGTAGATTTAGATACATCTGATGATTATGGTTTTTTCAATCATTCAAATATTCCAAAAGTGCCTCCAGATAAAGTTCATCTGTGTGAGGGTCCCCTGACAAAGGATGAGATCTTTAAAGCACTAAAACGAGCTCCAAAAAATAAGTCTCCTGGTAGTGATGGTCTACCTCCAGAGTTTTACTTGTTTTTCTGGGAAGTAATTAGTGATGCCTTGTTAGCCTCTCTGAACTTTGCTTATAACAGAGGAATTCTCTCAAATTCACAAAAACAAGCTGTCATTACTTTATTACCAAAGCCGGACAAAGACCTATCCCAGCTTCGTTATTGGAGACCAGTATCTCTGCTCAATACTGATTACAAACTGGCTAGTAGATGTATTGCCAAAAGATTGGAAAATGTTTTGCCGTTAATTATTCATGAGGATCAGTCCGCATTTATCCCAGGAAGAAAAATTATTGACAATATTCGCTTAATTTCAGATATTATAGATTTGTGTGAAAGCACTGGGCAACCAGCAGCAATGATGTTTATCGATTTTACAAAGCGTTTGACACCTTAGAATGGAATTTTTTGAACAAAGCTATTGATTTATTTAATTTTGGAGATTCCTTTAAGAAATGGGTATCTGTATTTTACAATAATATTGAAAGCTGTGTTCTTAACAATGGTCACTCTACTGGTTGGTTCAAATTACAAAGGGGAATTAGACAAGGTTGTCCCCTGTCTACTGATACTTTTTGTGATAGCAATAGAACTACTGGCTATAGCAGCTCGCTCCAATTGTATTTAGAAGGTATAAGACTACCAAATGGGCAAAAACAAACCATTTCTGGATTTGCAGATGATACCACTTTAATTTTAAAAGATCAAAATCTGTTAAAATTGCTTTGTCAATGCTTAGCCATTTTAAAGACTTTTCAGGGTTGGAAGTTAACTTAGAGAAGACAGAATTATTGCTTTTGGGTACTTTGAAACATCAGTGGAAAGCGATGGATGAAATAACACCCATAAATGATCCAGTAAGGTATTTAGGTATCTTTCTAGGCCACAATGCCTCAAAGAATTTATATCTCAACTTAAGTTGTAAAATTAAAAAATGTGGGACAAGTTAAATATTTGGAAATCAAGAGATCTTTCTATTAGAGGAAAAGTGGTACTTTTAAAAGCTTTTGGAGTCTCAAACTTACTTTATGTTTTGAATTCGATTTCAATTCCAGATAAGGACATAAGTTGTACAAGGTCTCATTTGTTCAGCTTTTTGTGGAGGGGAAAGAAACACCATGTAAAAAATGACTCGCTGATTGGAGGGTTGGAAGAGGGTGGACTACGTATGATTGACATTGAAATTCAAAATAAGGCCTTCAAATTAGCATGGGCCGTACGTATTGCTGAAAGTACTGCTTCATGGGGAATAATACCCAAATTTTATTTCCGTCCTTATGGGGGATTGAAATTTTTACTGAAGTGTAATTACAATATTCATAGAATGCAAACCATCATCCCCTTGTTTTACAGGGATGTCCTGAGATTTTGGAAAGAGTTACAAAATTATAGTTTACCTACAACTCCTCAAGATGCTATCTCAGAGATAATTTGGAATAATGAGAATATTCTAGTTGAAGGTAAATCAGTTTGTTATAATAAGTGGATTAACAAGGGCATCGTA
This sequence comes from Ptychodera flava, assembly GCF_041260155.1. NCBI lineage: Eukaryota > Metazoa > Hemichordata > Enteropneusta > Ptychoderidae > Ptychodera > Ptychodera flava. The sequence continues at coordinate 45,187,808 of NC_091931.1, read as the reverse complement.
TATATTCATAATCTTATTGATGATGATGGTAAATTCATGTCATATGCTAGCTTTATTAGTAAATATAGTGTTTCCACTGATTTTGTAACGTATTTGGGCATTATTAATGCCATACCAAGAGAATGGAAAGATTTAATTTTTGCTTGTAACCACATTTCAAATGTAGATATTTGTGAGAGGGTTGTTGTGGATATTGGTAAAGGTAAATCACAGGACTTTTATAGTTTACTTGTTAAAAGAAAATTTGTAAGACCTACTGCCGAGATTAAGTTTGAGCAAATGGACTATGTTAAAGATACAGAAGTAAACTGGAAACAAATTTGGCATCTTCCTTACAAAGTTACCAAGGAGGAAAAGCTTAGAGTTTTCCAGTTTAAGGTTCTTCATCGTATCATAGCAACAAATCTCTTCCTTTTCAAAAATAAAATAAGAACTGATAATACTTGTAAACATTGTAGCCAGATTGAAACTGTAGAGCATCTATTTTGGCATTGTGAAATTGCACAAAAGTTGTGGAAAGCTATAGAAAATTTTTTGAAGGTCTATGTAAGTGTGTCATTTTCATGTAAGACCATTATATTAGGTTCTCCAAGTGATTCTAATGTACTGAACCATATCATACTTATTGGGAAATATCTATTGTATGCAAGCAGATATACAAAAATTACACCATCTTTATATCCTTCACTAAGAAAGTAAAAGAAATAATGGCCATTGAACAGAAAGTTTTAAGTGAAACGAAATTTAATACGAAATGGGGTATGTTTGTGCCCTAGTAATGTAAGCTTCTTTACCTCGTACACCTGTGTTTTCTGTGTTATGTATTTTTTTGTTGTCGTTTTGTGCGCTTTTTTTCTTCAAAGTAGATAAAATTAAAAAAAAAAAAAAAAGATATATATTCTTAAACATCTACAGTACAGTTAATTTGTAGTTTGTTTTTGCTCATATAGAATATGAATTAATATATACATACATACATACATACATACATACATACATACATACATACATACATACATACATACATACATACATACATACATACATACATACATAAATATAATATATACATAAAATAATATAAACTTGTAATATAAACATAAAGATGCCTATCACTTCGCATATTATCGCCTATGCATTGACACTAAAACGTTCACACGTCCGTCATCAAATTATCTGTTGAGATGACAATGAACGAAGTAAACTGTTGTCTATTAAAACTGGTATCTGTATGCAAAACATGGCCAAAGCTTTTGATACCCTGCCAAATTCTACACCAGACCCCTTCCAAAAAATAGGATGTATTGATGCCATCTTCTGGCCAACAGCTCGGAGAAACTCTGGGAATAATGCCAGCATGGAAAGAAACGTCGCTGATCTTACTTTGAAAAATATTATCTGGTATCTTCACACGGACGAAACTAAATGTCGTCTGAACAACATGTCAACTACTATCTGATAATTGTGACGTGCGAATTTATCGGGACTCGGATGTCAAGAAAGGATGATACGATATCGTCTACATTCAAATTGAAAATGTGAGACGATTCAAGACGATTCTATCAACAGTGTCTGGCATGGCCAATATTTTGATATTTGGAAGCTTCAGCAGGCAGCAATGTATGAATATTAATTTCATTTGATTTCAAAAAAGGTAGGATGCCACCTGTAATTTCCTCACATATCGGAGTTCTCTCAACACTCTGTCGGGAGACAAGTAGGTATACACCAGGCAATGGTTAATGTTTAAATAGAAATTGGCGATAAAATTCTCTACGATATCGGCTGATAGAATCGAGCAAGGTAACGATGCTGGAAAAACTTCAGCTACCTGAAATCGCCGCTTCGCTAGGTCATATCGTTGAGAGCGCACAATGCAAACTTTGGAATCCAACAAAAAACAGTACAAATACTCCGATCCGCAGAATCCAACAATCTTTCATGCGCCGTTGTTGAGGAACAGACAGGGAAGAGTCAAGGAAATTTTTGTGTATTTAAAGAGAAGAAAACGACACTATCCAACATGAACGACAAAATCGGATATAGCTGACTACGAATTGTGATAAGACAACTAGAAAAGAAACTAAATCCACCTCATGCCGTTTGAAACTCAGAAGAAGTAAATTATAATATTTAGGATATCCGATAAAATAGAATACCAATGAATGCTGACTTTGACGGGAGATAAGTATGAATTTTGGCCGCCGAGGAAAAATAAAAAAAAGCTAGCAATGATACTTTCTAACGATTTCAGTTTTAGACGATCTATGAATTTATGTCAAATATTGTACATGAACATATATGCACTCTCAGACTGATACTCTTCTTTGAAAAGAGGAGAATCTTTCGTTTTAACACTCAACGAAACGGTGCAATGACTGGTACTTTTTTAATCAGTCATACCATTATAAACCCTTCATTTTTCTGTTTTATTTGAAGCTGTGGTACTGTGTGACAAGTTTTTTGTAAAATCCGACAATTACACAAAGTTATGCAATATATTTGTGTACTAACATCATGTGTTCATGTGCTAACACAATTTCAGTTTTTGTCGAGAACCCCTTTTTTTGAGAAAGATAAATTTATTACAACAAATAGCAAATAAAACAAATCTATACAACTATGAGTAGAGCAAATGAGCAAAAATACACTTCTCTGAAAAAATTAGTTATTTAACTAGAAAGAAGAAAGAAAAATATCACTGAAATTGTATTATCATATGAATGGGTTCAAGACGCACCCTTCTCTTTCAAGCGATACAAGGCTGGAAACTTCGTGTTCATCATCTTATTAGTGAAATACAATGCATTCATCCATGAAGAAAGATAGCATTAGAGTTGCTTAAGAAAGGATTGGAGGGTAACTTTAATCCCATCCAGAGTAGATTGATTTCAGGCTTAAGATAGGATTGGAGGGTAGCTTTAATCCAATCCGGAGTAGATTGATTTCAAATATATTCCAAACTATGAATCTTACAATGGAAGAGTATATAACGTCTGATGTTTTGCGCATTATTAGCATTTTCAGTCCTGCGATTGCTAATCTTTTGAAAGTGGTATTGTTATCAATATATTCTTTTTTGACCAAAAGGATATATATATATATATATATATATATATATATATATATATATATATATATATATATATATATATATATATATATATATATATATATATATGATATGTTTTACGTATTTACACTCAAATATGATGTGTTCTAGGTTTCTTCCTGGTCACAAATATGGCATTTTCCATCACTTGAATTAAAGTTTTGGAAATGCTTTGTACAATTAGTGACATCTGTACATATTTTCCAGTTTAAATCATTCACTGAACTGCTTACAATTCATGTCGCATTAAAGTAACCGTGAATAAAGAAGCTTTGAAATTGTTGGTGACAGTAAGGTTCTCAGTCCATTTTTGCCAATTTGACCTTTGATTTCAATTACTTTCTTATCTTATCCAATATGTCGATGATAATTTGACACCATCGGGATATTCGGATCTGAGGATGTATCTACCAGCTGTATTATGAATAGCGCCGTAGTTAAGGTAACGGAATGTTTCTCAGGGCTTTTCACGATAACACGATTGGAACTAATTTTGGATAATTGGATGGTGAAGTAATGTCGATTTAATCTACAAATGTAATCTCATCTGCTTTTCTTCTTATATTACACACTTGATTTTATGAGTCATTTGCAATATTGCAACATTCAGCTATACGGCACCTAACACTTTTGAGAAATTTGAAAAATATGAAAATCCAATTATCCCAAATTATATTACCATGCCCTGTCCATTGCGTTTTAATTGGTCGAGCTGAACCACGTGACTGCCAACAAATACACAGTAATGGTTTGTTTTCATGCCAATGAATATGAATAATATCGTAAACATAGTAACTTTACGGCTAAAACGAAAATTGTGATTGGTACAAAGATCATATAATCAACCACAAAATAAAATGGAGCATTTGTGGGCAAAGTTTAGACGCTTGTTTTCAAAAAAATCTCCGGATTTGCAAAATTTTTGCAGCGCGCGCACTACTGACTGACAGGTTCTGGGGCCCCGTTGTCGTTCGCACGGGGAATTTTTGTAAATTTTGACGGTTTTTCGGGGTTCGTTGATAATATAATTGAAATAACAGACTCCGCGCTGACCATTAACGTTTATTTATGGGCGCGAAAGAGCAAGCCTCACCCGTTAATTTTTGGCATTCCTCTCGCCCTTGCCCATAAATAAACGTTAATGGTCAGCGCGTCGTCCGCCATTTCTATATTAGTCCCAATCGTGTTCGGTAAGGAAAATTATGAAAGGAAGTATACGCAACGGTACTAGCCAATCTTGAAAAACCACTTCAAAGTGGTGAAAAATGTACAGGAAGAACGTGTAAAATAGTTTTACATGAATATTTATTCATGTAAAGACAATTTTTTCAGAAATAGCCTAGACAAACTGGCTAGTTGGGAGGGGTAGAATGAAAAAGGTACAATTCGTTTCTTTCGTAACGATGTATTACAGAAAATACATAACGTATGTAAACTCAGGGAAAGTCGGCAATTGTATTTTCAAATTGGACGTTTCTCACAGTCAAGATCAATGCTGAAGATCACCCATTAGTAGCTGCTATAATTGAAGCCCTGGAGCAACTGTGTGCTGGCTTCTTTGCTATGTACAGCAGGCCGGTTCACAAATCTGTCTGACGATTGTTGGATGCATGAAGCTTAAGTAACTGATAAATGCTAAATTAAACTATAGAAAAAAATTGATTCAAAATTCAGCTTTGGTAATTTCCGAGCAGCAAGGCATGGTATTAAGAACATGGCAGCAGTCAATATGGTCTGCGACCATAATAGGTCAAAGGTCGGCATTGAAGGTATTGATGAAGATTCCATAGGCGTTTAATAAATTCTTCACACGTTTTGACAAGTTTGATTTCTCTTCTCAAATTGCCAGCATAAAGGAGTTTTTGTCACCTGATTATTTCTTTGTAATTACTCAAGAAATTGTAGCTAAAACCTTAAATCGCTAAACTTCAATAAAAGTCCAGGCTGTGATGGTATGTATAAACGCATCCTGAAGTTCTGTGCTGATCAGCGTAGTGGAGTCTTTCAACAGATTGTCCAGATCTTACTCGACGCTGTTACTATTCCCATCATTTGGAAACGCTCTAACGTAGTCTCAGTTCCTAAGAAAAAAACCCCAAACAGTTAAATGATTTTCTTAACGTTGCACTCTCTTCTCTTGTTATGAAAACACAAGAAAAACTTATAAAAATTATTATCATTTGAAGATTGCCAAGCTTTTCATTTTAAACACGTTGTACAAACACTAGAAAAGCTAGTTACACATGCTAGAATACTCTTTGCAGATATTTCGAGTGCTTTTAATACTATTCAACCGCACATTCCCACAGAAAAACTACTGTTGAATTTTAACAATGGTCATCAGCTTGTTCTCTGACTTATCAATTTTCTTACCAATAGATCACGAACGGTCGTATGTCCAATATATACTTCAACTGGGTCTTCTCAGGGCTGTTTCCTTTTTATCCTTTACATCAATAATTGTCGATGTATGCACGAGGGTAACCATCTTGTGAAGTTTGCGGAGGATAGTGCGTTACTTTCACTTTTAATGGAATCCGAATATCATCATGGCCCTTATCTCGATTAGTTTGTTGACTGGTGTAACCAATCTTATAAAAGTATATTTATATGAATTTCAAGAGAAAAAACCGGGAAAATTCGGCCAATTTTGGAACTTTTTCCGCTCTAGCGGAATGATTTCTATTGAGATGCCCAAGAACGCCCTCACATGGCCGAGTACTCCACTCTGCTTCATCGAGAGGCACGGCATTTTCTGACGCTAACTTCTCTCCTCACTTTTAACATCTGTAGGAGTATTTAAACTTTTTTTATCACGTATGTTTCACATCTTCAATCAAAGTAAAATACGCATGGCAGTATGTCGGAAAATTCATACTGAGTTGCTACTCTCCTTGCGGACTATATGAGTGAGTGAACAAAGCCCTTCTTACAACTGTGAAACATCTCTACAAAGGTTCCACAGACATTCAAAAGAAGTTTAGGCAAGCAGAAAAAGAGCAAGACATCAAACAATTGTCTGCACTTTCGATTGATATGAAGTTACTTAGGGTCATTCACCAAATAAGTTCACTGTATTATAATAGTTTTAAGCATTAAATCCTTCGACGTTTTTGGTGCAGATTTATTTGCTTACGAAATTAAGCATTTCAAAAAAGTTTCTTAGCTGAATGTCTCCTAGAAAGAATGCAACACGCAGTTGTTTATTGGAATAAAGCTTACCTACCTGCGGAGGATTTTCATCCGAAAATTGATCAGGTAGGTGGCTGTGTGTTGACAAAGGATCAATGGTATGCTCAAAGATAAGCTTAATTTGCTAACAAAAGTACATTTATTTGAATTTCAAGAGAAAAAACGGGGAAATTTTGACCAATTGTGAAAGACTTTCCGCTTCGGCGGAATTTATTCGTGGGGTGCTCAAGGACGCCCTTACACGGCCGAGTACTCCAATCTGTTTCCTCGAGAGGAGCATCATTCCTGAGGCCAACTCTTCACCTCACTTGACACATTCGTAGGAATATCGAACTTGTTTTTTCACGAATGTTTCACATCATCAATCAAAAATAAAAAAAGCATGGCTGCATGTCGGAAATGTCATACTCAGGTACTGCTCTCCCTAAGGACTGTCTTCGTGGGTAAAGCACTCCGCGCAACGGTGAAACATCTTTACAAAGTTTCAAGACATTCAAGGGAAGTTTAGCAGAACAAGAATAACACAACAAACAATTGTGTGTACTTTCGATTGATATGGAATTACGTAGGGATCGTTGACCTACAAGTTCACTGTATTGAAATAGTTTTAAGCATAACATCCTTGGACGTTTTGGTGCCATTTATTAGGGAAAATTTTGAGCCGATGGAAGACACTTTCGCAGCTGAATGTCTCCCAGAAAGAATGCAACACCCAGTCTTTTATTGGAATAAAGCTTACCTACCCGCAGAGGCTTTTCATCCAAAAATTAATCTGGTAGGTGGCTGTATCATGACAAAGGGTGAATTATATAGGCTACCGGGCTTTACAAAAATGTCATTTCTCTGTTATAAACTTACATGCGCTTATGTTTCTTTAGTGCCCTGTGTTATGGATGAATAAAGTATTGATCGATTGATTGATTGATTGATTGATTGATTGATTGATTGATTGATTGATTGATTGATTGATTAATTGATTGATTGAAATACTTCGTACTTGAAGTAATTTGTATTTGTGTGTGACAGAGTTAAACCACGTCACTTTTCTGAGCAAAGAAGATTCAATCGACGTTCGGTCCTGACTAAAAAACGATTGAAATTATTAATCTCTTGAGAACAGATTAAATCTAACGATTGTCAGATATGATGGTTTCAAGGGCATTATGAAAGTGGAGAGGTGACAGTATATACGTAAGCGATCTTGTTCAGAAGATTTGCTTTCCTTTGGTGTTGTGATCTGCGAAAAGAAAAACGTATAGTATTATTGCACTGTCCACCCTGACACAATTTAAAGTGTCCATTCAAGGTGTTAATTAATTCGGTGTTAGCTATGCATTGTGTAAGGGTCTTGGCTAAATTTAGGACTAATTTTCCATGCAGATTTATGTAAAGGTTCAACATTCATGTTCAACGCTAAGTGTGAAAGAAACTGAAGATAGTGTTTTGCTGTTCACACGATGATTTAAATACAGAGAAGCGATGTAGAGACACTGTGCGATAGTCAGGCGTATCCCAGGCACGACCTGACAGTCTCGTGCTGGGGCTACCAGGCTTTGACCTGGAGAAGGGGTTAGGCATTAGACTAGGAGCAGCCTTTCCCCTCCCTGCCGGCGGTAACACCCTCATGGGGTGCGAGATTTCGGTGTAATATCAAATCCGTTGTCGCCGTTTTGTCTTTTGTCGGTCTATTATTTTTTTCTTACGATAGGCAAACTAGTCTGAAATAATACAATAAGAGGAAAATTAAAGATTATGATTCTTAACCATCAGTTAATTGGTATCTTTATGCTCATACAAAATCGTTAACAATATATACGAAAACAGTAAACATAAAATAATCTAAATTTGTGATATAAACATAAATATTAGATGCATATCACTTCGCATATTATTGCCTATGCATTTACACTAAAATGTTCACACGTCCGTCATCAAATTATCTGTTGTAAGACAATTAATGAAGTAAACTGTTGTCTATTAAAATTGGCATTATTTGACCCATCTGTATGCAAAATATGGCCAAAACTTTTGATTCCCTGCAAAATTTCTACACCAGACCCCTTCTAAAAACTAGGATGCATTGCTGACATATTTTGGCTTGACCAACAGCTCGGAGAAACTCTGGGAATAATGCCAGCAAGGAAAAAAGGTCGCTGATCTTACTTTGAAAAATGTTGTTGGAACAGTACTAGCTGTTACCGACAAATTAGGACGTCTAGAATAGATTATTAGTCCGTGGGCTAGAGGGCGTCTACGTGCACCCCCCCCCTCCCACAGGATAACAAACCTTTATTTTTCAGAACCCTTGGGATCCCTAGAATACGAAATGGAATTTTAACAGGAAAAAAATAGGGACACAATAGCTGTTATGGTCATGTTTTGAAGGGTACCGCAAAATCACGATTTTCCAAGCCAAATGCATTTTCGTCAAATCTGTCTTCTTATAAGTCATGTGCTGAGCTCATTTTTTAACATAACCTCACTTGTTTGGTATCATTAGAAAGGGAATGTATTCTTCTTTAAGATGACATATTGCACTATGCAATATCTTCTACAGTTTTTGTCAAATATAACCAAAACTTACCCCTTACCCCAAAATTTAACATTGCAAATTACAGTAAAACTAAAATTCTACCAATATTTTAGCTAGGCATAATAAAATATGGATTGCTTTGTCTGAAATCTGTTTTATTTGATACAGGGACATATCAGAAATATGAAATAGACTTTTAACAGAAAAAATATTGGGAATCTACAGCTGTAACAGTCATATTTTGAAGGTGAAGGATACCGCAAAATAACAGTGTTGCAGATTTGCAAGCATTTTTGTTAAAACTGTCTTCCTATAAGTTATCTGCTGAGCTCGTTTTTGAATATAACTTGGCTTGTTAGGTAGGTATCATTAGAAAGATAATTCACTAATCTTAAGAATGACATATTGTACATGCAATATCTTCTATAGTTTTCATGATATATGACCAAAACTTACCCCATACCCCAAAGTTTACATTGAAAATTTCAGTCATAGCTAAAACCAAGTTGTACCATTTTTTTAGCTTGACACAAAAAATCTGGCCGTTTTTGCTATTTAATCTATTTTATTTGTTACAGGGACATGTCAGAAATATGAAATAGACTTTTAACAGAAAAAATATTGGGAATCTACAGCTGTAACAGTCATATTTTGAAGGGTACCGCAAAATCATAGTGTAGCAGATTTGCATGCATTTTTGTTAAATTTGTCTTCTTGTAAGTTATCTGCTGAGCTTGTTTTTAGATATAACATGGCTTGTTAGGTATCATTAGAAAGATAAAATTCACTAATCTTTAGAATGACATATTGTAGCATGCAATATCTTCTATAGTTTTCATGATATATAACCAAAACTTACCCCATACCCCAAAGTTTACATTGAAAATTGCAGTCATAGCTAAAACTAAATTTTACCATTTTCTTTACCTAGACATATAAAATCAGGCATTTATTTGTATGAAATCTATTTCATTCGGTAATGGGTCATGTCAAAAATATAAAATAGACTTTTAACAGAAAAAAGATTGGAATTCTGGATTGGAAAACAGCTAATTATTTGGGGTTTTTTGTCTTCAGACAAGACGCATTGTAATTTTAATGCATTCACAGTTATGTAGATTTGTTTTATTTGTGACTATGTGGAAATAAATTTATCTTTTTCAAAAAAAAAAAAAAAAAGTCCGTCGCAAGTCCGTGCATTCATATAATGATCTTTGTAATTAAACAGCTAATTATTTGGGTTTTTTTTGTTTTCAGACAAGACGCATTGTAATTCTAATGCATTCATAGTTATGTAGATTTGTTTTATTTGTGACTATGTGGAAATAAATTTCTCTTTTTCAAAAAAAAACAAACAAAAAAAACATAAAGGCAGCGGTCTGATCCACACCGATAGCATCAGATTTTCTTTCGTGCGACGTTGTTTAGGAACAGACAAGGACGAATCAAGAACATTTTTGAGTATTTTAAGAGAAGAAGACGACACTAACCAAAATGAACGACAAAATCGGATATTGCTGAGGACAAATTGTGCTGAGATAACTAGAAAAGAAACTAGATTTCACTCATGCCGTTTGAAAAAACTCAGAAGAAGTAAAATAAATACGTCAATCGGGCTCGAACTCACAACGTACTGTACCCAATCACCTAGCCAAGAATGTAACAGACAAAACCGCTCAATTACAATATTTAGGATATCCGATAAAATAGAATACCTATGAATCCTGACTTTGACGGTAAATAATTATAAATTTTGGCCGCCGAGGAAATATTCAAAAAGCTAGTAATGATACTCTTTGACGATTTCAATTTTAGACGATCTATGATTTTATGTCAAATATTGTACATGAACATATTTGCACTCTCAGACTGATACTTTTCTCGAGGAAAATCTTTCGTTTTAAGACTCTACGAAACGATGCAATGGCTGGTATCTTTTTAATCAGTCATAAACCATTCATTTTTCTGTTTTATTTCAAGCTGTGGTACTGTATGTCATGTTTTTTTTTCAAATCAGGCAATTACAAGTAGTTTAGCAATATATATGTGTAGTAACGTCATTTGTTCATGTGAAAATGCAGTCATTTCAGTTTTTGTCGAGAACCCTTTATTCCAACAAATGGCAAATAAAACAAATCTTTATAACTATGAATAAGTAAGGGGTTGAGCAAATGAGCAAAATTACACTTCTCTTGCAAAATAAGTCATTTAACTAGAAAGAAGAGAAAGAAAAACATCACTAAAATCGTATATCATTTGCATGTATTAAAGGCTTGGAAACTTCGTCTTCATCATCTTATTAGTGAAATACTATGTATGAACAAAGATAGCTTTCGAGTTGCTTTAGGCGGAGCCTCGCTTTAAAAGGGCGTGAAGCTATGCCGGCGTTCATTGTGTAAGTGGACATCAAACAGGTAACACGCAAGCACACGCTCCAGAAAATACCACTTTTTAGTTTTTACCGGCCGCAAAAACACAGACAGACTGCAAAGCGGGTCAGCGCGAAGCTGCCGATCGAACTCTGTGGTCATATTCAAATTCTAAATCGACTGGGAGACGATTTTTTAGGAAATTCGAGCGTTGGTGGTGGAGAATCAATGACCGTTGGCGATTTGAACCGACCGTCAATCAAATGCTTGCATAAACTCTGTTTGCAGGATAAGCAAAATGTGACAAAAGGTTGAGATCAATTTGTGTAATTAGTGTTATAGAAATCAAACATCATACTGGCCAAGTGTTTGACTGGGAGGAGAACTCCACTAATGCGAGAGCCTGGAATTGAAAATTGTGGCTTTAATTAAGATAGGACTGCAGGGTAGCTTTAATCCTATCCAGAGTAGCTTGATTTCCAATATTCCAAGCTATGTATCTTACAATGGAAGAGTATATAACGTCTGACGTTGCATTATTAGCATTTTCAGTTCCTGCGATTGCTAATCTTTTGAAAGTGGTACTGTTATCAATATATTTTTCCTGACCAAAAAGGAATGTATTTTTGCCAAATTTCCTTTACATATTTACACTCAAATATGATGTGTTCTAGGGTTTCTTTCTGGTCACAAATATGGCATTTTCTATCACTTGAATTAAAGTTTTGGCCATGCTTTGTATAATTAGTCGTCTGTGCATATTTTCCAGTTTAAATCATTCACCGAATTGCTTACAATTCCTGTCGCATTAAAGTAACCGTGAATAAAGAAGCTTTGAAATTGTTGGTGACAGCAAGGTTCTCAGCCCATTTTTACCAATTTGACCTTTGACTTTATGTTCTTTTTTATCAACTGATTTGCAATATGTCGACTGATAATCGGACACCATCGAGACATTCGGATCTTAGAACGTATCTACCAGCTCTATGTAAGCAGCGCCGTAGTTAAGGAAACAGAATGTTTCTCAGAGCTTTTCACGATAAGGAAAGGAAGTATACGCAACAGTAGACAACTCTTGAAAAACCACAACAAATTAGCGAAAAATGTACAGAAAGAACGTGTAAAAATACTTTTTAAATGACATTTCATTCGACTTAAGGACAATTTTTTTCAGAAAAGCCTAGACAAGCTGACTAGTTGGGAGGGGGAGGGGGGAGTAGAATGAAAAAGGTACAATTCATTTCAGTATGTTTTTGTTGACTGATGTATGTCTCAACATTTACCAATTACATGTGGAGTACCCCAGGTCTCTGTACTTGGCCCTACACTATTTTTGATGTACATCAATGATCTTCCTAATTCTTCAAAATTTTTTGACTTTAGGCTTTTTGCCGACGATTCCAACCTTTTCCACACTTTTTCACGTGCTCTAAAAAGCTTTTATTGAACCGAATATTATGTATGGTCTTGAGGTGTGGGGAAGTACGTATCCATCATACTTACATCAGATTTTTATCACCCAAAAATGCTGGTACGAATAATTACGTTTTCTAGATTTCGAGAGACTAAGGCATCTTTATTCTTCGTAGGTATACTGGATGTCTATAAACTTCATAAATTACTTCTTGGAAAATTCATGTTTGATTTGCATCATCAAAATATACCACATAATTTGAGTGATTACTTTAGACTAGCTGATCATTGCTATGACACTCGATAAACTACATCAAAACTTTCCTTTACCGAAAGTACGTACAACTGCAGGAGAGTTTGCAATTCATATATGGGTACCAAAGTCTGGAACAACCTACCAGATATTGTCAAACAAAGTCCAACAAGAGAGTCATTTATAAAATCATTAAGACAGCATATCTTAAGTCAATACCGAAATGTGTGAATATTTATCTTTTTTTTTTATTTTATAGAATTTTGACTAACAATTGACATAATTAATTAGCCCTTTAAGACAAATATTGCGATGTAAATTTCATGAAAATGGGGCCAGGCGCGATTAGCTCTAAGCTATTATTCCTGCCTCCAACTTGCCTCTTTCCTCGTCATTGAGATATGAGACTTGCATGTTTGTTTTGTATACTTATATTTGAAATTGGCAATAAAGTAAAGATTACTCCAATCTGCTTCCTCGAGAGGAACAGCATTTTCTGAAGCCGATTCCTCACCTCACTATACACATTCGTATGAGTATCGAACTGTTTTATCACGTGTGTTTAACATATTCAATCAAAAATAAATCAAGCATGGCTGAATGTCGGAAAACTCATACTCAGCTACAACTCTCTCCTTGCAGACTGCCTTCAAGGGTAAAGAACTTGAAAGCAATCCGCGCACGGTCAAACATATTCACAAAAGTTCCACAGACATTCAAAAGAAGTGTAGACAGAGCAGAAAAAGACCAGGATAACAAACAATTGTCTTTACTTTCGATTGATATGGAGTTACACAGGGTCATTGACCTTACGAGTTCACTGTCACTTCTATATGTTGGTCCTAATTTATTTGGGGAAAAAGTTGAATCAATGCAAGATAGTTTCGCAGCTGAATGTAATGCTGAGTTTTTTTATTGGAATAAGCTTACCTACCTGCTGAGGATTTTAATCTGAAAACGTGATCTGCAAGGTGGCTGTATGTTGACAAAAGAACAATTACATAATCGAAATAAGCTTAATCTGCTGATAAAAGTATACATACATACATATATATATATATATATATATATATATATATATATATATATATATATATATATATATTATATATATATATATATTATATTATATATATATCCCCACCTCCCCCAACCGCTATAGATACAACATTGAAAGGAATTTCATATAATCGTTGAATCTCTGCCTGCATACATATGCACAATAAAATCGTTTAGATAGCTAAGATCTTTACACTACACACACACATTCACACATACACAAACATACACAAATTACACAATATATCAAATATAATATGTATAGATAGATAGATATATATATATGTATGATATAGTGCCCCATGCTCATATATATACATATATATATATATATATTATATATATATATATATATATATATATATATATATATATATATATATATATATTATATATATATATATATATATATATATGTATGTATGATATAGCGCCCCCATGCTCATCGCACAATTTTCATGGCCCTCACAATTCCCTACTCTTTACCATAAAATACTGCAGTAATCGTTGACAGCAATCTGCAATTAGATTTGAGAACCATAATCTTTCCAAATCTAGTTTAATAAACTCGAGCTCAAATCAAACAAGCATCAATGCAGACATCAAAACTCGGTCTGCGCTATTTTTTACCAAATAATACAGGTAGTTTGTACCAAAGACCCTCGCCTTATGTGTCATTTGCTTATCACGACAGTTGAAGACTTACATGGCATATTGATAATAGTGATAAACACTGTTTAGGATACTCTTGACCTCTTAATTTTGTGATTTTGTATATTAGTTTTGAGTGACAGCAAGGGCAAAATTGTTGCCTTCCCTAAAGATGGTGATCATAGACAGTGATGTTGGTAATGCCGAGCCATTATATTATATGTATGGTATATTTAAAAGTATGGCAGGGGGGTGGGGGGGGGGGTGCGGTCAGGCAAAAATTGTGAACAAGGGAGAGGGGTTGTTGAAAATCACGATCGAGGTGCGGGATACAATACATTTCTGTGTGCTCTTGGCAAATGCCTTCAGAACACCTCCACCTCCACCCTAAGCCATTCATACTGACAGCTCCTGAGTCCTCGCTCCAACAGTTCCATGCTGTACGTGTTATAATTTGATGTGTACTTGACTGTGCATATCATTATATGAACTAGTTTTTACCCCTGTGTCATTGTTTGTAATTTTTCTTGACATTTTGGTATGTTTGTATGTTTACATTGAATATTTTTTTCTTGTCTAGTGTTGACAGAAAATGTTTCAAATTTAGGGCATACAAGTGATGATGAACGGATGGTTTATCACTGAACACTTATTGACAGTTATCAAAGCCAGAAGTTATTTAATATGGAATGCAGTAACAAGCCTGATTTGCTTTGTTTCTCCAGAGAGTTATTAAGTTCCTCTACGTACCTCTGCTTTCCTCTCCTCAAAATGATAACAGAGGTGACTATCATTTTGAGGTGACTATCTCTCTGTTCAGCATTGGGGTTTGGGAGTTTGATCGAATACATACAAAAAACACATTAATCAAACAAAATCAAAGCTGGTTCTATTTCCCATGCAGTTCTTGGTTTATATAAATTTATTTTTTTCCACACTTGGAAATACAAATGCTGTGTGTGTAAGGAAATTACACACTATAATACATATGAGACTGAGGCAAGGTGCCAGACTTTGAAAAGATGGCCCTGTAAAAACACTATAGATACACTTGTACATACAACCCCCATGCAAGAAAATAGAAATCTGTAAAGTTAAGAATATTTAAATACAAAAACTACAGAACATGAGATATGATATGAACATGAGAAGCTGTGAGGAAATGAAAAATACATTCAGAGACATGTATAGCTTGTATCTTTGGTTTGTGGTTACACATGATATTGATGTAGATTGTGGTATGCTTTAGAAGTGGTTCAAGTTAGTGATTTATAAAAGTCATTTTAAACCCTACCATCTTAACGTTTGTTTTGAACTGAATGCAATGTAGAACATTTGAAATGGAAATCTGTGACTTTGGGGTAAAACAAACTGTAAGTAAGGCTACTTATATGGGCTAATTAATATGCAGTGTCTCAGAAGCCTTTACCCAATTGGTTGACTGAAATTCGTTGTTCTTATTGAATATTTCCAAACAGCCAATCAGAATTGCCTTAGTTTCAGACTCCTTAAGGTGCTGTAAATAATGAAAATCTTGGGGCTGATGTGCAGCATGTCGGAAGCTGTTATCCAACTGGGTGGCCAAAAATTACCTTTATTACTGAATAATACAAACAGACTCCCTAAGTTGCTGTGAATTCTGAGCATGCTGCACATCCGCAGAGATTTTCTAATCGGATGTAAACTTCAGAGCCACTGCACATTGCTGTAATAGCTTCAGCAAACACTGAAATGTTTATACTCAAAATAAAATATGCAAGCTCCTGCAAACAACTTTTACATCCTTTCAAAAACTATGCTTTGGTATAGTCTAACCACAGTAACTCCACACACTGGTCTGGAGGGACTGTGGTCTAACCATTTTCAGTTGAAGACATCTACGAGGTCATGCGGGTGATTGAAGCCACCTACGGGGTAAAGAAGGGTAGTTGAAGGTATCTATGGCATAATGTGGGGTGTTTGAAGCCATCTATGTGGGTAGACAGGTTAAATTCACTGACTTGAACCATGTCTGCGATACTTCTGGTCTGTGTCTATGTAATTAATTATGTAATGTACAACACAGTGACTGATAGATCTCACTGAACTGTTTCCAACTGTTGGGGGTTTTTTGAAAGTTTAAAGCTAAAGACCGATGAATGATTGGATGAGTACAGACACATCAAGATAATGCTGTTTGGGTATCGTCAAAGTGAAACACAAATGTTTGGTGTGGTTATTGTTATGTTGTTGTTGATGTCAATAGGAGCGATTGTCTTTTCTCAAGGCTGAACCATCCATCAAATGACTGCTTTTGATAGAAAAATAGAACATGGTTTCACTTGTACAGTAATTAGGTTGAAGAGAAAAACAGTTAAAAGCTGTAATGGTCTCTAGGTGTTTGAATAACCTGTTCTAGACTTACCAAAACTCAGGGCTTTGAGAGCTAATTTATGAACTTCTTTCAATAATGAATAAGTCCAGTCCAAAGTGGACTATAGCTACTCACTTTGTCATTTCTCAGTGACCTCTTTAGCTAGTTAGGTACTCTGTCCCTGGCCCGGTTAACTCCACATGCAAAATGCTATCATAGTATGCTACATATAATATATAAAACCTAGGGACATTGACAACTATCATCCTATTAGCAAGTAAGCAAAACCAACATGAAAAATAGTTTACAGCAACTTTTGTAAATAGAAAGAACTGATTAAGTAGCAGATAAAGCAGTCATTGATGGAAAAAAATTTTACACTTTGTTTGAAAGAACGGAAAAATGGAATTTACACCTGAAATTTGTAAGAAATTCTACAAAAGGTAATACTCTTTAATTTTAACAAATATTAAGATCAACATGGTATCAATAAATAAATAATGTTCCTGTGTAAGTAGTTAGTTATGGATTCATAAAGAAATTAATGTCTGAGGTCTATGTACAAATGCTGAATGGAAAAAATACTATATTTGAATATGAAACTTTTTCCAACTTCTCTGCATGGCAAGAAAACAACCCGCTCTTGCAAAAAACTTGGAATAAACATCATGAGATTTGTAACTATCCACTCACACATCCACTGCTAAGTCTTGGAATTCCTGGTTTGGTTTTTGTTTACAAAATATAAAAAGTTATTATCTGTCATAGTTTTTTGTTTTCATTGTGTGTATTCAATGATGGAGTCATTTTTTGGGGAAAGAATCGGAAACATCACTGCGACTGGATCACACTGCACACTTAGGAAGGGTCATATCAACAAAATCACCAGAACAGGTAAATCTCTTGAATGTGTTCTCCATCAAACATTAAAACGCAAGCACATAACAAAACGGTTTGTAGGGAATTACAACATGAAAAAAAATTGAGCATGCTCAGTGTGGTCACCATTACAACTAACAATGACAGCTTTCGCAGTCTCTCTGTCTACATTGTACGGAAACTTAATTTACAAATAGCAACAGTCTACCACTAAATACAGTAATTTTGCATGAATCAATGCCTCTTTCTGCTGAATTTACCAAAACCAATATAGGATATGATCACTTACAAGAAGAGTCCTCTGCTCAAGACTAATATCAAAGACCAAAATCAGGAATAATTGTTTCGTAAAAATAACGATTTAGCACAAATTTTGCTAAGAGACATGACCACCTAAATACTACATTGTAATGGCATTTCTAGTGATCAAAGTACTTCTAGTTATTTTACACCCACATGTGACACAATAGAAAGACATTTTTTTCATCTGCTTATCATCCGTATGATAATTGAAGCAAAAAAAATTTGATAGTAACTTTCCTGGCAATGATAGAGGCAAAGGGTTCAAAATGACCCGCTGCACTGTGTATAATAATCCGTTTTCATTACATCAATCCAACATAAATTTGTTGTAGTTAAGCACAGAAAATTGAGTTGTAAACAAATATATCACTTAATAATCAACATATCCAGAACATTGAAAGTAAATAGGACAATGCATAAAGTCTGAAAACCATGGCATTAACCTTTCAGGCAAAAAAGAAACACTGTATTGTTAGTGTTGCCTTGCAATCTATGTAATCACCGAAATCTAGACTGTAGTACCAAACACAGCACTGTGGTCTGAAATGAACAGATGTACTTGGATATCCAAGTACAATACTTTTTGCATTCTTGAAAATTTAAAAATTCCTATGTTGTAAATCTGTATTTTCCCTTGGAACCATAGCATAAACACAGCCGTCAATTGCTTGTCATGGGAAATGTCGCCCTCTACAGTTAGTTAACTCACCAGAAAACTGCTAGTTTGCATAGCAGTGATTTGAAACATGCCTCTCCATCTCACTACTCTTTCCTAAAATGGACATCACGTTTTGATACACTTATCTCATTGCTGACTGATATCGGCATACAAAACACCTTTTCAAAATCAGTTTTTGTTCTTTTCTGTGTACTGATATTTGCTAACTGTAAGACACCATCACAAACATCTAAAAATACTCTGCCACTGTTTGTAGTAGCGCTCTCATAAATTGACAGATATTTTGATGGGGTTACGTGCTTGGCATCAGCTACACAGTCATTTCAAGTGTTTCCCTTATCTCAAATTTCATATCATGGTGACATATCTCAGCCAGTTTCATTGGAGTCTGGACTCCACATCAGATAATACGGCAATACTACCCGCCCACAAATTGACCCTTTTTTAGGTTATCACAGCACTGATAAGTGACCCCCTAGTGACGTAAATGTAAATGTTGGAACTAGTTTTTAGTCTGCTTCAGAAGTTTGTGGCCACATATAACATGAATTTCGAGTATTTTAGATATTTATCAGATCATATTCATCTATCGAAAATGTATGACTTTGATAGAGCTCCTTGACATCAGACCTGACAGACTGCTTTGATGTTGGCTTCACACCAAAGTGGGAAACACTTGTTGGTCAGCTGACGACATGCCCACGCAGATCAAGTGTAATGAGATACAAGAATTACTAGATTGCAGTTTCTTTCATACCATTGGAATTTGGCAACCTACTTCCCTTAGCACTCTTTACAATCGGTTGTAAATTTTTCGGCAGCATCCGACTATCGTCCCTGTCACCTATTTTCAGGTCGGTGGCCAAAACATCCTCTAGATGCGATGGCGTTGATGGTCTAGAAGGCAGAATTGGGCCTCGTATGTCAGTCCTCTGGTCGACATCCATTTTAGAATGTTGTTGATTTAGCTGTTGAAGTTCGTTGGAGTTTTTCCTTTGAACTGATGTGTGGAACTGTGAGGTGCTGTATTGGGATGGTATTGATGGAAGTTGTTTTGTTGATGGTTGCAAAGGCTGCAGTCTTCCTCCAGCTGGAGTTCCCATGTACATACTCTACAATACAGCAAACACATACATTGGCTTATTGATTTTTCAATCAATGTAACATTGTTTGCACAACCAAGTTGGATCTTAAGGTAGAACGCACCACGGGGACAGATATTCGGACTTTCAATTTTTATAATACTTCTCTCATCTCATTTTGAAGCTCTTGGAGTAAGGAAGACTTTCACAGTCTTAGTATTTTGAAAATCAAAAAATATATTTTTCTTCATGGAGTTAACACTAGGAGGTGGCCATTTTGAATTTCAAATATCAGTAAATGTTAGGTAATTTGTTTCTCTAATACCAAACTGCACAGTGACCCCTGTTTGTTATTATTGATGTTGAAAGAGAATGGTGAAAGATTGAGCAAAAGTTTAGGTCTTTCATTGTCGAGGTGCATACTACCTTAACAGGAAGAACAGAGTTGACAGATCTTAAGTTCAGAACCTGGACACATGAATGAAAACTGTTACCTTATCTGAGGTAGGGGTCTGTGATAGTTTGCGTAGTGGTTTAGGTTGCCTGTGTTCTCTGAAGTCCAGGTTTCTGTCCCAATCTCTGGCATGCCTGGCTTGGCTGACACCATACACGGCCTTCTGCATGGCTAGTCGATCACTGCTATCCGGACCCATCAAAAACTGTGCAAAAAATATTCAAACAGTTACGGTCAGAGAAGACATCACAAATGAGCTCACTGGTCAAACCAGAAAAATGATTTCCTAAAAAGAACTGACGGTGAATTCCTCAAATGTTGTAATATTCTGGGTATTTCACTACTATTGACATGGTAAACAAATACAAAATATAAAACAGATTTTGCTATAAAGATTACAGAATGAAATACTGGCTATGATTGCAATGCATGCAATTGAAACCTGTTACTCCTGCTGTGAATAAAATAAAAAAATAAATAAATAAATAAATATTGTTACATTGTACATTTACTGAATATGAATTGGTCTAGTTGACAATAGATTTTACTGTATTCGGGGATTTCCATCATTCTCTGCATGACAAGAATAGTGTGAAAGATGTGCAAACAGTCACTGAGTGCTCCCCAACATTCAATCACATCTTCTTACCTCTATACTTGCTATAATGGTTTGCTGTGTCCGTGAATAACACAAAAATCTCCCATGGTGAATGAAAACACTTTTTGACCACTTACCAATTGAGCTTTCTTTTTCTTCTTTTTTCTGTTAGCAGCCTGTGATAACCTCCATTGGCTGTTGATATCTGGATCCCTCTCTCTCATCTCAGTGTTGGGTCTCCATGGTGTGTTTTGGTCCTGAGTATTGCCCCATGTTGACGTATTGATAGTTGTGTTATATTTACTATGACTACCATGAATGATGCTGGAAGACTCTTTCTGTATCGTAAAATCTAAATAAATTTTAAAAAGTCACATTTCAGTATCAAAGTTCCATAGATTTCTTTCTAGTTGCTCCTTCACAAAGTTTAAATATGACAAGGTCTGTCTGTCTTTGTGAATGAATTCTTCTAATTATCTGGTGGTTATCTCGTTGAGCTGAGGAGGACATGGAAAACATGATAACACCATGGTATGAAAGCTATCAACTGTCTTTTTATTTTTTTTTTCAGCTATCAACTGTCTTGCTGTAAACTGTTGTTATAGCGCCCTCTACCACATCATAAGGACATCCTTTCGTTTGACGTTCCAAACATGCCAGCATGTGATACAATAGTGCATTTTAATGATCGTTTTATGTTATTCATTCTCTCTTCTTGCGCGCATTCTTCACTGGAGTCACAGATGATCATGAAAAAACATGCAACTGTTACATCACATACTCATGATTTCATTCAGAGAAGAGCCAAACACTTCTAAACATTATCACTTCTCTGGAGATGTGTAATGCCATGTTATGAAAAGCATAGGAAAGCCTCGGAGGACACAGTCTGATTATGGAAACTATTGTCCAACCATAGCCTGTGTTACTAAAGTGCAGAGATGGAATGAGACACCCTCTGTGATTGGTTTCTTACCTGGTGCAGGTGTTTGAGCTGGGGTACTATGCATATCTGGAAATGGGAGGGGGAATATTACAACTATTTTAGAAGATGACAGAGCTTGTCCCAGTGAGTATAGGGTGATGTACACACATGCAGGAATTTAACAAATTAAAGATGTGCAGCATGCATTTTAAAATAGCAAAGAATCACACACCAATGAAACAGAAAGAAAAGGAATATGTAAGTGTTATCTGACCCTGAATACATGTACTTTTATTGAAGGTGACTGATATCAAGGTCATTCATTTGCCATTGTCTTAAGGTCTCATTCCCTTACTTTAATAAAAGATATTGGGCCTTCAGTAAGCATATGTAAAGGGTGAGGTGTTGTTAAAAATGGCTGAATCGCTCATTATCGGGTATATTAAGAAACTGATAACGTTCTAGTGAACTACAACCTCTGAGAATTCATGAGGACTATCTGGTCAGCTTTGAAGAATAATGTTCCTTTACCAAGATAGGTAGTTAATGCACAAACTAATATTTCTATCTTTAGATTTTTCAACCAAGAGTTTTGGGAGTAAAAAAATGCATGTTTTGGGGGCATTGTTTTGAACTTCTCAGGTATGGTATTGTACAGTTTTAATTCTTTGAATTTGTTAGTGTATTGCACACAGGATTTAACACATCTGCTGGGCACTTAGTTACAAGTATGAGGTCAAAGGTTTATTTTCACAACGAGGGGTACAAGTTACTCTGGCTTTTGAAATTCCAAGCACTGCATTTCTGCATGCGAAGACAAGTCAGCAAAATTATGCTTACTACACTGAGGTATGCAGTCATGGTCTGGTGAACGCAGTCCTCCATACAGGGTCATTTGACTCCTATCAAGCACACACAGCAACACCAGGTGCAAAGCAACACAACAAAAACAAAACTCAATGCCACAGCACAGCAGTACACAAACATAAAAACACCGGAACTGAACAACCAAAAATCAAAAACAAACTTTCAAAGACAGTACTATTACCATTATACTGGCTCTTTGCTCTCTTCTCTCTTGGCAATGTTCCCATCTGTCCAGGTCCAATTCCATACTGAACCTTTTCAGCGTAGGTTGGCTTATCACCTTGGTATATCTTCTCCCTCTCTCTGTCTCTGTCCCTATCTCTATCTCTCTCAAAGAAGTATTTCTCTTTGTTTTTTGTCGGCGAATAGATATCTTCTTTTGGTGTCTGTCAGAGGTAAAATACAAAGTAGATGAGGGCAAATTCAGTATCTATTCAGTTTATTTCAGATTAAGTAAACCCTATGGATGTTCAGATACATGTACTGGTGGTCTAGATTGCAATTGGCAATATTAGAGAAACTTCAAATGGAACCATATTGGCACTGACAAATGTCCCCTAGATGATCAACACATGGACTCAATAGATGATCCAGGATTTTCATGGCCACAGCCACAAGTATGGAATCGTGTTGGTACTGATGTTGATATGATTCCACCACCTCACACAAATCAAAATTACCATTGTCAAGTATTGATACAATTTGCTGAATGAAAATAGTTGCATTGATACACCAAAGTCCTCAGTCCTAGTGTATGAGATTAACATGCACATTACAATATTCTATCGTTGTAGTAACTAATCTCTTATTATCATCTACATTTGCTTTCACATTTGTATATTCATGAGCATCATTATCTTCAAACTCTTTCACAGCCCTTTGTTAGCTATGCAGTATAGCTCTCTCTTGCTTTGATTTCACACACATCGTAGCCCTGCTCAGAAAATTGGTGCAGCTAGTGCCTAGCTGGATTATAGATGGCCTGAGGATGGCATTACAATATTCTATCGTTGTAGTAACTAATCTC
This sequence comes from Ptychodera flava, assembly GCF_041260155.1. Lineage (NCBI taxonomy): Eukaryota > Metazoa > Hemichordata > Enteropneusta > Ptychoderidae > Ptychodera > Ptychodera flava. Next base: position 45,164,059 of record NC_091931.1, on the reverse strand, counting down.
TTATTATCATCTACATTTGCTTTCACATTTATATACACATGAGCATCATTATCTTCAAATCTTTCACAGCCCTTTGTTAGCTACGCAGTATAGCTCTCTCTTGCTTTGATTTCACACACATCGTAGCCCTGCTCAGAAAATTGGTGCAGCTAGTGCCTAGCTTGATTATAGATGGCCTGAGGATGGCTTACCCAGACCAAGAAAGGCACATCTGTGTTTGTCAGGGGTATTTAGCTACATGACAAACCAGAAGACGTGAGAGAGTCTCCCTTAATTTTAACTCTGCCAACTCCTACAAGTATGTAACTGAACACAGATCAAACCAAAACCACAATAACAATAGGATTGAATCAAAGTCCCTCCTTGAGGGACTTTGGTTTAATCAAAGAATTTTCACTTATGGCAGAGTGCTGAACATCAAATAGTGATTTCGGAATAACAGGAACAGACTTAGAATATTTGTATTTTCCTGGGAGATTGGGGAAGGGTTTACCACCACAGATTAAAACCATACAGATTTAGTAGACCTACTGATGCAGAAAATACCCAGTTTTATACTGTTAACATTCTGGAATAACCCAATCTGGCAAAGATTCATTGCCTTTGGCTAGTTTGTTAAGAAATTTTCAGGATGGTAAATCCATCCCTCAGGCCATGGTCTTATTGATTGATTCAATCCTGTTTTGTACGTCGTACAGAAAATCAATAAAACCAGTGAATTTTATAGTAATGTTATCGATGACATGTTGACCAGATGACATCGCTGCAAGCTGAACACTTACATGTATTACTTCAGAATCTTGCATTTCACTGCGAAGACCCTGCGCAAGTGGCAGTTTTATTCTTTGTTGCATTTCAGAGGAGTTATCTTTGCTTTTCTTCTTGAAGACACTTGATCTGACCCGTTTGATTTCATTCTCTGCTCCAGTACCAGCCATTATCTGTGTGTGTGCAGGACAGAAAATAATGACAACTCAGTCCCTACAATCAGTCATTATGTATAAAATTAGCACACCTGAATACATAATGAGCTGTGGTTGATTAAACAGGGGTATGGTATATATGTCTCAATCAGGGAGTGCCTACAATCTTTCTAGTTCATTTGATAAAGAAAACTGCATGCTGTATTCCAATAGCACAAAGCCCAGCTATTAAACACAGTTCAGCAGCTCACAAGCTCTAAATGACAGGCCTTCCTGTAAAGATTCCCAATGACAGCAACTTTTTCTCAACTTTTTCACTTTTCACTGGTCTCATCCTCTACAGAACAAATTGTCTGAAAACACAAACTGCACTACTGCAGAATAATATTCCCCCTTGGAGCAACCCTCCCTTCCATTCTTTCACTTTCACATCAACACACAATATCAAATGGCTAAGTAGAACGGCAAAACAGTCTTGTGTTACAAACATTTCCACTTTAGACTGCTACCATATCACAGAACTACAAGTTATCCAACAATGCACTCTGATTTCTACTGTCAAAGATTCTTGAATGAAGAAGGGCATGCCTCAATTGTTTAGAAAACAAAACATGTGAAAACATGATAAATGATTATCTTCAAACACAGTCTTTTCCCCATTCCCCATCCGGAATTATTTGGAAAATTGAGCATGATTGAGAGAGGAGATGGCAATTATGTACTATGTTCGAACTATTGAGAAGCCTGCCATACAAATTGGTTTACAGGAAGACAGGACAACCAGTAACATCTGGTTCATTGAACAAAAAACAAACTTTTTCGATTGGACATGGTAAAAGAAATTTACGTGTTAGCTGTTCAATAGAAGACAACCACCTCAGTGGATCAGTACTTGCCTCCAAAAGATAAAAGTATTAGCAATATCTGCTGAGCTTGTTATGGTTATTTAGTCATAACTTTGATGTTTTTATTGCAATATCTACCTGTACTTTTATAAGACAACGTGAATACACAATGCCTGTGTTTCAACTATACTTTATGATTAAGAAAATAAAAAGTTATCTGAGAGGTAATCTTCAATGGCATTATTGGGAGACTTGTGGGTAATTTCTGCCACTATGTAATACATGTATAACCTGCTAGATCACCCTGAAAGCATTGATTATGGTTTTTGATCCCTTGTTTTGTCTGTCTCTGTTTGTTTACCTTGACATGTCTTCTCTCTGGAGGAGGGCTCCCGGCATGTTTATTTCTTGTATCTGTGCATTCAATGTTTTCAATGTCATCATGAGTATTTCCAGAGCTGTCACTGTCTCTAGGTGATGATTCTAAAACAGGGACACCACCTTGGACAGCTTTCTTTGGTTGTCTATCAGTCAATGGTTCATTGTTATCTACAGACTGTTGCTTTGACATTTCTGTCATCGTCCTTGAGGGCACTTGCTTTTTGTCTTCTGTGTGTTTGTTATTTCTGTCCTCAACAGCATTCTCTGGGGGGTCAAAATTCACCCCATAGTACTTGACTTCAGGGAAATTATTCCCATGATGCTTTGTGTCTCCATTCCCATGCTGCTTTCCATCAGCATTGTTGGAGTTCATATCATACTGTTTGTTGTCCACAGCGGTCACAGATAAATGTTTTTCACTTTTAGTGTATTTCAAGTACGGTATGTGTTTTGCTGTGTGCAGAGGTTGTTCCTGTATCTGTGCATTAGTTGGGGGCACTTCTGGGAAATGTTCACTGACCCCGTTAACCATCTCTTGTGTTGTGCTCAGTCCTGTAGGGGGTCTTGTATGGAAGCCGCTGCGGGGCGTATCGTTCTCATTTCTGTAATAAAATGCAAGTGCAGTCAAATGTCTGATCTATCGAGGTCTTATTAGTTCTTTATTAATGCTACATATACGGGTTGATGTGGCCTTTCATTATTCTAATGATGATATGTGAAGGTAATTGGGAAAAGTGAGTCACCCTGGACAGCTTGAATCAAGTGAGTGACTGCAGAACAACAATCAGTACAACTTTCTCAACAACAGATAAGGCATTCTGCACATGAAAATTTGGCAGTCTAAATGCCTACTTTGTATACATACATGTAAAAATAGCATAATTGCTCTTCAAGAACAAAAATGATCAGAAATAAATATTTCAGATATGAAATAGTAATTAGTCTTTTGGTTTCAATGTTTTTGCTTGAAGATAAACACACCATACAGCATTTTAATAAACTTTCACTTTTGCATTCTGCCCTTTATAATAACTCTTCAGTTTTGAGTGCAGCCATATGGCATCTGTTACTTCATCTCAATTTAATCAGAGTTTGAAATCTGGTACCGTATGCCTAGACTTGTCTGTTTATATACATGAAGACATTCTGCACACACAATGTAAAACTACTGGCTACATACTTCAATTTATACATTTCAAAAGCCGTTCATAACCGGCATTCATGTATGCACTGAATGGACAACTAATAGGTTTCATTTTAGCAATTCATTGTAGATTTGTAGGGGTAGATTTGCTGAAATATATTTCAGCATTTTGCTTCAGTAAATTGTCAAACTATATTGTAAAGTTTTAACCCTGACCCTACGTGTAAAATATTGATGAGGGTCTTACTGCTACTCCTGCAAATATAAGTGTGAATAAATCTTAATATTTGGGGTTTGTATGTGCCACCTTACTGGATAGTTGAGCTGAAGTTAAGCTGTACTTGTCATTGAAGTATTTAATTTGCATATTAGAATGTACCAATTTACATTATTCAGCCGATCCTCATCTAGCACAGGCATTACTTATGGTTTGAGCCTTAAATTCCAACAATGAGGGTATAAGCAAAACCATATGCACAAACACCCACAGAAATACATTAAATTTCCTTAGGCATTTGTACACATGGGTTTGTTTGTACCACCACTGCCACTGTACTGAGTCTGTAAAACACTGTGTGCCCTTTTCATCCCACAGAAGACCTATTGCACATGCACAGCTACCTTGTAAGAAGGCTTTAATACAATGGTATAAAGATTTTGACAAACTTTCAAAAAATATGAGTTAAATTAAATTCCTGGGACACAATCGCAATCTCAACCATTCCTCATCAATCACACTTTCAAGTTTGCTTTTAAAATGGGGATGGTCGGCTTTGCAAAGAGACTTTCAAAGGTCATGCCAAATGGAAATCAGAAACTTGGGTATGAGTATAATTTTGAGTCATAATGGCGTGTGAGTTCATATAGTATATTGTAGATGTGTAACAGATTTCTGGCCAATTGTTCTAGCACTACCGCAGCAGTCATGAGATCTTGTCCCTTAGAACTTAAAAGGACATATTCCCACAGTTGAAAATGACAATAATACAGTAATTAATTATTCATTTGGGTTTTATTTTGCTATTTTCACTGGCAATGAAATCCTCAAAAATGTAAGTGAAAAACTCACGTTGCGGTAGATTCTTTTGTTTTAATTGAATGAATTCAAATCCAGAAAAATGTCTAAAATATTAATATGGTGGGAATAAATCCTACAGTAATTTCTCTAAACCATGTAGAATGGAATTTACAGTACATGTTCTGTCATTTTCATTCTCTAATTGAAACACCTGTCTTTCAGATAAAGTAAAATACAAATATCAAATGTTAGCTAAAAACAATCACATTCCACTGTTTGTAGAATGTTTGCACAACTGACTGAAAACACTTTAATATTGTATGCATGAAATCTGAGTACTATCTTTATTTCTCTTTCTTTGGGTAATGTTCAAGGAACAGAAATCTTGCGGTAAGATTTATCAGATATGTTGCATTTCAGTTTATTCTCATACATTCATGTGATTGATATTCCACTATGTCAAAATCCAAAAGCATCTCAGTGGTGATGAATACTAGGGAATTACCTTCCATTTTCCAATTAGCATTTACAATTTATTGGAAATCAGTATTCATATGTTATTTAGTGCCACAGATTGATACTAAACATTGGCTGATAAATATGCAAATTGTGACAGCGTAGATTCCTATCAAGTTTTCCATCATAATGCACTTTGATCTAGCTGAAATTGTATATCTTTTGATATATTGCTGGGATGAAGAGCAGGAATATCATACTTACTTGGCCTGGTGCCCATCTAAGCCATGCCTGCGAGCTGATTTTGGTGCATATCGACTCCTTGAGATGATTAACCTGTCTGTCTCAAATGCTTTATGATCAAGACATTGTTGAATTGTGTATCTCTCCGATGGATCCATCTTAAGAGTGTTCTGTGTGGTAAAAAAAATCACATCAGTTGAAAAGGGAAAGTAAATGGTATTGTATGCACCTTCTTTAAATAGTGTTTTTTAATTTGTATGATTTTATCATGCGGATGTAAAACGGGAATATGTAAATTTAAAGAGGAAATGTAAATAAATGAAAAGACAGTATTCAACCATGCCTCTGTCAGATCCTGTTTTCTGGCAAATTGGGAAAATTAAGATACTATGTTGAACTGAAAAGTGAAGGTAAACACTGCATTTCTAGTAAATTTCAGCAGCATCTGGTGAAATCAAGATATTCACCATCCTTAAAGATAATTTCCAGCGGTTTTTCAGATGATACTATGCTGACACAAGTCACACAGGTGATTTGATTTCCTGTTTGATAATTAACAAATTACAAAAAGGCAGTTTCTGGCTGATATGTTTTTTCCTTTGCTTTCTTCACAAGTCCTTAATAAAAAGCTTTGGCATCAAGCAAACATACTTGGAACACTTTCACTAGCTATAGCAGGACTGATATCTACAAACAGAGTCAGTTGCAAAATCATCAGAAATTACATTCATACTATTATTGTGAATACGTCATTTGTACATATGATGAATACATATCTAATAATATGTAATTTACTATGTGGGTATATCGACCTTTGTTCTTTGTGTATTTATACGTGGCTGATAAATTCAGCAGCTGCTTTTCAGGGGTATGACCTCGTCATACCAACTATTCTTGTAAAGGTCGTCTGAATTCAGACATGCATGGACAGATAATCTGTGAAGAACCCTCTACCGGTATGTAAATATCAATGGCTGTATGGCAAATAGGAATCATGCTGTTTGATCTTTCTGTCTTTTTTTTATGATATTTGCATTTTACTGCAACTGAGTTACTGAGTTAAAATTATAAGTTTAAAACCTTAATGAGATAAATTTTAATCACTTCTGTCAGCTAGTAACTGATTTATATCCATTCATTATAAATCCCAATTCATTAAGAAACAGTTGATGTTTTCAAAGCAGACTACAAATAAAATATTAACTTTATTTCATTCCTTTGGATGCAATGAAATGTTGATATTATACAAACCTTCATAAAGTCCAACATGACTGCATTGAGTACACCAAAATATCTGCGTTCTAGGGTCTGGAAATTGCTAACATCCGGAAACTGTAAGAGATTTAAAACAAACATACAGAGTTCAATGAATATGTACAATGTTACTGTGCAAATGCAACTAAGTTCACAGATTGTCATCTGTGAATGCAAGATTTCTGAGAAATGCTGCCACTTCATTTATGTTACAAGATGTGAGATCAATGGCTGTGAATTCCATCTATCATAAAATTTGGCAAAGTTCCATGTATCTATGACAACAGAGTATCTGATATCAAAGTTAGATTACTGTGTCTTTAATTGTGCCCTCAAAAATGACATATAGCCGATCTGGGATGTCTTGCTGATATCAATGCATAGGTCATTTTGTCATTATTTTGAAATGAATAAGTAATTGCCTTTTCTCTCTCACCCCTCATCCATCCACCAGTTTTTAAGTCTATTTGTAAGTTTGTCTGTCTATACACATCAGTCAGTCTGTTGGTCTATCTGGAGGTCAGTCAGTCTATCTATACCGGTACTATGTCAGTCAGTCTCTCTGTCACTATGTTTGTCTGGCTGTCAGCCAATCAGTCTGCCAGTCTGTCAGTATGTCAGTTTGTCAGTCAGTTTGTTTTACTGTCTCATGCTGTCACAATCAAATTATGTTTGTTCTGTTTTGCTGTCCTGATGTTGACAGCTACATTAAGTGATAATATTTTGAACCTAGTGTGTACTTCAGAATCTCTGATTTGAAATGTGAAGTTGCATCATCAAGTCTGCATGTATCGTATTATTGTATACTTGAGTAACTATTTAGGAGAGCAAAAATAAGCCGAGATTTTGAAACAAAAACAGAGTTTGTATTTATATGCTGCATGTTTTATGAAATGACATGTCATTATGTATTCTCATACTCTGCAGTCAGTCCCATTCCCATTCCATGTCACAAATAGTTTCAACATGGTGTACAATTGATGTTTGAGGAAAATCTATTGTGGAAATTGCAAGACAAAGCACTGCAACACTCAGTCAACTTTCTAATTGCTATTCCGTTTTGACACACATGGGCCACATTCTACTTGTATACTTGTCAGTACTTGTCTTAGAGTGCTGTTGATGCTGAACCTATATATTTATATATGGGGAGAACCATTTGATTTCTGGGGGGGGGGGGGGTATGGAGGAAAAGGGTATGGAAGCAAATTTTTTTTTCCTGTCAGAGTGACAGCAATTTTTTTTTCTACTGTCAGACCTGCATCATTTTTTTTTTTCAAATGGAGTAGCAGTGCAAATTTTTTTTTTTATTGGTCATCAAGTTTGTAATGCGTTGTAAAGGGAGCCGTCATTATTTACGGCCTGAAACTCCGAAATTTCGAGTGACCCCCCCCCCCCGCCAACCATGATGAATTTGAGTAACCTCCCTCTCTAACTCTGAAATTTTGACTGATCCCCCACTTAGAAAAATTTAATACCAATACATGTAATTGTAAAATTTACAAAATACAGCAACAGTAAAGACCTTTCAAATCCTGATGTACCCTGCTAGACTATCATCAGTTATCTCATGATGGTTCAAAAAAGGTGAACACATCAAAATGAAATTCAAAGTCACAATAAAATAAAGATATAAAAGCTCACGCAGTATCTAACCATATAGTATATTGTTTAATTTGGATGGATATTATGACAGGGTTTTCACTAGGATATCTGACCGGGCAGAATTTGAAAGTACAGGGGGAGAACATGAGAGAGGCTTAGGGGGAAAGTGTCACAGGGGCTTTCCCCTATCTTGGATGGAAATTTTAAGATATTGATATGTGCAATGGTGCAGTCTGGTGCAATCTGAGAGGTGTTTTTTAATTTTTTTAACTAAGTGAAACTGTCAGAATACCCAAGGGGGAGAGCACGAGAGGGGGTTCCCCTCTCGTATTGGGAATTTTGAGAAATTGATGTGTTTAATGGTGCAATCTGAGAGGAGTTTCAGTTTATTTTGCACTCGGTAAAACTGTTTGAAAATGACATTGAACACTGATTTTTTTACATTTTTTGCATGATCAATGTTTGAGTCACAATATTCAACAACCAAACAATGACAATACAATTTGTGAAAAACAGTTCTGTTTGCCAGAGACTGAAGACAAATGAATATACAGGAACGGAAAATCTGTGACCTTCTTGTGTCATTTCTCCAGCTGCCAGCTTCTAATGAAAAGCCTGAATATGGTATGTTTGCGATCCGGTGTTTGTGGTCAGAAAAACAAGGCCCACACATTGTATTTCATTATATTTGTTGTTCCTCAATTTTCATTGTCAAGCTACATCTTTCTAACAAATTTATATTGAGAAATAATATATTGGTTTAACACTAGTTTATTGACTCCTGTCTTGTGTTTTAAATTTTCACAATTTACAGAAGTCAAATAGTCCCCTTTAGATAGTGCCTATGCCATTGAGATATTGCAACAGAAATCCTGAAATATGATTTCTTGGGTCAGAAAAGGGAAGGAAAACATTGAGTGTACTGAGGTGTAAAGTAGACCTATGTAGTGCATGCTTTTATCATAAGTGCTGGGAAAAGAAACATAAGAATTGCTTGTGGTAAAACATTTGTGCCGCCTATGGCGGCGCGCCGGCAAAGAATACATGAGAATAAGGTTTCCAAATTTTGCTTATTTCTGGTGCATTGTGACAATTTTTTTTTCTCTTCTGTCTGTTATGACAATTTTTTTTTCTCAGGCCATGACAGGATCAATTTTTTTTCTTCTCTCTCACCTGGTGACAAATTTTTTTTTCTCAAAATCCTCCATATCCCCCCCAGAAATCAAATGGTTCTCCCCTTATATATTTATATATACAGTCTCTTTCTATTGGACAACCTCCTGAACAAGACTGTTTTGGAGGCACTGACCGACAGGCCCTTGGGAAAACAAACATATACTGTTACCCTCATGGCAAGTAAATATGTGTATGCTATTCCATGATCAACATAACACTGGCTTTTATGTAAAGAGTAGTTGGGAATTCATGAAGCACAATTAGATTCTCTCACAGCACCTCGTTGGCTATGTACTGAGTCTGATCTAGCCTGGCTATGCCAGCTTGCAGAGCCACACTACACCAGTCACAGTGTACAGCTTATGAGGTGCTGTGAAAGAGTCTAGATGCACACTTTACCTTGAGTCCTGAGAATCTGGGATTGTTTCTAAACATATCCATCTGATCTGGAGGTAGTGGTCCTAATACTTTTTGTATGGTATATAACTGATCTATCTCACTCTCGCCAGGGAATAGCGGTTGTCCGTCACTAAGTTCACCTAAGATACATCCTATTGACCAAAGATCTACTGGTTTACCATATGCAGCCCTGTTCAAATGATGAAATCAATTAAAAGTCACGAGGTTAATGGTCAGATGCATTACTGCACACATACCGGTACATCTAATTTCTTTCACAAAATCAAGTGTTCAAATATGCATTCTCTGGAGAAAATAGTTAACTATTAAGTCGAAATCTTATTTCAAGTGGAAAAGCAAGTTTTTGCCCATCTTTCTTGATGTCAAGATATACAAAATATTACATCTACTAGTATATCAATGTGATATATACACTAGTACTGATACAAATGAAATATTATTGGATGCGTTAAGTTGCGACAATAACCTTACATCCACTACTAAAACCCTGCCGAGAATGCTTGGCCATGAACACATACAGGCTTGGCAAGGGTTTACACTCCATTGAATCACACTGAATCACCATGCTTTATTGCCTGGATGAATACAGTGATGTCCTGTCTTACAAAATTTGTGTGTTATTGAAGTCTAATGCACCACAGAACAAATCAAATGTATTCATTGACATTTCTGAATTCCTTGGAATGCAATTCCATTTCCTGGTTGAAGTCACTGATACTGGATAAAAAGATTCCACTGATATCAAATGATACAAAGAAATCTGGCCAAATGTAAGAATAAACCTTTAATTATATCCCAATCAGTGACGGAGAAAAAAACACTAGCAAATACAAGTATACAAAACTTTGTTGTACATTTAAGTCATATCACATAAATTGTTTTCTATGATGTACAATTTTTTTTTCTCTAGTATAATTGGGTTGGATTTTCCATGATAGTGGTAGACACCATCATATCACCATATATAGCTAGACTACGTGACATCTTGCATGAACACAATGACTCACTGCATCAGGATAAAATTCACCTTTCAGTATGCTGTCTGTTACAGCTGTTTCCACTCACATGTGAGAATGGTAACTGAGCAACATGAGAAGTTGCTAATGTATGCCATTCAAAGCCAACCCACATAGACAAATGGTATGTAGGAGGATGAAAAAGAGACACCTTGCCATCCCATAAAATACTCCAATATTTAGTTTTAAAAGAGTTGAAATTTTCAATCAAATGTTTGAGACAGAAGAACAAAAGTAAAAGATTTAATATGGATTATTTGCTCATCTAGAGTTTACTCTTACAAGTGTCAACACGTAGATGTAATACGGTATGCTCATTACATGTAGTAGAGAAATTTAGCTCTATTTGGCTTTGCGTAGGAGGTTCTTGTTCAATTTTCTTGGATGTTCATGCACTTATTCATTGCCGGACCTGAGGATTTTTATTAGTGGCTATAATTGTACTCCGTTGTTTGGCTCAGATAGTATTTCCTGTCTGACTGTTGTTTACTTGCTATGGTTACTGATCCACCCAACAACCAGGTGACACATTACAAAACAATGTGGATTTGCATAATGCTTTCATGATAATACAACAACACCTATTTTGCAATTCTAATCACCAAGATATCCTGATACGACATTTAAAACAGTGACACTGCTTTGGTGAGTGTCATTTCAAAATCTGCACATGAACAGTACTTTGATTCAAAACTGCAAGCTGTTTCTCAGGTTTTATCTTTTTTTCACCAAATTACTATTGGTATATTAATATTGATAATTTGCTCCAAGCCATAAAAATGATTTCTACACATCACTAAAATGAGTGTAAAATCAGAAAATCTTGTAGTTTATGTATGTGTTCAATTTAATAAAATCTTTTGGATGGGAATGCTCTTCATAAGTTTCAGACAGACCTAAACAGTGAACAGTTGAGTATATCATGCACATCATGTACAATAATACATGCATTTGTTGGCTAATTCCATGATTATTTTCACTTTCAAGAGATCCCACCACATAACAGTTTAACACTAGTTTCAATATTCTGCAATTGTAAAACCATTTCCACAGAAACGTTATCATCTGATTCAAAATAATTCCAATTAAGTGGTTTGCACAATATGACACAATCTGAGATGCTGACTTGCCACGCATACAGTTGTAAATGTGAATGCTATTTTGAATGACAAAAAAAAACAATGCACTACTTTGATTCATTGAAATGAAATCAGTTCTGTCAATTAATAAATATGACCTCTTCACAAATGAAATATTGACATTATTTCAAATTGGTACTCGCTTTTCCAACAGCTGTGGGGAAGTGACTATAAGTTGCCATGACAACTATTGATAATCAATAAGTTTTACATAGAAACTAAAATATGATTACTCAACCTTGATGATCTGAAAATTCACCCTCTGGTTATGTTACAAAGTGTACATTATACACAAGAATAAGTGCCGGAAGGTAAAGGTAACACCATTCAGTTATTCACATAAAAGGACATATTCTTTGGCTATTTTTTGATTTTCAGCAAAAACTATGGCTTACTTACACTCCTGAAGTATGTAAAGTGTAAAAAAAAACAAATTATTAAAAATAGCGTCAATGACACTGTAGCTCCCATCCTGGACTATTTAGTGTTTGTTCTCTGGTCAGATATTTGAACATGTGTGAAAGGGATAAAGTGCATGAAGTGAAAATACTTAAATGAAATGTACTGGAGACAGTGAAATATGTTTAATGTAATTATTCAGAATATAAAATGGAAAAAATACAGAATTAGATATATCGAATACTGTGATACAACCATTAACTCAACAAGTCATTGACAATGACATAGTCCCCACTTGTAATAGGAGTATTAGTCTTGATGGGGCAGGAAAATGTGGTCATTAAGAAGTATCACTGGAGTGTATATGTTGAGATCTATGGGCACATAGGTCTATGTCGTTGTTCCCAATTTGAAACACATGAGGCATGTCTAAGTTATGGTTCTAAATCGGGAAAAAAGATCAGACCTCTAGCAGTATTTGCCAGCCAAGAAATACATATGCGCATTATAAATGAGGTACAAGATGTGACATCTTAAGGTCTAATATCCTATCAAAATTGGAGGGTATAGAACTTGTGGTACTGAAATATGCATATATATGTATAATCAAGGTCAAAGGTCATCGAGGTCACATGACATTTTGAAAAAAAAATTATATTGCTAATTATCCCTATATGCCAAAAAATCAGATCTCTAGCTCTATTCGCTTGCCCAGAATTAGATGTGTACATAATTAATGAGGTAAAGCGTGTGTTGTCATAAGGTCTCCCATCCTACTAAATACAAAGGACATAGCACTTGTGGTTACTTATTTATTGACATAAATATATATTTTAGGTAAAAAGGTCATCGAGGTCACATGACATTTGGTCAAAAAATTTCTCTCCTATAGTTATCCCTATATACCAAAATCAGACATCCAGCTCTATTGGCTCGCTCAGAATGAGATATGCGCATAATTATTGAGATACAGTATGTGGCGTCATAAGGTGTCCCATCATACCAAACATGAAGGGTGTAGCACTTGTGGTTACCGAGTTATGGAAAATATGTATATTTGAGTCAAAGGTCACCGAGGTCACGTGACATTTTGTCAAAAAATTGTTTTGCTAAGTTATCCCTATATACCAAAAATCAGACCTCTAGCTCTTTTGGCTCGCTCAAAATTAGATATGTGCATAATTAATGAGGTACAATATGTGGCGTCATAAGCTGTCCCATCATATCATACATGAAGGGTGTAGCACTTGTGGTTGCTGAGTTATGGACAAATATGTATATTGAGGTCAAAGGTCACCGAGGTCACATGACATTTTGTCAAAAAAAATTGTATTGCTAAGTTATCCCTATATACCAAAAATCAGACCTCTAGCTCTATTGCTCGCTCAAAATTAGATATGCACATAATTAATGAGGTACAATATGTGGCGTCATAAGGTGTCCCATCATACCATACATGAAGGCTGTAGCACTTGTGGTTACTGAGTTATGGACAAATATGTATATTTGAGGTCAAAGGTCACCGAGGTCATGTGACATTTTGTTAAAAAAATTGTATTGCTAAGTTATCCCTATATACCAAAAATCAGACCTCTAGCTCTATTGGCTCACTCAAAATTAGATATGCGCATAATTAATGAGGTACAATATGTGGCGTCATAAGGTGTCCCATCATACCATACATGAAGGCTGTAGCACTTGTGGTTACTGAGTTATGGACAAATATGTATATTTGAGGTCAAAGGTCACTGAGGTCACGAGACATTTTGTCAAAAAATTGTATTGCTAAGTTTTCCTATATACCAAAAATCAGACCTCTAGCTCTATTGGCTCACTCAAAATTAGATATGTGCATAATTAATGAGGTACAATATGTGGCGTCATAAGCTGTCCCATCATACCATATATGAAGAAAAAAATTCACTTGTGGCTACTGAGTTATGGACAAATATGTATATTTGAGATCAAAGGTCATCAAGGTCACATGACATTTGTCAAAATATCCGAGATATCTGTGTGAACGGATGGACTCACGGATGGACGAACAGACGGACATGACCCAATCTATAAGCTCACTGGACTTCATCCGTGGGGACTAAAAATTGTGTCACTGCATCCTTTTTGCAATATGAATACGATGAGAAACTAAATTTTATTTTTTCGTGGCCTTATACATGGGAGTCTATGGAGATCTGCCTTATACATGGGAGTCTATGGACGTGTAAACTAAAATATGCAAATTTCACCACGATTTGCCCAAATTTGGGAAAGGTCACTCCTATGCACTTCCATACCAAGTTTCAAATCAATCGGACTTGTGGTTTCAGAGCAGGAGATTTTTTGACCAAAAATGGGAGAAAATTACAAAAAAATTCATGAAAAATAGCAAGTCCAAGATACTGACCCAAGATGTGCACAATCATTTCATGTCAGCCCAAAGTACTTACATGCTAATTTTCATGTAATCTGCTCAGTGGTTATTGAGTTTTTTCAATTTTGACTGTTTTACAGTTTTTCACTTAATTTGCATAGTTTTGGCAATGAAAACTTCATTTGAAGAAAATCTCATCTACAGCCCATCATCAACGTACACACCAAATATCAAGATGAAATGTACAGCGGTTTTGGAGTTTTTGATGTTGACGGACAGACATACAGACATACAGACATTTCCCTAGCCTATAAGAATAGCTTCCATTGCCATATATACATATGGCTATGGGAGCTAAAAAACACTGGTTGTCTTTATAACACTTACCCTAGCAGTAATTCTGGAGAACGATACCACCGTGTTGCAACATAGTCTGTGTAATTAGCATTACCACTACCTGTCAGATTGCGAGCAAAACCTGTAATTGAAGATACAAAATGACAAGAATTGAGTTATTTCAAAAACTACTGTACACCACTGGAAATCACGCAGTAATGAGAACTGACGTCTGTCAACAGAGTTTTTATAAAGCCCTAACATAAAGAGTCAGAAAACACAAAGCATGTTGTTTGTAACAGTATTGCCTGCTTTGTATTGGCCTGCCAAAGCACACATGTACACACTGCATGATAGTGTTTTTGCTATGACAGAATTTTAGGTCTTTTTGCTTCTTTGCATAAAATCCATAAACCACTGACAAAGTAACAGTTCTGTTTGACAGTTATTGTGATAATCATTAGGTTTGCCATCCTCGTATACTTTCCTCAAATACACACAGCTACTTTCCTCAACTACACACAGCTAAAACAGTCCATCCTAAATAGTAGAGATGTCACACTTTGGCAAGAAAAAATTATGTCTGCCCCTCATCCAGAATTTCTTACAAAAATGATAGGGTGACTTGTTTCTTGGTGTGCTTTTTTTCAATTTTTTAGCCCATAAGATCTAACTAAATCAAAGTAACATAAACAGGAATATTTAAATGCCATATTATTTCCTTCAGATTTAAATGTTTTGTTGGAATGCATAGCAAACTGCCTTTTTTCATGGATAATTCTTTTCAAGCAAACAAAGAAAATAGGCGGACAGGTTGGTCTATGTAAACATGCTAGGGTGAGAAAGAAAGCATTTCCTCTTTTGGCCTTAAAACTGTGCATGTATGTAGTGGTAAGAATTTACTTAGTTAATTACATCAGGAGAAGTGATATGCATATATGTAATGCTTTCAACCCTTATTCAATTGGAACATAAATTAACCAAATTTTATTACCATAACTTTCTAACTTGAATCCCATAACTTTCTAAAAATGCAAAATGAAGACCTAAATTCTGTATATTCAATATCACAACATGTTGAAAGAGCATAGAGAATCGCTGGCCAGCAGATCATAGATGTCAATTTGCTGGCCAGCAGATCCAAGATGTCAATATTATGGGAAACAAATGTTTGCCCATAAAATGGGATAATGAATATTTGATTACTTCTAATGTTATTGACATTAAAAAACAACACGTCAATAAGAAGAATAAAACTATTGGAAAATCGGGCAATGTAAAAGAATACAGTTACAAATCTGATTAAAAGTTGATGAATAAAACAGAAGATGACTTCACTTAGTTCCCATCAGTCTTGATATATTTTATAGTGTACATTTATTTATCAAGTATTTCATTTCCAACCTTTCCTAAAAAGGAAGCTGCTACACTACAACTTCCCTCAATATTGAAGTCTTGAAGTACAAAAAGACTATTATAGACCATTGCAATGTTATGTTACACATACAACACATACAATTATGTAAAACTGCAAGAATACTGGGGCTACAAAACCTTGTGCAAACTTTCAGAATATGGTTACTGAAATATACTAGTATTACTATTTAAATAAAATGATGTCAGGTTGACCACATAAATATTTGGTTATTGATTTGTAATGTTGAATTGTAAAACAGAACAAAAATATTGCTAAGCTAATATCATCATGAATAGACAAGGGTAAATATAATCTTGAAAGTGAAATCCATAGATTTAATGCATGGGAAATGAACAATCCAATCCAATCAACAGTATCAGCAAAACAGTGCTGACCAGCCTTCATACACCACTAGCCATCGATCACTTTTGCAGATTTAAATCAAACCTTTTATTGTCCATATGAGCAAAAGACTTTTAACCAGCCTTCATACCTCACTTGCCACTGATCAGATAATTTTGTGAACTCAAATCCAAGCTTTTATCGTTTTCATGCCACTTTTACGAGTAACATGTGAAATGCATAGAAACCCTAGGTATGTGTACATGACATTTGGCTCCACATTGTGACATTGATATTATTAAATCAGACAGCCTGCCAATTCACTTGAACACATTCATATTCAGTGAATGGATGGATAGATGTCAAACATGAAGGACATGTAACATTGACGCCTTTCAAAATATTTAATTCTTATAAATGAATTCTGATCTCTATTCTACTGGTTTTCAGTTCTGGAGTTCGACCCATATAGAAAATATCGATGTGTATTTTAATTCGGATTATGCTACATGCTCACAATTTGAGCGAGAGGTTAAAAATGTAAACACAACAAAATGTGTGGCTGTACCTGAAAATGCTTCAAACAAGCTTAAAAAAGATTCAAAAAGATATCTCTGAAGGAGCATGATCACCAATTATCTCCCTGTATAGTTAATGCTGTCTCGTTAAAGACAATGAGCAAAACGGTAATGTAGATGGAAAGGTCATGTAAATAGATCTTGACATCAATGACTGATATATCAGAGTTATATTATACAGTCATGTATTAATGGAAAAAAATGGCAGTACTGGTATGTGCTGTCTTTCTACCTAGATCTAGCTTTACTTCCTTAATACGTATGGTCAATTTTTCATTTTCACAATTATGAATCTTCCTTTGACAACTACTTTCCTTCACATCTGACAAGAAACACAGTACATAACACTGGAAAACTGCATTTCAGTTTTACTGAACTGAGCAGTAAAATCTGTTGAACCCAATCCAAATGAAAACATTAACATAAAATGTCTTTCCACAAAATATTTAACTGGCTTGATTGTTTCCTAATTTGGAATATAATTACTCTTTTGCTTGAGATACATTAATACCATGAGAAATTCTACTTCACATGAAACCGACTACTTACACAATGTACGAAACTACTTAAGGTACATATACATGTAATACGCAGTCCAACTCAATGACAAGTGTGTATTGGTACGTGTGTGTACATGAAAGCTTGTATTCTTACTGTGAGAGACTGATTTTAAACTTTGACAATATATTAGGTTTCCTGAGCAAGTAATCATGAAATTTCACAATTATGCTTTCATGATATCCATCAGGTGTAACTGACAAAGTAATAGGTGAAACCGAGAATTCCAATGGACCCTAGTACAAAACGAAACCTGATACATAAACGTACATAGAACAATGTGTATTCCTGTGCATGCATTTATCCACATGTAATTGTTTGTACCACCTATACAAGTAACCTGACTTCTTTTGCTTCCATTTTCAATTGAACATTGCAGTAGTCAAAGTGATATTTTATTCATGAGTAGGCCTGTTGCAAAAGCAGTAGATGAGTTTTGCGGTGTTTTCAATTTGAGTTTACCACTACCGTACAGGTGGATCACTTTCAGTTTGGTGGCACTGTAGGCTACCACGTACATGCCGTTGGACCTCATGGTTTCACTAATGTAGTTTTTAGCAGCAGGTTTATGCATGCTCTGAACACACTGACAAATCAGAGAAAGGTGATACTCTGATACACAATGCATGTACCAACAACCTGGTAAAATTCCTCTACATGTCACACAGCACTCACCAAAGTCACATAGCTTGAGTGTTCCATCATTGCTGATCAATAGGTTTTCAGGTTTAATATCTGTAAAGGGAAATTAAAGAGAATGAAAACTCAGCAGGAGGTTGTGTTTGGATAAATCATTCCTTGTAGGATCACTTGGACTATTCTTGATGCAAGCTGGAAAGCTTTTGGCAATAATTACTGTTGTAATATTTGCAAAAAACCTTGCTGATCTAATTTTCCAGAGCCTCTGAAGCCAGAGGATTTGTTTCTATGGCAACAAAGCTTTCTACACACAAAATAGATCAAGCTGGTTTTCGCAGATGCAGTGGTAAGATCAAGCTCACCTCAGAAACACTTCTCAGCCTTGCAACTTTGTGTTAAGATAAAAAACGGTGATACAAATTCCTTTTTTTGTGGAACAACATTATACACTTTTGTTGAGTTTCCTTTTCATCAAGAATTGACTCACAAATAACAAATGAAGAATATATTTACACATTTGATGAGGTTGGAATTTTATTGTGGTGTCCAGAGAGAGGGATGTTTTTTAAAATGACATGAAATTGTCATAGAAACTCCAAATCCAAACTGATTTGACCTTGATGCACTGAACATTACTAAACTTTTCTTAATGTAAAATTTAATGTAAATCAGTGCCTTCGCTCTCCTCACTGTTCATTAATATTTCAAGATGAGTTCAGTATGTCCACAATAGTCCATGAACCAACGTAAATTTACATGTAGTTTATTCATTTTTTATTGCTTGGTAACAACACAATAGTTTTCTGAGGGTTGTGAATGACCATAGGCGTATGAAAAAAAACTCTCATTTGTCATTTTGATGTCAATATAGGCTGTAATTACACCGCTGTAGGAAATTTCTGAACATCAATCATACTTTCAAATGGTGCAATCACTTTAAGATTGAATTTCATTATAGTCACTTGTCACAGTTTGATGACAAAAAACATGTCCGGCCACTCAGAGGGATTATTCTTATTAATGTACTTTACAATGTGTCTTAATCATGGTAAGGTTAGGCAAAAAGTGGAAACAGGAAAACGTGTTGAGACATGGTTAACCATACTGGGTTATGCAACTACTTGTTTATGTATTACATATCAGAAATGATTATCAGTGTATGGTCTTACTGCTGTATACAGCATTAATATCATTTGATGTAATGTCTGGCACACCTATTAAAGTCTTCAACTGTCTATGATGTGTCAAAATGTCAACCTCAAATTTTGTAAAATGTATTGGTATGTACCAAAATGAAAAGAAGTGGATATGCATTGAGATAAATGTATACAGAACTGTAAATGATGAAATCGTCATTGTAAAACCTATCTGTATAATACATATAAAGTCTGTACATGTCCAAGAATAAAAAACGATTTTCTTTTCCTTCTCTATCATGACATTTGGAAGACAGGAGCATATCCAGAAATAATGTACTTACATGTACCATCGGCAAATAAGTTCTGATAAGGCTGTATCATATTCATTGATCATTTGACCACGCTTAAAATATATATATATATATATATATATATATATATATATATATATATATATATATATATATATATATATATATATATATATATATATATATATATATATATATATATATATATATATATATATTATATATACATGAAGGCGCGACATAGGCTATTTCTTTATTATCGGATAATATCCTCTAAAATTTCTTAGTTAGAGAGTTCCAGGAAAATGAGACTAAAGTGATCTAATAGGGATAATATTATCGATTTTCTCCGATAAAACAGCGTTTTTAGAATTTTCCATGCATCTGCTTCTAAAATTAGACTCTAACTTAGATTTTAGACGATATTATCGATTTTATCGGATAATTTCCGATAAAACAGCATGTCCGGCATCTGCCCCTTCCCCACTCGTTGAATATTAGACTCTAACTTAGATTTTAGACGATATTATCGATTTTATCCAATAATATCCGATAAAACAGCATATCGGGCATCTGCCTCTTCCCCACTCGTCTAATATTAGACTCTAACTTAGATGTTAGTGTCTAATATTAGACGAGTGAGGTATGGCTGATGCCCGATATGCTGTTTTATCGGATATCATCGGATAAAATCGATAATATCGTCTAAAATCTAAGTTAGAGTCTAATATTAGACAGGTAGTAAAGTGGCCAATATATATCCAATAAAAGAGCATGTCGGGCATCTGCCTCTTTCCCACTCGTCTAATATTAGACTCTAACTTAGATTTTAGACGCTATTATCGATTTTATCGGATATTATCCGATAAAACAGCATGTCGGGCATCTGCCTCTTCCCCACTCGTCTAATATTAGACTCTAACTTAGATTTTAGATGATATTATCGATTTATCGGATATTATCCGATAAAACAGCATGTCGGGCATCTGCCTCTTCCCCATTCGTCTAATATTAGACTCTAACTTAGATAACTTAGATAATATTATCCGATAATGCCTATAGTGCCAATGTCGTGGTATCTTCTTATTATTATAGTTATATATAATACATATATATATATATATAAATGTAATGTAAATGTCTGTAATGATTTTCTTTTAATAAAATCAATGGCTTACCTCTATGTATTATATCATTTGAGTGGCACCAGTGTATTGCTTTCACAAGCTGATAGATGTAAGACCTTCAATACAAGAGACAAAAACACTACTTGATTAATTTGTGTCATTCATAAAAATGATTCAAATTATTGAATATTGGGATGAAGATTGTGATGTCTTACATGGGATTTCACTGACTTTGCTTATTGTAAGATCACACTTTTCTATTTCAAAACTGCCTATATTATTCAAAATAACCAACGTACTGTTTAGTATGTATTGATAATTAACAGCTCACACAGAGGGCTACCAAAGGCGGCCGCAAGAGGCTTGCTGATACACATGTGTTACTGCAGTACAATAAGCATAAATTTTCTGACAGCACCATTGTAATCCCCTGATTCTTGCGATTGCATTATCATACGTCACATGCAATCCCATGATTCTTGTGATTCCGTCATCGTACATCACGCCCAGCTTCGATAGTTTTTACTTTGAGCAAGATTTGCAAGCAATGAAGTTATAAAACTACTAAATTAACTGAAAAATTTGAAAATAAATTAAAAGCGTCGATACATTCCCCTTTTCGTTTTGGATAAAACATATTACACTGTTCGATAGCATCAGCCCTGCGCGCACAGCACATTCGCTGGCAACCATCCTGTGTCCAGTAATTTGTCTCAGTACGCTGCATGCAGCGTGCAATGAGCAGTTGGTCTCAGTGAGCTGCTCCACATGTAGCCAGTGAGACTGAGAGGCTATTTGCACATGTGACGGAGAGGAGTATCTGAAAAATATCTTCATCCAAAATCCATCTAGTACGAACAGTGTACTGTCACTTTATTGAAATTGCATAGATATATGTATGATTATGTGGGCTCAGCCCTAGTGTGATATTACACAAATGCTGCTGTCATGGTAACAAAATTTTCATGTCTGTTTCTTTGTCCATATTAATATCAAATTAACATACATTCACCAAGCCATGGTCAAAGTTCTCATTATGTATTTTCATATCATTAAATGACAAAATATTTTAAATATTTTAATACAGGCCTGGTTGGAGGGGTAATTTTTCCCACGATCATGGTTATATTAATTGCACAGAACTTATAAGTTTGTGTGATTTATGGTAAATACATGCATTGAGGCATCATGGCAAACTTGTCATATATTGTCAAGCTTTACAAAAATAGCATCCTTTCTGTATTTGAGAATGGTATTCTCATTAATGGCTATCTCATGACACTACACAATGTGCTATAAATCACACTCACTTCATTTCTTTTTCATTCTCATCAGCAGTATCATTTTACAATGATATTGGAATTTCATTTAGATCCTATGGCCAATTACAAAGACCGCCTTTCACAGCTGCACAGCTGAACAAAGAATTCATTGCAGGTCACCATGGCAAAGGCTTAATGTGAGCTTCTTTGCTAATGAGTATTTTTTATTCACTAACAATCCATAAAGAAATCATCAGCAAATATGAATGCCACCCTTGCTCCAAATATGTACATGTATCTGACAAGAGAAATGATTCTCCCATGTGTACACTGAGTAACAAGGGGAAAACTTCATGGTTGAGCAGATAAATTCACAACAGCAGGAACATTGCTATGCTATGAAGATAATTTATAATCCTTCATGTAAATCCCTCAAATGATGGATACAAATTAAAAGTTAATTGTACTAAGGGCTATGGTAACGCCATTTTCAGTAGCTTTTGACTTTGCAACAGCCAAGGCTAAGATACTAGGGCAAAGCTTTATATATGAGATCATTTTTAATTTATACCCATTGGGGAGGATAATTTGAATCAACATTCTTCTGTAAATAATGCCATTTCTGTGGAGGTGAAAGTGGAGGTGAAAGCATGAGAATCTGTTCTTTTAAATACCACACATCTATTTAGCAGAGATTAATAGTGAAAACCAGCTGTCTGACACCCATTTTATTATCTCAAATGCCATATTTTACTCGATTGGATTCCAACACAAGCAATAAGTAATATCATGATGTCCTTTTGATCTTCCAAGTCATTTAATGTCACTGATATCTTGAATGTTGATCGTCTGAGCAATACTTATAGATATGTCATTCCAACAGAGAGAAAAATGATTGATGATAATCATAGCATTTTGTACACTAGCTGCCACTGCACAACTGTACGTGCAAGCCGTCACGGAACAACTGAATCCCAATTCAAGCACAACAATAATTAGAGATTCTGGTCATATTTTATAGAAACATGCCAAGGTATTTTCATAACTCCTAATCAAAATTTGATACTCCCTCAGGGATATGAAGACTATTAAAACATATCAGACTTTTCTAACACCAAACCTATATTCATTTTTACGTTGATAGTCAAGCTCTTGTGAGGAAAACTATATTCCCCAAGTTGTTTTGGTCTCACTTATTTAGCCTACTTTCATTTTCACCCAGGCATATTCCTATACTGGTGCATTCCCTCCTGATATCACTGTTGTGGGCTGACCTATATTCACATACAGGTGGACAAGTTCTCTCCTACATTGGAGCAGGCCCTACAGATTACCGGTGTGATCTGACCTATATTCAGACACATAGGGGCGGACAAGTGCTTTCCTTAATTGGTGCAGTCCCTACTGATTACCAGTGTGGTATGACCTCTATTTAGACACATAGGGATGGACAGGTTAAAGGCAGAGATTACCAAATGGCAAAATATACTACAATGAATCTCAGTGATGATACAAAAACTGACAAAACTCTGAAAATGATTTTTGCAAATGACATCTCTCCCTAAAATTTTGTTAATATCATCACAATTATTCAGTTTCATAAGAACCTGCATTGCTCTGCTCTCTGAAGGAGGCCTGCATGGTTGTCATGGCAACATGCACTCCATTTTATGATAATTGGAGCATGTCCTTGAGAGCCAGGATTTGCATCTGTGTATCATTTATATGTCTTGCTGACAAGAATGAGGTCAATGCCCTGTTGATAGTCAATCCTGAATGAAACAGTACATGGACTTATTGGGTACATAATTTTGCATCAGACAGGTACTAAAAGTAAGGTCTCATGATGCCAAGATTGTAAAAAGCACTCACCGAACTTTCTCAGGAGGGACACCATTTGGTAGTTCTTCCAGCACCTCAAGCATATTCTATGGCAAATACAGAAAGCAAAAACAATAAAACTTTGCAACAGATGTATATGTAAATTTATAAAATACCAAAATCTGATGAGAAAAAACTTATTTAATTGAGACAATTGGCGTAGAGTGGTGAAACATTTTGTCTGTTAATACAAATAAGTGTTCATATAAGCTGAAAATCAGTTCACGCTGAAAAACAGAGATTGGATAAGTTCAGCTGATGTGCGATAACAAATTCATGGCTATTTCATAGGCATTCATGTGATATCTTTCCCATTCATAGTTTCACACACATGGATATTTACAGACAAAGTCATGAAAACTGGAAAGGCAATTCAAAATCAGTGATAACATCATTGGAGATTTTCACAGTTTCACTCTCTTATCTTTTGACAAAGTTGTTGAACCATCCGACATTGTATTTTACTCACCCTTTCAACATATTCAAACACTAGATAAAGCTTGCCTTTCCTTCTAAAGGCTTCCCTGTTAAAAAGAATCAAAACACATCTTTTCAATGCAATTCATCTGGTGTGAAAGAAGTTTTCTATTGCGCATGTGAGGTCCTTGCATTAGCAGTCTGTCCTGCTGAGTGGTGTGCAGAGGCTGAGAGACGTAAAAACTTTGAATGAAACTCATTGTACTGAGTGACTGAAGTTCCATGACCCTTTCAAACAGATATACGGGTAGGTAACATGACCATGTTTTCTCATCAAGAGTTCTATACTTCGACAATGCACAGTGTATTCAACCTTTTCGTCGCCATCTTTTGAGCCACTACACCTCAAACAGTTACACTGGTCTGCGTACAGAGAAGATCAAATCCGATCAGGATAGTCTGATTTCCCTTTCACCTGTATGCAGGTAAAAGTGGAAATATATTGACAACCATACATCAAGCTCTGTTTCAAAAGACCTAAATAGTTGCTAGGTGACCACGTATATCTGATGAGAATTCCGACAAACAGCTGTCTGTCTGGCTTTCTATTGCTTGTAAAAACATCAATCACCAACCTATGGCATTCAGCTGACATCACCTGGCATTAATGTAATCAAATCACTGTCTCTTTGTCAATTTTTCTCTAGACTTCCAGTAAAAAGACAAGAATTTATCTGAAATTTTCAGCAGATAAATGTGTTACACTTCTCTTCATGACAGATGACATTTCCAAAGGCAAAACTTTCACCTAAGTGGTGTGTATTTTTTATAGATATTACACGTCCATATGAAATATTTAGCTGAAATAAATGCAAGCAATATATATCTTCATCATTGCTTGCTAAAACTTTTGCAATGCTGATTTGTTGTTCAAGGAATAAGGAAGCAGATTTATAGTTGACTTTATTTGATTGTTGATTTTATTTGGCATGAAATCTGAAACTATAGCCCTACAGATAAACAACAGCACTCTGGCTCTATACAATCATGATAAAATATTCATTTAAAGTTCTATTTTTTCAAACAAACTTCAAAATAGCAGTAGTGAAACTTACCTGAGTTCAACTATATTGTCTTGTTTGAGTTGCCGAAGCACCTTCAGTTCTCTCAAAATTGTCCGTCTTACATCTTCATTTTCTGCAAGACAGAAAAACAATTAAACAAAGCTTGATCAACAACTTGTAGGATATACTTTAATAAGGGGCGTATGTGCCTCGAAATTGAATTAAAATTTTGCTCAAACTTTCCTCAATAAAGCTTTCAACCATTCCCTTGACAAATCTAGAACAAAAATCAGGGGTCACAATGCAAAGTCTGGTGCTGGACAAACAAACTACCTGATATTCCCCGGTATTGGAAATTCAAATGGCATCTATCCCTGTGTTAACTCTACGGTGAAAAAATGAATCTTTTGATTTTCACAAAACTGAGACGGTTAAAGCTTTACTTACTCTAAGGGCTTAAAATGAGTCCCAATAAGTGGAAGACCAGAAAAGAATTGTAAAACTTTGAGAGTCTTAATATCTGTCCCTAAAGCTTGTTCTACCTTGTATATAAAAAATCACTGTTGGGAAAGAAGCTGTTCTTGTGATAAAAACGTAATCCAATGGAATTTTTCTTGGTTTAATGTTGTCCAATACGTACTGTATGGTCTTTACCAGGCCACACATGAATAACTTTGAGCTGAAGCAGGGAAGTTATACTGCTCTGTAGAAAGTACTCATATCTGATGACATCAAATAAGATGACTTTATTATAGAAATAGCGGGCGACACGCTGACCAGTAACGTTTATTTATGGGCAAAGGTGAGAGGAAAGCCAAAAATTAACGGGCGGGGCTTGCCAAGCGCGTTAATTTGGTTTCCTCTCGCCCGCGCCCATAAATAAACGTTAATGGTCAGCACGGAGTCTGTTATTTCAATTATATTATCAAGGAATCCTGAAAAACCGTCAAAATTTACGAAAATTTCCCGTGCCGACGACAATGGGGCCTCAGAAGCTGTCAGTGAGTAGTGCGCCTGCTGCAAAAATTTTGCAAATCCGGAGATTTTTTTTGAAAAAAAGCGTCTAAACTTGCCCCACAAATGCTCCATTTTATTTTGTGGTTGATTATGATCTTTGTACAAATCACAATTTTCGTTTTAGCCGTAAAGTTACTATGTTTACGATATTATTCATATTCACAGGCATGAAAACAAACCATTACTGTGTATTTGTTGGCAGTCACGTGGTTCAGCTCGACCAATTAAAACGCAATGGGCAGGGCATGGTAATATAATTGAGAATAACACATTTCATGATGTATACAGTTTCTAATTAGTTTCTTGAGAGTAGAAAAATATTAAGTGTTGATCTTTGTTAAATTGAAATAATTACCAAATACTTTTTGAACAGATGAGAACCTTCAAAACATTAAACACAGCGATCACAAGATCACACAGCAGAACAGTTTACGATGAAGTCTACAGCTAGATCATGTAAATATTAATTTTAGTTCGTATATCAGCTTTTAATGCCATGAAGCATTAAATATGTATGATCATATCATGAATTAATCAGCCTATGAGGAGCATTAGGGTAAAGCATGATCAATGAAACTTCAGCAAATATTCTTGTCACTTCACAATTTGAATAATGCATAAGAAATTTGAGACCTTTCACATGCAACTAATTGCAAATAGATATGTGATAAAAAAAGTCTCGCAATTCAATTTCTTAAATTAATATTTATCAAGAATATTCATATTATCAAAAGAGAGATACATATTAATTGATGTACAATTTTAGGAATACATAATTTGTCATATTCAAGGAGGTTGAGGATATTTGTAGCAAACTTGTAAGGATTCCGAAGAGATGTCAACCAGCACTGAAAACTGCTAATCTCTTTTGGTTGGTAATTGCCAACATAAGAAGTATGATGTAGCAAACAACAACATCCCATCACATTTGCATTCGTTATTATTCCTGACCAGAAAAATTGCTGCAAAGAATTCGTAATGAGGAAATGTGTCAGAGGACAACTGTGTTAAACTGACATGGACAGTAAGTTCTCAAAATGTTACAATTCTCCAGCAAACAACAGCCCGGGACAACAGCCTCTATATAGTTACATTTGGTCACAAGTCTCTACACTTTAGTATACATAAAAAGTAGTTATTTTTACATTTCCTTGAATTAACTAACAGACTTGCAATGTAGCCATTCACAATGATTTAGAGCCAATTTCTTTGATGTAAAACGATGTTAAATTGTTAGCAACCTATTGATTACTTTTTTCATTAAAAAAATTGCATGGTAACTCAATTCGGTGTTTAAAAGCCAAAGGTCCAAAATTTCATCATTTATGTATTAAATTACATTATTATGTATCCAGAGTTTCAACCTTTATGAATCTGTGAGCTTGTTTTAATTTACTGGGTGAACAACATGGTATTTTATGCGACAGACTTTTTATTTTACATTTACTGGTAACGTGCAGAGAAAACGAACAAAAGGGTGAACTCAGCAGTTAACGTTTAAACAAAATTATTACGAAAAACAAACTAATTGCTAAGTCTAGGGATAGAGTACAAGCTTTAAAAGTGTACAGACTACTTATCTCAGCTGGGACGGCAAAGCTCCAGTCTCAGAGTTGTAACAGTCAGTTGGATGAATGAACAGTCCTTTGGCTTGCAGGCTTGAAGCTGCACAAAGTCCACAGTATAAATCCAGCGTTGGCAGTGAAGGTCTTGAAAAGTCTTGAGAATGACTACTGCTGGAGTTTAGTAACACACAAGAGACACGATCCCAAAAGTCTGACTGGAAGCTGAGCACGTCCCTTTTATAAAGGCATATAAGAACAATCTAGAACTTTTATTGACATGCTAATTACTGTTCTAAAATTATCTCCCTTACACAACTAATCAACTTTCCAGAACATTCCAAACATGACTAATTGAATTCAAGGTTGTTAGGTCATCAAGGGCAGTGACCTTGAGAATGTTCTAGACTAATTGAACTCAGGTCATGATGAGTGTGGGGGAAATGACCTACATAACACACCCCTCTTCAAAAAAGAAAATTTTTCAAAGAAAAATCTTTCTTTTACAAATGTAATCTTGAAAAGGATTTAAGTACTCAAATTTGTTTTACTCTAAAGTAAAATTTCTTGAAAGTGAACAACAATAAAATTCCTGAAAGTGAACAACAATAATTTCTAAATACGAGAGAGACAGTCTGCAATTAAATTGTCTCTGCCTTTGATATGTCTAATGTCAAGATTAAACTCCTGTAACATTAAACTCCATCTTAGCAATCTCTGATTTTTGCCTTTAAATTTCTGCAGAAAAACAAGAGGGTTGTGATCAATATAAACCACTATTGGCTGATTTGAAGAAGTAACATAAACTTCAAAATGCTGTAAAGCTAATATCAAAGATAAACACTCTTTTTCAATTGTAGAGTAGTTTCTCTGGGATTTGTTAAATTTGCGTGAAAAATAGCAAACAGGATGATCTACACCATGACTATCCTCTTGCAATAAAACAGCACCAGCAGCCGTATCACTAGCGTCTACAGCTAATTTGAATGGCAAAGTGAAATCTGGTGCAGACAACACTGGGGCACCTTGCAGTATGGCTTTAAGTGTATCAAATGCCTGTTGGCATTGCTCTGACCAAACAAACTTTACTTTCTTTTTAAGTAAGTTAGTCAAAGGCTCAGTAATTGTGGAGAAATTTGGACAGAATTTTCTGTAGTAACCAGCCATACCGAGAAAGCGCATCAGTTGTCGTTTGCAGTTTGGTATGGGAAAACTTGAAATGGCACTGATTTTGGCATCAACAGGTTTTACCTCACCCTGTCCTACAGTATGTCCGAGGTAAGTTACCCTAGCCCAACCAAACTCAGATTTGGCAAGGTTGACAGTCAAGATTGCTTTGCTCAGTCTCTCAAAGAACTTCCGCATGAGCTTGATGTGTTCCTCCCAGGTGTCACTATACAGGACGACGTCGTCAACGTAAGCTGCACATCCGTCTAGCCCGGATATGACGTCGTTGATCATCCGTTGGAACGTTGCCGGAGAGTTCTTCATTCCGAATGGCATCACCTTGTACTGGAACAATCCGTCTGGTGTAACAAAGGCGGATATTTCACGAGCACGATCCGTCAGAGGGACTTGCCAAAATCCCTTCAGTAGGTCAAATTTCGTCACATACTTGGCTTTTCCCACTCGGTCGATGCAGTCATCAATCCTCGGGATTGGGAAAGTGTCTGTCTTTGTTAAAGTGTTGACCTTCCTAAAGTCCGTGCACATACGATAACTGTGGTCTGATTTGGGAACAAGTATGCACGGCGAACTCCAGTTACTTTTACTGGGTTCAATAAAGTCATTGTCCAGCAGGTATTTGACTTCTTCCTGGAGATATTTCGCTTTTGTTGGATTCAGTCTGTATGGATGTTGTTTTACAGGCTTACTGTCCCCAACATCAACGTCGTGATAGATGACGTTTGTCCTCGTTGGAACATCTTGAAACAGGTGTTTATATTCATGGAGCAGTTCTTTCACCTGTTGTTGTTGTTCTGGCTGGAGGTGTGCCAACTTTGTAGACTCCAGCTTCTCCAGGATTTCTGAGTTCTGAAGCTTGACCGAGCCCAGCTTTGAGTTTAGAGTATTTTCACTCAAGTCAGTTTCAGTATCACTATCTTCATAATGGTTTGAACTGACTGCACTGACAGGCTGAGTTATAGTAGGATTATCCCTATCCAAATATGGCTTAAGCATATTTATGTGACATAGCTGTTTTTGTTTTCGCCTGTCAGGTGTTATTATGATGTAATTTAATCGCTCAATTTTTTATCAATTAGGTATGGCCCAAAGTAACGAGCATGGAGTGGTTTGCCAGGAATTGGAAGTAGAACAAGAACTTTTTGACCTGGTTCAAACTTCCGTTTTGAGGTGCTTTTATCATATTTGGTTTTCATTGACTGCTGAGATGACTCAAGATTTTCTCTGGCTAATTCACATGCTTTAGAGAGTTTTGTACGAAAATCTGACACATATTGCAAATATTCAGACAATCATCATCGTCTGATAGGAATTTCTCTTTAACGAGCTTAAGTGGGCCACGGACTGTATGTCCAAATACAAGCTCAAATGGGCTAAAACCAAGAGACTCCTGAATTGACTCTCTAACAGCAAAGAGCAAAAAATGAATTCCTTCATCCCACTGCTTCTCTGTGTCAAAACAGTAGGTCCTAATCATGTTTTTCAAAGTTTGATGAAATCGCTCAAGAGCACCCTGACTTTCTGGATGATAGGCGGATGACCTATACTGTTTAATGCCTAGCTGATCCATTACTTGTTGAAAAATTCCAGACATAAAGTTGGAGCCTTGATCGGACTGGACACATTTAGGGAGGCCAAATAAAGTGAAAAATTTGACTAAAGCTCTCACTATAGTCTTTGTCTTTATGTTTCTCAGTGGTGGCTTCTGGGAACCGGGTTGATGTACACATAATTGTCAACATATACTCATTTCCTGATCTTGTTTTTGGTAGGGGCCCAACACAGTCTATTAGTATCCTACTAAATGGTTCTTGAAATGCAGGAATTGGCTGTAAAGGGGCCTTTGGAATGGTCTGATTCGGCTTTCCTACCATTTGACATGTGTGACAAGTTTTACAGAAATGTGCTACATCCTGCCTGAGATTAGGCCAATAAAAGTGACTGAGAATTTTATGATAAGTTTTCCTGACTCCTAAGTGACCAGCCCAGGGCGTTTCATGGGCCAGGCGCAATATTTCAGCACGATAGGGCTTTGGAACCACAATTTGATGTTTTATAGCCAATCGTCATCAACCAAGAACATCTGGAGGTCTCCATTTACGCATGAGAATACCAGACTTTGTATAATAGGAAACAGAGCTATCTGAAGTTTTACCTTCATCATCTACCCTGTCAAACAAAGACAAAATATCTGGGTCTTTGTGTTGTTCTGCAATGAGATTTGATCTAGAAAATGTCTGACTTTGGTCAGCAGAAGTTTTACTGGAAGTTTCAAATCCACGAGGGATAACGGAATGATCCGTGTCAAACACTGACTGAGAAAGGTGTCATTTAAGTCAACATCTGTGACATTATTTTTGAGAGTATTTTGATTCTCAGAAGTTTCTTTGACATGGCTCGAGTAATGGCACATGATGGGAAAAGGCCGGGAATGTCTTCCTCTATTGGCTCTGGATTTTGATCTAAACTAGGATTATCAGTCACAAGTGGATTAGTAATGACCTTGTCCCCAGCAAGGTCGTTTCCAAGAAGAAGGTGAATCCCTTCAAAAGGCAAAAAAGGCTAATACCTAAAGCCACAGGTCCAGAAACAAAGTCCGAAGACAAATAGACATTATGGAGAGGAACAGGAATGTAGTCATTACAATCTACCCCCTTAATAAGAACTTTAGAACCTGAAAATGACTTTTCAGAAAACGGCAGGGTATCTGCCAACAAAAGAGACTGGGAAGCCCCGGTATCTCTTAAAATTTTGACAGGGTAGCGGAAGAGAAATCACTAGAAAGTGATATAAAACCATTATGAATAAATGGCTCGAAAATACCCATAATGCTATCTTGAGAAGAATTGACCTTGACCTCATTAATTGGGGATGAGAGGGTTTAACCTCAGAAAATGTGTTACACACATTATTAGACTCTAATTGAGTTGATGAAGAAATAAAGCCGGTGGGCTTAGATCCACTTTGACCACTTTGACCTTCACGTTTTCTTTTCAATTTGAAACACTCTGACATTAAATGGCCGTCTTTCTTGCAATAATTACAAGAAAGTGTACCGAACTGTTTGTCAGAAGGAGATTGAGACTTGGGATCTGATGATGTGGAAGTGTTACTTGAACTCTGTGAACTGTTGTCATTTGATTTTCTACTGTCCTTTGAGAAATTCTTGGATGAAAAGGAGGAGTTAAATTTCCCTGCATTGTTTCTGTATGAAAAGGACTGGGATGGTTTGCTGAGAAATGAAGATTTGTGGGTCAATGAATAATCATCGGCCAAACGTGCAGCAACCTCCAATGTATCTGCCTTTTGTTCATTGATAAACGTCTTGATGTCACTCCGGATGCACCTTTTAAATTCCTCAATCAAAACAAGTTGTCGTAATTTGTCATAATTCTGACTAACCTTTTCAGAAGAACACCAACGATCAAACAGTTGTTCTTTTGTTCGAGCAAATTCAACATAAGTTTGATCCTTCACCTTCTCACTATCCCTAAATTTCTGACGGTAAGCTTCAGGCACCAACTCATAGCCCTTGAGAATTAATTCCTTCACAGAATCATAATTTGAAGCCTGCTCTACTGACAACTGAATGTAAATTTCTCTGGCTTTACCCACCAAAGCACTCTGTAAAAGCATAGACCAGGACTCCTTAGGCCAATTCAGACTCTGAGCAATTTTCTCAAAATGAAGGAAATATTTATCAACATCCTTTTCTTGGAAAGGGGGACTAACCTGAAATGCTTAGTGATGTCAAACTTGTCTGAAGGGAAGAATTTTCCTGACTGTCCAAGCTCCAAACGTTTCATTTCTAATCTTTCCTGCCTATCTTTCTCTCTCTGTCTTTCTTCCATTTCTAATTGCATTTGTATTTTTTCTTTTTCTAATGCCTGTCTCTCTTTTTCCATTTGTAATTCTAGTTTCTTGATCTCCAAATTTGTCTGCATTTCTAATTCTAATTTTCTGAGTTCAGAGGTAGACTCGGGCTCATAATCTTTCAGGGTGGATTCCTCAAATTGGCCTAAATCAACTAGATGTTTGGCAATACGGTACTGTATTTCCCTCTTGCGCATAGATCTTTTTGACTTCTACTTTAAGGAAATTGGCCAGTGCTATGAGGTCATCTTTTCTGAGGGAATCAAATGTGTCCTGATCAAGGTCATCCATTTCCTCTGGTTTAAATTCCGCCATGATTAAATTTCGCTGAGTTCAAAGTATACAGTAGTTTTGAAAAGGCTGTCAAAATGTTGTCAAACGGCTCAAAATATCCGTCTCCCGGACGAGCCCCCAATTTGTTACGTGCAGAGAAAACGAACAAAAGGGTGAACTCAGCAGTTAACGTTTAAACAAAATTTATTACGAAAACAAAACTAATTGCTAAGTTAGGGACAGAGTACAAGCTTTAAAAGTGTACAGACTACTTATCTCAGCTGGGACGGCAAAGCTCCAGTCTCAGAGTTGTAACAGTCAGTTGGATGAATGAACAGTCCTTTGGCTTGCAGGCTTGAAGCTGCACAAAGTCCACAGTATAAATCCAGCGTTGGCAGTGAAGGTCTTGAAAAGTCTTGAGAATGACTACTGCTGGAGTTTAGTAACACACAAGAGACACGATCCCAAAAGTCTGACTGGAAGCTGAGCACGTCCCTTTATAAAGGCATATAAGAACAATCTAGAACTTTTATTGACATGCTAATTACTGTTCTAAAATTATCTCCCTTACACAACTAATCAACTTTCCAGAACATTCCAAACATGACTAATTGAATTCAAGGTTGTTAGGTCATCAAGGGCAGTGACCTTGAGAATGTTCTAGACTAATTGAACTCAGGTCATGATGAGTGTGGGGGAAATGACCTACATAACATTTACTGGTATGTCCAAACATGCATGATGGCAAATACAGTAATATCATACGTGAATAGACTGTATCACATACATGTACAGCATCATTTCTGTAACACCACTATACAGGCACACATTACATGTCTACGCATGGGAAAACTATGCACCATGTACAAAATTTAAATTTTTCTGTTCCTTTTTTTATTTGCTCTGTCATCCAATGGGCAAGAAGTCAATTGATTCAAAGAATGAGATGCCCATCACTCGTTACCAAAACTGAGTAACTTAAAAGTGTCTTGCTCAAGGGCACAACACCATGTTAGTCTTGAAGTCACCATATTCTTATAATGAGTCTGCTACTCTGGCTCTTACAAGGCTCTTAAACTCACATCCTTTAATCATGAGTCTGGAGCCCTAACCGACTGGGCTATGATGCCTCCGCTCAATTGGAAAAGGAGATAACATCAGATACATTAGATTTGTCAACTTTTAAAACCCTTGAGCAGTTTTCAATATCTTAAAAAGATTCATTTCACTAGGAGAGGTTGAATCATTTGTATTCTATGTTTATAGTCATTAAAATGGCTCATGTACGATTCTGATATTGCATGCATCTAATGCAAAATACATGTACTTGTTTCATTGCGTAACCTAAAGGAATTAATGAAATGAAATGTACTAATGCCTTACATCCATCAACCATGGCAAAGTACATGTATCATATCAGAATTCTTGATTGTAGGCATTACGCAAATGCCAATGAAACACAAAGTTCAAAACTCCCTTACAAAATTTTCTCAATATGTACAATGTATATTACAACAGTGTGTAATATACAATGTACGTGTGGAGAAAATTTAAATGTTTTCATCTTATGCATCCTATGTGTATGACTATCTTATATGTCGTCACTAGAATTCTATGTATTACTATTTTCTGAGGACTCCAATGTACAAATATTACTTTAATTTAGACTAATCTCTGTCCTGGATGCATAAATGTCACTATAACAGTATAATGGAATTATTACTGCTTAATCTCCATGCAATAAATGCTTTTTACAGCACAATTTCTACCATGGCAGACAAACAGAAATTGGAAATGCAAGTGCATGATCAGTATTCTTAGTGAAGTGATGTTTTCCTTGAAAATGCAAAGTGCACATCCTAAACATACTACAATATACTGTACAAGTACAGAACATGTGCTTTGGGAAGTACTCTGGTAACAAAGTACAGCTGATAACTGATGCAAAATTGATGTAGCATTGTTTTATTCCAGTGATCTGATTGGCTGTTGTCATGGCGATAACCAACCATCCAACCAACCATATCTCTGTATACTTGACTGCATCCTGGAAGTACAGGATGCTCATATTTGTATGCAGGATTTTGGAATACATATCATGGAGGAAGTACTTGAAATGTGTTGTAACATGGCAACAGCTTGAACACACCAGGTTTTGGCAGCATTACATGAATATTCATTTAGTGTGAAGGAAGAACAATAGTAACGAAGAATTGGAAATTCTAATAATTCTGATTCTGAAATTGCATATACGTTAGAGATTTGATCCTGATGTCGTCACCAGGAATAATTCCTTGACATTATCTCTGTTGAGCTAGAAAATTTTGAAACATTTAAAATGTTATTGGGCCATACTAGGGGTTATACTGTACATGTTTCAAACTTAGTGGTATTTGTCTGAGCGATAAAGTACAAATAATATGACAGTCCTGACGCTGATTGACTTCCAACCAACGCTTTCAGCGAATTCATTCTATTGACAGAGCATTGAAAAGGCATGCCAATTCTATCAGAAACGCACAAACAGTATCACATCAATAAAAAATATCCTTAATTAAACACTGTGCAATCTTTGTGTAAACTGCATGTTTGGAATTAAATTTTTCTGTTGTCTGGTAAACTGTTTACATATAATTTTACTGTGTACTGGAAAATAATACTGTAAATAGCATTCCAGCGTATATGATACATTTCGTCATGGTGATGACATCTAATTAATCTCTTCTATCATTCTGTTTGGTCTGACAGCTAGAACACTATTTGCCAGGA
Source organism: Ptychodera flava (assembly GCF_041260155.1). Classification (NCBI taxonomy): domain Eukaryota; kingdom Metazoa; phylum Hemichordata; class Enteropneusta; family Ptychoderidae; genus Ptychodera; species Ptychodera flava. The sequence continues at coordinate 45,127,919 of NC_091931.1, read as the reverse complement.
ATTTGTGACAATGACAACCAACACAGACTTATACATTGACAGTCAGTATACCTATAACAGCAAAAGAAATATTTTTATGAAATAACTTTCACAACATAACACATCAATAACTGCCGTATATAGGCATTGATTTTGGAGCGACATTTTATTGCAATGGGTTTATTGATTTACTTTTATTTTGTAAATGCTTCTGTTAACCTACTGAGATGAAATTATTTATTTCATGATTGGTAACCTGTACACTGAAGTTTTATGTATATCTATTGCTACAATTCTAACATCAATGTTGGTTTCAGACCACGAACCCATCCTTGTTTAGATATATGCATGGCCACACCATATGTAAATGCAAAGAAATGGACCTCAAACTGCCTAACATGTACATGTACCAATGACCACTAATGAACCTATAATGACCCTTTTGTTTATTTTCATCAAACTATCTTCTTTATTTGTTGTTGGACTGTTCACACATGTACATATACAGTACAAAAACTGTAGTGTATGCTTAAGTTTTTTTACCGGTTCTATGATGCAGTACGCACTAGGTATACAAGAGTATGTTACTCATAGAAGTTTTTAGACATAGGGTATGCACAGGGTATGTTCCTCATAGAATACTGGCAGGTTACACCCTGACCTATAGATTTGTCGCTGATGGAAACAAAATACACAAAAGGCATTTTTTGGGATTGCAAGTTTGTGTCATAATAATGCCTTGTACAACACAAAATCAGTATGATTTTGTTATTTTAGTGTATATAAGGTGTTTGATACAACCACAGCAATGCATTGTGGGATTACCGTCTATAAGCTAGCAAGGCTGCACAAACTCATTGAGATGGGCTACAGCAGCCACAGAGAATAGCCAGTGAGGAGCTGTGACAGAGTCTATAAACAAACCTATAGAGGCAACAGCACATGGGCAAGGAAAATATATTTCTAACTTCTCGCCTCACAAAGTTACATAACAACTTTCTTTATGTTTAATTTTCACCTGAGTATAAAATGACAGTCAACTTGTCAAATATTTCATCTACTTTCACAGAAAATACAGTATATGTTCCAATGTGTACTGGTATGCGATATAATTATGACAAGAGCTAGAACACTTTTCCTTCTTGTTTCATTACGATGGTAGAAGTACACATAAAAGAATGCACACATGGAAAATAATCTTACTTTGACTGTATTGTTTTAGTTTAAATGCAGATAAGGTGAAAATATATGGGAAAATTATCGAAGTCCTGGGACTGGGAAATAGAGACTAACAAAATTAAAATGTCAATAGGGGCACATTTATTAATCAAGCATCCTCGTTATTAATGATCATCATTATTAAAATGGTGTCAAATGTCAAAAACATGACAGTGCAATGAATTATGATGAGTACAATGTTCAGTAGGTTAGCACATGCTTTTACTGGACTAAGTACAGTACACTAGGTCACATTATGGCATTGCAATATCAACTACATGTGCAAGAAAGAATAGGACAATACAGCTACATGTACATGTCCCGTAGGTAAAGCAGTCCCTATGTAGGTACTACTGTAGGTCTATTGTCTTTGCAATATCCTGTACACCGATCACCTCTAGCCAATCATTATTCCAAAACCTAATGAATTTCAATTAATCTTTCTCAATAACCAAACAAGGCCTTTAGTGTCATGACCCTATCTTTTTCTACCTGTAACCTGGGCAGTTCATTTAGCTTTACATAAGTCTTTCACTTCCTGGTAACGGATCTAGGACTTGTAACTCTACTAGTACAACCACACTGCCTGTATCATGCTGCGCGTAATGGGAAAATCTACCAATTACCCGAAAACCTAGGTGGTCTTGCTCTACTTTTTGCATCAAATATGCAACAATGTAGAACATCCTTCCATCATGTCAAATAGCGATATTGAACCCATTAACATGTAAACAGTGCATTAACAATATTTTCACATCTCAATTGAAAGGGGCAGATCTGTGTTATTTCTGTAATGTACAATTAAATACTGACTTAAATGTATAATTACATTCACACTGCTGTCATGAAGTTCACAATATTCTGATATGATTTTTAACTTCATATTTTTTTAATCAAAATAGTAATACCAAGATAATGTTGTACAATTATGCATGTACATCATACATGGCATACACTTGCACATGACATACACAGACTTTCTCAACCAAGCAAGAATTATTTGATTATAGGAAGTATTTCAAAGTTTTTACACTGCTGGAGTTTGGGTTAATTGGTTCAAACATAATGGCTGACTTTATTCTTCAACAGTCCTCTCTTTAAGAATCAGTATTTTTAAAGCAAAAGCACTTTGTATGATTTTGTAACTATACACATTTGAAAAATTCATGTGAAAATATACAATTTGGACGAAACAAAAAATTTTATGACTGAAGACACTTTCTAGATTCATAGAATTTGTGATACATAAATGTATGCGTGTGTTTCAGAATTCTGTTTACAATTTATGTACAGGTGAAAGGTATCTCACACTTTTCTCTTTATCAATGTTGCTTGTTCTGTCTGGTTAACAAACTATACATACATGTGAAAACAGCAACAACTATTAAACTCCACCAAATGAAAGTACCTGACTTGTAACATTGCTTCTTTAATTAAGTGAGTCAAGACCCTACCATTTTATTTTTGGGCTTGATAATTTGTACATATATACATTCCACATGGAACATTCAAAGTATGAAACTCCTTGCACTGAAAATAATTGTGTTAAAACTTTATAATTGAACACTAAGTGAGCATTCCACATGAAGTAACCTAACAGTGATCACAACAGTTGCATGGAACAAGTATTCAGAAAGTTCTGGTGGGTGAAAGCCTTATTGATTCATAGAAGAGAGTCCTTAATTAAAAAAGTCTCGAACGATCTCTCAACACCTACATGTACGTGTACTTTGATGTATACTACCACAAATTCAGTGGCAATATTAATGTCTGTAATCTTTGTAGTTCTTGACAAGTGACAAACATACATACATGCACTGATATACAAAGCGGTTTGAATCTGTCATGTCTTCAGTTTTGCTTGACATACATGTACATGTAAATTCAACTGAATTTGTTTTAGCATTGACCATTGCATCCATCAAGCCCTGCATGTAATTATGTAAACTAACAAGACGATGGACATTTACTTGACACTGGGAGACAAATTTGTGGGGTTTTATTGAAGCAGGACTTAATTTAATCTTTACAACATAGAATCAAGTATACCAAGAAGTCTATGCCAAACTGACGATTCACAGCTTTTGAATACTGAATAGAAAGACACGGACTGTCAAAGATCAAGAAAGCTTTACTCAAGCTAAGGGCTCACACCTATTCAGTACTTCACTGTTGTCAATATTGCTTGATATGGAACTAAAGATATGAACTCTTTAAACCGTATGATGCATAGTAAACTGCACTGCATAAAGAGAGAGGCAGCTAATTTTTATTAGCATTTAAAACTGACTTAAGGTATTTTACTTAAATGCCCAACTGTACCTTGGAAAGCTCTACTTAAATACATCTAAATTATAAAGAAAAAAGTTCACAAGAAGCCATGTCAACTCTGAGAAGACACTCAAGAAAGAGGACTCTAGGATCTCTCTACTCCTTACACACCTGTGAATTCTGTTATGTATGTGGCAGTATACATGTACAGTACTTGCTACGTGGCAACTATTGCATGATAAATCTGTACACTTCAATTAACTTGGATGAGAAGCCAAACATAACACCTGTTCCCATAGGCTACCACACCATTACCAAGACACACATGGCAGTGTTATCCCTGGGAACACTTGTATGGCATTGACAATAGTACCTTGTACCTGTCAACAGATCTCCAAGAAGCCAAGTATGGCATCTGTGCAAGCATTTTACTCGGTAATTAGGTTAAAATCTGGGTGAAGCAAACACGCCTTTGGTCAGGTGTAATTTAAATCAGGTACAAGTGCAACTAGCAACCATATGTTTTCTTAAACAGAGCTATTTGTGAGCAGGTTCATGATACACAGGTGTCAAATCACATCTTCAATTCTTATTTATGTAACTATTTTACATGTAATATAAGTAATCTCCAAGAAACATTTTGCCTGTACTGCCAAACTCAAACTTGAGGGGATATTCATTTGGCCAACAGAACCTTGAGCACATCAACAAAATTATGATGATTATTAACTGCATTTAAATTTGAGGGTAAAAAAAAAATCAAAATAAAGGTACAAGCTAATACCAGTACTTGTATGTAGCTCATTTTCTAACATTGTTATTGAAGATGACTGTGCCACTATCCAATTCACCACTTCCTACTATTATTCCTAGTAAATAGAGTAGAATGTACCGGTACATTATGCCAGGATGATTTTTCCAATGCTCAAATTTTTACAATAGTTTTCTGGTCTGCTGATTGTATGGATTGATTTTGAGGTTGGTTTGTGAAGGAAATGAAGCTTTCACTATCTTGCTTTTCTGAAAATTGAAAATTTACCAGTTCCCCATGGATTTACAATGTTTACAGTCTACACAGTTAGTGGTGATTTTGAGTTAAATAAAATATCTGATTTCAGTAAATTTTGAGTAATTTGTTCCTCTAAGCCTAACTTTTACAGTAGTTGGAAATTCAAAAGAAATAACTCCAGACTAACCCTACATCTACCCTACATGAGAATACTACAAATTAAGATATTTTGTTCTGGATATCTGATATTCCTAGTTCAGATTAGTTGTGACAGCCCTACTCTTGAGATAATTTTCTGGTAATTGAGACAACATATTCAATTTCACAGATTAGCCTGAAGGTCATACGTTGGCTTTAATAATCCACTACTTCAAATACCGCCACAATGTCGTTTGACCAACCCGAATGTCTTGGCTGCTGGCTGACAAAAGTATTCCGCGCTTTGATTCGGCTCACCGGTTTGCGACCTTTGACCTTGCTACCTGTGGGTCCTGTCAACTTGGAATGTGACCACGAATGCAATCATGCATAGCTGAACTACCTTGTGGTGCGTATCTCAAACACCTGTCACCACAACAACAACCTGTAACAGACACTCTAAACCCTCTGAAAAAAACATTACCATGAAAATATAATAGAAGCTTTAATTTCCTCTGATAATATTTGGCGGCCAACTATGTACACAGAAACAAAGGTTTGTTTGATTCAGCAGGCTTAATCAATTTAAAGTTTCTGTTGGCTGTGTAAGATCCACCAGCAGCCACTTTGCAATTCAGAGCTACTCATAGCCTTGGAACACTGAACAAATGATGGTAACCAGGTCAGGACTATCATTGCTAAATAATGCGGTCATTGTCATCAGTAACTACAACAATGCTCTCAATCCATAATAGCTCTGATATCACTTTATGGATGTTTGAATAAAATTGCAGAGATTTTGTCTTCTTTTCTTCATTACTTGTGTTTGTACTGCTTACATGAAAGTGTTAAATTGATAAAATTGACCAAATTACCAGTCATAATAGTAACTTTTACCAACGATACCAGTGGTATTCTATTTCAAGTACATGAAATAGACCTAAAACTGAGACTTCAGTAAAACTGTTCACCATTTTAATTGTTGTAAATTTTATGTCAGCTTTTCTTTTTGCTCGTTATGTAGTGTGTTCTGGGGGACTGACTTTGTATTGGTGATCTGAACCTGTTTTGGTCACTTAATCCTATGTAGACTCTTTTTTACAGTCAACATTGGATAAATCTTAATAAATTATAATATAAAAATATTCAAAAAAAATATTTTGGAAATAAGCTTTGGATATCTTTGCAGAATTTTTCGTCCAGTTTTGGCAAGTAAGATGGAAAGAGTGGTTTTACACTGACAATTAATGACAATGTTGTTGATAAGAAAAACAATTCATAACACAGTGAAAAACAACTTCTTTGAAAGTTAGATGGCCAAATACCATAGTGTGAAGAGATGGCAGCTTTATTCTTTGCACCAAAATTTACTTGACAGCAAGTAGAACAACCATCATGTTGAACCGATGTTATCGTTAACGTTTTAGAGTCCTATTCCTATATTTCCATGCCGATCGAGGAGATGTATCTCAAATAATGCTAGTAAAGAATTCACTTTTGTTTGATTTCAATAACATACCCGGTACACAAAACATACACCAGATGTTAAAAGCCTGGCCACCATATTGGAGGGAAAGAGAATGCAGAAATGATGTTTTGATGATAAACAGAGTGGAGTGTAGCAGCTGCCATACACACATCTACACAGTAACAGAGCCAAACAGAGTATTGTTTGGCTGACAATAAAGAGCAGATGTGAACCAGCAAAAATGTTGATCAATTTACATTTCAAAATGATGTGGAAGGAAATCAAATCAAAATGAAATTTATTTCCTAAATATGTCCTACACACTGGTATTTATTGGACTATGTTTGGTTTCCATGCCTACAAATTGTCGATGGCTGTGTTTGTTCAAGGCAGGCTAAAAAATGTTAATTTTATTGAATGCATGGTGTGACTGACATTTCTCTGCAACTTTCACTAGCCAAAGGAGACAATTCTTTCAGATTTTGAGAGAAAGACCATGCCACATTTCTTGAATTGACTGGTTTTAAATGATTGGTTTCTCCAATTGGAACAAAATTTTGGATGAGGAATGTTAAATGCATTTTTGCGATTTGATATGATGGTGGGAAATACAGATTTTGGGGAGGCAGTATCAATGATGACTTTGTAAAATGTTGTAGAACAAAGTTTGCACAATCAACATTTGCTCAAAAACAACAACTCAACACATTGACTTAGGCCCAGTATTTCAATATGGTGCTGTGTTGGCCAATGTTTAAAGTACATTGCACTCTCTGGACTGCACTGTTACTACAGAGATATGACGTGGCTGTATGAATGAACACTGTTTTGGGTTAAAAGACTTAACAACACACTGACCAAACCACTCTGTACATACAGCATTCATAACCTACTGCTCTGCCAACAGATGCAATAATGCTACTGATGAAAAGGTACAGTATCCATTGTTTGAATCTTATGGAGACCACCACCTATTTGTTAACAATGATTCTATCACTTCTACTCCCCATTTTTGAGGACCCTCTTCACCAAGGAAAATATTTGGGCTTTACCACATATTGGGGACACTGGACTAAAGCTGTTTTTATGATCAACAGCTGAAGTTATACCACTGCATAATATACATGTGGCAGTATATAAATACAAATTTCTAATATTACATGGATATGTCCATTAAGGTGGTTGGAAGGCTATTTTTGCACCAATTCTTTTCTCAGAGTTAATGTCAAGTTTTAAGTGTTAGAATCAAGATATTTAGTTCAAATTTTCAGGATAACTCCCTTAGTTAATACTTTCTCCAAAAATATAAAAATTGTATATTTGCAGCCATGATTTTGAAATATGACACCAGTAAATATTAAAATTTAATTTTTATATTTTTTTACATATTTGAATTTCATAATAATTGAATAGTATTAATATTACCAAATTAGTTATAAATATGTTGACACTATTTATTGTAAGATTTGTACGGCAGGCTTTGTAAATAAAATTTGTTTTCATGATTTTACATGGGTTTATATATAAAAAAATTATTAAAAATTCTTTCAAATTTCAAAATGTTATTTTTCAAAAAGTACTTCAAATACAAGAAAGTTGTGCCGTACAAATTTTATCTGTAACCTTGTTAATAGGCTGTAAAAATTCCATGTCCATATCTCATTTCAAATTGGATTAAATTGGTATACAATTATGTAGGAAAACTGTTATTCTGTCAAAAATTTTGAAAACAAGCCATATTTGCACCCCTCTTTTGAAGTCATAGAGCAGTTTTTTTGGTTAATCTCACTTTTGACACCTCTTTGACACTCAAAGAATCTAAAAATGCATTTACAATAGCAGTCACTCACTCTGAATGCCAGCACCGCCTTGTCAAACTTTCCTGAAAAACGGCAAATAATGACTTTCCCTTTTCAAACATTTTATTAAAAGCTAGGGGACCTCTACCATAGTTAATACACTAAGGACTCCCCAACTTCTTCTTATTTGGTCAGTTTTTCAGAAGTTTTAACAGGCTATAACTCTGCAATGCCTTTGTGCCCAAATGTCTAGTTTTTTTATTCCACAGAGAATGTTGACTACTTTTATATCTTAATAGTTTTGTTGAAATTTATAACTGACGCTCTAGCCTTTCCAACCACCATTAAGGTACTGCTTTCAATGCAGTTGCTGTCTGACACCTCTGGTCCTTGTGCTATGGAAAAATAGACCATGTGATTGTAACACTTGCACCATCTAGCAAATATACACACTCAAGTGTTTCAACATTTGATGTCAATGAGGGATACCTGAGAGTACATGTACCAAGTTGTGACCAACCAACAGACTGTCGGTATTGCTCCAGGATCTATGGTATATGTACAGGTGAACATAAATATTCAGTTTAAATTCAGAGACTTGCAGGTGTGCATCCTCAAAAAATCTGCCAGAACATGGTACAGCACTTTGTTGTACTTTGTTCGAGCATAGAGTGTAGAGAAAATGTTATACAAGTACAGGTACATTTGGTGGTGTACTTCATTTTTTTCACTCATTTCTGGAAATCAGTTCAAAAAACTGCACATACTTGTTCTGCTGGTCAACAAAGTCCTTGAGTTCTGTACTTTAACCTCTCTACTCAAGACACATACAAGCCCCCTCAATTGATTGCAAATGTGAATGATAAATTCTCAAACAATAACGTCAGCTGTTTCGAGTAACAATTACCCACAACGTTCCGGCGACATTGCTGAAATGTCCTCTGAGAGGAAACCATGTCAAGTTCTTTTTGTTGGACATGCACTGTCGGGCAAAAAACCGCATATACCTGAAAAATGTGAAGTATTTTATCAGTTGACTGAACATTGTGACAGGGTAGGAAGGTGATTGGCATTCCTTGATCTGACCCCTACCTCACTACATGTGCATATTTTTGATAGTCAGGTGTCAACAAACACTATTTGGTTAGCATTCCCTATGGCCATTGAAAAAAACCTCATCGATAAAAATTAACCAGAGACAAAAAAATTGTAAGTTTTGCACCTTTGTTCCATAAAATGCATACGTATATATATATTATGCCATGAATGCCCACACCTAAACTAAATCACTCAGTAGAGTTCAATACAGAAATTAGAAACAATTTCTATTTGTCCAAAAATACTGATCATTCTTAGCATAGCTTCACACACCAACAATTTTTACGTGTTTGTTGATAAGCAACTGCAGCCACAAAATTCAAACAGACTGAGAACTGTGTTCGGGACAGAAAGATACTGAAATGTTTTGATAGGTAAAGTGCAGTTCATGGATATGGCTCATGTGCAAATTTGGCACTGTCTGGTTATACTTAAATCATCAAGGAAACCTGAACCACACAAATTCTTGGCAGCAAGGTGTTTCTCATGTTTCAGGTGAAAAAAAACAAAGTAAAGAAAAAAAGACATCTTTGTCATGTACAGCAATAATCATAACAAAAGTTCACTGCAATTGCAGCATGTATTTTATTCTGACTTTTCAACTACAGTTAGCTGAACCACTATAGAGGGACCATGGCTGAACTGATAATCCATTCCAACAGGTGGTTTTGAGAGATGCAACACATGACAGCAAAACTGTACACTGATGTACTTAACAAAGCCGATAAATTCCACAAATGTTGACCTAAATTCACTGATACCACTGGCACAACGCAATGCAAAGTAATAGACGATGTCACTTCAGGTATTTACCAGCACTGCAAAATCAATAGGATCAATACAATCTGAAATAGACGAGAGCAGAGACCAGTGTCTGAAGGCAAATAACACAACAACAGTTACGAATTATAAATTAATTACATAATATAAACTCCCTAGCTGCAAATTCTCACAAGTGCTCTTCTCTGATACTGTACAAAATCTAAAGGCATACAGTGTGAAGACTTTTGGTACATTCTGGTCTTATTTCTATAAAGACAGCTTCCGTGTACAATTCTCTATGGGATAGTTCATAACTTAGAGTGTTTAATGTGTATCTTTGAAAAGTAACACCAACCCTATATTCTATGAACAACACATTCTAGAGGCAATTCAAATACTGTATGTATTAACAGAGGGGTTTTAAAAACGATTAAACATTTTAAGTACTTGAAAATATGTTGTAGTGCATAGCTCCCTATGTTAGTAGGTTGCACAAATACACAGCATTTGATTGAGGACAGAGTTTTATTGAGAGGAAAAACAAGTTTCATGATCATTTACACCCAGACGTGTATCACAAGCACCATGTCTTTGTTTGTCTCTGTGGTCGGGGCCAAAGCTGTAGACCGTTTCTGGCAAGTATTATACAATAGAGCATCAATGGCCAACTGTGCTTTCAACTGCTCTAATACTTACTACATTGACACAATGAAGGGAAATGCATGCAAAGGCTTGAATGAGGTGTGAATACAGCTGTAGTGTGTTTTGTACGCATATCAGTATGAGTTGACTACAAGCGGGTTTATGAGTCTCCAGGAATTAAAAGTTTCTTTGCCACAAGTACATACTCACTGTGAGACTTTTCTATATCCCTTTTCCTGCCAAGTCTATATTTCACCATCAGGTCAAGATGGTTAAAATTAACGAAACACAACATATTCCATATGGTGTATTTTAACATAATACTGTACATTTGAAGGCTGTTGAAAACATAAATACTGTAAACTTGATTTTTTTTTACTAAAGATGCTATAAAAGACCAAGCCAAGTGTGTGAAAATACGTCATGTTTTGGCCTAATACCACTTTTTACTGACTTGGCTGATGGGGAAGTTATACTGTCTGGCAGGAAAAGGGATATATTATTGTGTTCTAAACAGAAATTTTGCCAACTCTTAAAAACAATGGGGTCCTCTTGTTACTTTTTATTTTCTTAAACTTCCACCCAAAAGGAAAACACTCTTGTACTTTTCACCAAAAAATAGACTTCACATTAAAATTCTGATATTCATTAAAAATGTTTGAAGTTGGTTGCAGAGAAAATGTTTGCACTGCAGATTGCACTGTAGACTCCTAATTTAAAACAGAGGGGATTTCATCATGCCAGTCAGAATAGGATTAAGTCTTCTTAATTTTATGGTGAAATCTTCCTATTGACACTCTTAAATACATTAACTAGCCAAAGTCCTAGACGGGTACTCTAAGTCACAGCAAAATACTTCCTTTGTCAACGGAAAGCTGCCTCTTCATCTTTGAAGATTCACTTCCACAGATTCAATAGAGAGATAGTTTCCCTCAGCAGCTGTCCACACTTGGAAAGCCAGACGATTCATTCAAATCATTCAAACGGATACACTGAAAACAATCCTCCCAAAAGTCTTGAGAACTACAGTTTTGTTGATGCCAAATACTATAATTTGCATCTCCTTACCAGCTGGCAATGCAGGGCATACGGTAATGTTTTACTTGTTATGTGTGTGTAACACTGGGCAACACAGACAACGCCCTACTTTGAAAATTATTTATTGATGGCACACGTCATTCTGATTATGATTGATTCGGTGATTAATAAAAGATCAATTTTTGTATTGTTTCTTCCAGAGTGGTTGAATTCATCATGAAGTTGAAATACCGCATTTTCTTTTGTTGTTATATTTCTCAACTCAACTATTGACCACAAAAAGCAAACAATTGAATGCATCAACAGAGTGCCTCAAAGATAAGGAGAGATGTTGATTTTCTAAATGAAATTTGTGTTCTGATAAATACGATGGAAGAATTTTATTAAAGGTGAGGTGTCAGTTTTCTTTAACGGCGAGCTTTGAAATAGAGGCTTTGGTCTCCAAAGAGACTCTAATATCACAACCTAGACAAACATATCATGATAGCATTTGTCAGATTAGTTAGGACAGAAAGCAATTCACACCTCCCTGGAAATATTGAAATGCCTTTTGTAGTTGGCATATATGTAATGTTGTGAAACCACCTAACGGTACTTGGTAGGTCCGCTTTGCAAAGTGGATGCTGCAAAAGTGGAACTATAAACAGACCTTGGAGGTGAAATATGTTCTGTAAATGGCTGAATTTTTTGACATTTTATGTTTGTCTACATTGCAACAGCAATTGCTTTGTATTCTTCATTTCACATTTCATTCCACTATAACTGTTCTACATAATTTTTTAGAGCTTGAAAGATTTGGAAGTGGACAAGATAATATTCAATACTTGAAAAATATACCTACAAAATATACAAAAACAGGGGTATCTCCTCTGAAATACACTGGACATCCTAGATCATAGATACCTGTATGGCTCTAGACTGCATGAAATAAACAAGGGAATTCCTCCAAATGCAATGACAAGACAACTATTAGAGTATCTGAAAGAAATACAGAATTACTCTACCAAAGCAAGCAAATTTCTAAAGTATATGCTTGTGATTTGAATTTCACTTCACACTGTCTAAAGTAACAAATCTGATATCAACAGGATTACAAGTGTACAACACCTGTGGCTGCTGTGAGGCCCAATCAGGAACAGAGTTCTGTGAAAAATACATTGTACTTTTTACAACTGAGAAAAAGGATGCAGTTTTAACATATCATCAAAGATGTAATTACAGTGTACCCATACCACAACTATTAGCACACTCCTTATAGAAGCAAAGGAGTAGAATTTCAGAGACGCAAATGCGTCATTTCTGCCCCTTTCATGGTTCAATTAAATCAAGGTATGGCTATACACTGAAAAACGCCCCATACACACGAAGAAGACATTTATCTATTGTAACAACATACTGTCCCGGCAGATGCTACAAGAATAGAAGCAGCACTTTACATGTTTTCAAATAAGCCAAACAATAAATAATACTTGGATTGTAAATCAACATAAGTAAAGACAGCACATGTAACCTTGAAACTTGACTGACAAAATTGAGTTTGGCAGAAACATGCGTGTACATGCATAATAAGAAGTTCCTAATCGGGATAAATTTAAGCTGATAAGTTAATTAAATTTGGATCCAGTAAGACCACCTACTTCTATACACTTGTTCTGTGCATATAATGAACCTTAGAATTATTCTTTCTCATTCATTTATGGGTTTGAAGGAAAGTAAAACAACTACTTTCTGTGGCTTTTCAGCCTACCATGTAGATCAAAACTTGCAAACCACTTCACAGTTTACCAGACAAAGAACTCAATATAATTATTGGCAGAATGAGGACTTACGTATATCATAGAAGTTGAAAATTCTGCAGTGCTTATGGTTACTTGCACAGTTGATGAACGAGGAATACAATGAGTTGTGACACTATATTGTCAAATATCAACAGAAAAAAATTATTCGCAAAGGCTTCAACATTTTCTCATCTAACAACACAAAGGAATAAATCTTGGTTTTTGTAGTACATTCCAAACTATACACAAGTCTGAAATGACTGTCTCACTTAAAGTATCAACAGCTACAGTCCGATATACAGCTTGCTGTGAAATCAAGGACAAAGTCTATAGGATATGGCCGTTGGTTTCAAGTTATGCAGACCTATTCAAAGAACCTGAAACCAACAGCTTGAGTCTAGCCTACCAACGACAAACTTCTCAGAAATAAAGACGCCCAGATGCTGCCAAACATAAACTGCAGATGAAGAGGTTTGAACAAAAAAACAAAACTGCTACCTAACAACAAGATTTTATCAAGATTTCTGATACAAAGCCATTAATTTATCAATTTTACCATATAAAGCATAACAGATTGAGTGACGGCATTTCAAGCAACGTTTTTCCTCCCTTTATGTTTGCTGTTTCCCCTAATCATGACTTCTTCACCACCAACAAAAACACACTATGAATAATTACTGTATTTAATACATACCCTCACTGTCCTTAAACTTTTTGATGGCAACCATTTCTTTGCTTTCCTGTGGACAAAAACAGCAAGTATGTTTCATAAATAATGTGCAGTAACAAACATTCTAACACTAAAAGACAATGACCAACTGTTACATCTACAGTGTATATAGTGATGTGGATATTTCGGGGACATAAAAAGATTGTTATGTCATTTTATTAGAATGCTCAATGAGAAGCTTTAACTAATACATGTCAGCTGTGAGCATAGTTGCAAAATAAATACAATTTCAACCTTTGCCCATTTCAAAAAAAATATTTTGCTGCTTCCTGCCTTTCTTATAATATAAAGATATACAAACATTTGAGCACCCATTGAAGGCAACATGTACGATGCTATAACGAAACATGCACCTTTCAACTGATGAGTATCATTGGTTATCTGGTATCTAATATCATGGTAAGTCATATCACAGCTAATATTCGCTAATGCTCTTGGTATGTCCGTGCCATGTCTGTATGTATTATGTTACGTAAATAGAACCTTCAAATCATGTAACAGCTCATGGAATGCACATCTAGCTGGGAAGACACTTAATTACAGATATTCAAACCTCAACAAATACTACATATTTAACCATTTATTCTTGTAAAAATTTCCATCACTTTCACTTGGAATGAAATGTTATAAACATTTCCATCACTTGGAATGAAATGTTATGAGCAAAGTTGTGTTGTCTTCTTGTGGCTTGCAACAAGAAATTGAACAAATTCACTTCAGATGTGAAGATACACAATAAAGAAAAGAGTTATTCTCACAGACTATTACAGTTGAATGATATCTAAACTTCAAAATTTTGTCTGGAAACCTTGTTATGGTCCATTCATACATTAAGTACATGTACAATGTTTGTTCCCTGTTCATTTTTTTACAGAGCTATGAGCTTGGAGAATTATGATACCTAAAATTCTTGATTGTTCTCTTTTCACAATGTCCAATTCTGTTATTTATACTCATACAGAACAGATTAGGAACTACGTTCAAACCAATACATGTTTAACATGGAAGATATTCAGATCACTGTTTTTCTATGGCTTCAATCTCCAGCTGTGTAATCTTTCAGCAAACAGAGAAGCCCTCCAATGCTTCATAACTGTGCAGTCGTTTTTTGATCAAACATTTTTCGAAAAGACTATTCTGTTGACTGTATATGTTTTGTTGACTATGTATAACTCTCTATAAAAATTCTGTATATTATTAAAGTAAAGCCAAGCATTTGGAATGAGCTTACACACTGTTTACAATTTTATAATGTGCAACATTGGAGTCATCAACATCCAGTATTGTTTATCTTCCAGCTGATAACAATCGATTCCACAAACTGAAAACTGTGGCTACCCCAAATGATAAGTACAAGCTTGTTCTATTTTGGCATGGCAATTCCCACATCTCTGACTTAATCAAACACCCATCCACTGCTAACTCCTTAAACTTTGTTTATCAACAGCTAAGCCAATCCCTGGGCCAAACATAATAAACTCCAGATTCAGCCAAAATAACTCCAATCTGACTATGTTGTCCTTGCAGTCATGAAATTTACCAACAGCACATAATAATTCAAGAAAAAAGTTTTACTTCAAAGCTAATGAATGATTTCTTGGAGAAGTTTGCTTTGGGTAATTTGTAACTGGGTGTGGGCAGTCTGTTTTTACCCTCAGGCATGTTACTATGACACACTATCTCAACACTTATCTGCATTGGTCAGTTTCATAGCCTATATAAACAATTCTACTTCAAAACTTATTTTACTGTTCAGGTTCCATTACAAGTATGTCACACACCACTTGTGACTCTTGTCCAAGTTTGCTCTAACTACAAAACAGTTTGCAAAGGTTGAAGTTCATCAATTATAATTACACTGTTTAATCTCACTGATTCCACCGAGATTGTAGAATTCTTTATATCACACTGCATGTCAGATGTTATCACTCTATAAAAGTGGCATATCTTGTTTCTCGGTGTTAGCAAACACACGCACCCCCTTGACTCTCAGAAATGCTGACATACAGCATAGAAAATGCAGTCAAAATAACCTCCACTGAAAAACCAAGCTTTTGACAAAACAAGCTGACAACTGTTCAAAACTTGAATACACAAAGCTTGGGATCTGTGGGGTACCACTGTTTATTCTTTGATATCAATTTTCAGGAAGGCTTTACACATGAATAAGAAAAAGTTTTCAACTTTTTGACAGTGTTTGAGTCCATGCTACAGAATCATAGACTTCTACCTAAACAATTACACTTTTCAGCAGAGCTTTATATCTACCTTATACAATACAAAATAGACTGCTTGGGGCACTGTGCACTACAGCTCATACACAACATCTAGGTTAACACCGACACATGCACAGTTGTTTTACAATTATCTGTATAGGTGAGAAAAAACGATTTTCACAAAAATAAACACCGCTAGAAACGACATCCTGGCTGTAATTTTAATAAAGGCTGATACTGAAGTTGACCTATAATACAATGTCTTCAAAGCAAATCGTTTCATTTGTGATTATCAATACCATGTCATGCTTAACTACAACACAAGAGCATACAAACTCAACAGTGGATCTATTCTGGTATATTTTGAGGAATTTCAACCCTCAGCACCCACCTTATGCCTGCACTTGAGTACCACTCCATAGGCACCTGCAAAAAAAAATTAACGGTGTAAGTTTGGTATGTGTAGCTTGGTGTATAGTATTTAACTGAAACTAGTGAGAACGTGACCTAGGAATTTTCTGAACTGCACTGAAATGTATGTTGTCTAACTTTAACAAACAAATATGCATATTTCGAAGTGATGAAACCATACAAAATAGACCCGAAGCTAATCTTTTATTACAAGTAACCTGTCTTCCAGTATTTTGCGATAACATTTTAAATTTCGCCCTACGGTCATCGCTATAAACTGTCACAAACGACTACGGCGTAATCCATACTACTAAAATTAGCGCAAGGACGGTACGAATTGACGCATCGCGTGCGGACTGAATTATTTCATTGGCTTGTTGTTAAGGTTCCCTTGCTTAACTAGAAGTCACTTGAACCTTTATAAAATCACAAACTATGGTGAAATTATTTCTTGTATTTTGAAAACCTGAGGACTTGTGGTAAAACGGTGATAAATATTTAAAACTTTCATGATAGTATTAGGGTCTATAATGAATAATAGACTTACCTTCTCCGACTATACCCAAAACTTCGTACTTATTCATCACCTATCATTCCTCGAGTTTTAAAATCTGGAAATTCACACGATGACTTCCAGTTGTTTGTTGATCGAATAAACTGAGTAGTAACATAAGGACACTCGAACCAGGGCCATGTTACCAACAACACCAACAGATACCAGTACACATGGTGAAGTGGTCGTACACGGGACGGCTCATTCTGAATGCCGTTGTGAACAAGTTACATTCGCCGAACCGCAGCCAACTGCAATACTCACGAGGTTCGCAGACTATTCAGTGAAACCTTCACAAATGCGGTGAAAGGTAGACAACCACCTTACTTGGGATTGCTGTCGTTGTTCCAAACTTACTAATATTCCATGAGGCGTGCATGAAAGTAGCTGTTTCCATGAATACACAAAGCAGACAGTAGGTCAGCTCACGATGAAATTTTAGTCCTTGCCAACAATCACCCACAATGCATTGCGTGTAAACATTTTCTCGTGACGTAGAAATTCTTGGTGCCTGACATGTAACGTCATTAGAGTGGACCGACCGTCTGCATCCCCCAACAGTTGCTGTCCTGCAACCGTGTAAACACAAGCCATGCAAGCGATACATGTGATACAAGGGGCACGTGGTGGTTTTAATGAATCGATCCGCAGTCCCCAATGAATTATGATGGTTGAATAGCCGTTTACAAGTAAAGTAAAGTAAGCCTTTATTGAAATCGTATCCCAGTTGGGATCTTGATCATAAAGTACAATAAAGGTTTTGCAAAAACAACAATGAAAGAGTATATATAATATATATATAAATATAAATATCTATACATGAGGTATAAGTATATACAAGTCAAAGAATTCACTTGTTTAGGCACAGTTTTTACTCCAAATGGCAAGTTTAACCCTTTCAGGCCTAAGGGACTGGTCAGTTTCTTCGGCCTGGGGGGGGGGGCGGTGGATTCATGGGGGGGGGGGGGTCACCCTGTTTTTGACTTTGGTGATGGGGGGGGTCACCATGTTTTTGAAATGCCCAATAGGGAGGGTCAGTGTGTTTTTGAATTTCGACACAGGCTCATCATTGCCTAAAATGCATCGTGTCAGCCACAAATTTCATCATTCAGTTGCATTTTCGGCGCGCCCTTCGAATTCGGGCGCGTACCTTTAATAATCAGACATATTTTCAGCACGCCCAACTTTAATATATCAGGCATACATATATCAGAGATATCTGTATGTTCAATATTTTTCAGCGTGCTCTTCGAGCTTTAATATATCAGACTCGAACTTTAATATATCAGACATTTTTCAGCACGCCCTTCCTGTGTATGACTTTAGGATATACAAGAAATATATATCAGAGGTATCAGGATGTTTCATATTTTTCTCCGCGCCCTTTGGGCGCAATACTGTAATAAATCAAAGATATATGCCAGAGATATCTTGATGTTTGCTAAGTGAAAGTGAAAAGCATGACAAATTCCTGATACTTTTCTGTTCTCTGTATGAGAATTCAGTATGAGAAAGCAACATGCACAAATATTTCACAATATATATTTGATACAGTGACTTATTTTAGAGATAGAAAAATGACAAGATATCTTTCGTTGTCATTAATGCAACTGTTTTCCTTTGTGTCTCAGGTTTTCTGTAGAATGATGCTTTTTTATGACTAAAATAACAGTTAAAAAGGGCAGTTTTTGTCATTATTAGCTGTGCTTTTATTTTTTCAATGTTACAAGAAAAGGTCATCTCAGACACCGCACACATCAGATTTAGCGAAAATGTCTCTGTATGGCTCCTCAGGAGATTTCATTGGATGGCTGGAAAGTCTTAACACCCATCAAATTTTTGATTTACTGCACTTTCCTCTTTGATATTAATGATTGACATCCATTTCTGTTCAGGACATCTGGTTAAGCATAGAAAATGTGAAATACATTCACAACTCATTCAAAATGTACCCTACTGTATTCAAACTTCAAGATTGACACTTTGAAATTCCTATCTTACAACTGACGTGTCAACAATTTCACTAAAACACAGTATAACTGTTAAAATATAAATGTATGTAAAATATAAAATATATATATATATATATATATATATATATATATATATATATATATATATTATGTCCACCTTTTGTTTTACCGTTGTTGCGTGCGCAGGAGGTGTCACCCTGTTTTCGAACTTTGGGATGGGGGGTCACCCTGTTTTCAAATTTGGAATAGGGGGGGTCAGCCACTTTTTGACGTCGGCAAAAAAATAATCCACCGGCCCTCCAGGCCGAAGAAACTGACCAGTCCCTAAACCCCTATATATAGGGGGTAGCTCTGGTAAGTTACCAGAAAGTCAGGCCCGGAAGGGTTAAAAATTACCAATCAAATTTAAGAAAGAAAGCAATGAAGGCTTTATTCAGTATTTAGGGACTGGTTAGTTTCTTCGGCCGGGGGGGGGTTTTCACCCTGTTTTTGACTTTGGTGATTGGGGGGGGGGGGTCACCATGTTTTTGAAATACCCAATAGGGGGGTCAGTGTGTTTTTGAATTTTGACACAGGCTCATCATTGCCTAAAATGCTAGTGTCAGCCACAAGTTTCATCATTCAGTTGTATTTTTCGGCGCGCCCTTCGGGCGCATAACTTTAATAATCAGTCATATTTTTCAGCACGCCCAACTTTAACATATCAAGCATACACATCAGAGATATCTGTATGTTCAATATTTTTCAGCGTGCTCTTCAAGTTTATTACTTTAAAATATGCAAGACAGTGGGCTGCAGTTGAGGAAGTTGATGTGGAATGCCTCTCTGACTGGCTGAGCAAAGTCAGAGATAAATTAAGATCACGTATTTCACATTTCCGTTCTCACAGTAAAGATACAAATACTTCCTCAGTATTAGATGACCCATCGGTCAAAGCATGCCTCGATGCTTTACACAACGAATATGTTGTAGTTCCTGCAGACAAAGCTTCAAACAACATTATCTTTGTCTGTACGTAGGTTTTATTATATCCAGTGTATAACAGATGAATTAAACCTGCATTCAGATAAGAGTAATACAACCTACACTCTTTCCTCCCTCACTGATGAAGTATTTTTTCAAACCATTCATCTGTGCTCAATGAATTTGGCATTCCTTTGAAAGAGAAGGACAAAAACTGCCTATGTTGTATTGGATACCTAAACTGCACAAAAACCCTTACAAACAACGTTTTATTGCAGGATCAAGCAATTGCACTACCAAACATCTGTCACAATTATTGACTATAATTTTAACAACCATCAAAAATGGTCTTTTTCGATATTGTGACAAAGTGTATGAAACAAGTGGGTTGAATCAAATGTGGATACTAAAAAATTCGAAGGAATTGTTGCTTGATTTAAAAGTCAAGAAAAACAAGTTCAGCTCAATCCGAACATTTGACTTTTCCACATTATACACCACAATTCTCCACGATAAACTTAAAACAAGGCTGTCATCTCTTGTTAAACAAGCTTTCCTGCATAAAAATGGCAGTAGAAGGTACCAATACATTATCATCAAACATATGACAGGTTATTTCAGTAACAACATGGATGCCCAGCACAAATACACAGATGAAGAAATTATTAAAATGCTTAATTTTTTAATCGACAACATATTTGTTTAGCTTGGCGGTATGACATTTCAACAATCTATCGGCATACCAATGGGTACAAATTGTGCACCCCTTCTTGCAGACTTATTTCTGTATTCATACGAAGCAGAGTTCCTACAGTCTCTCTACAAAGCAGGGTCTAAAAAACTTGCAAGGCGTTTTAAGAACACGCACAGATATATCGATGATCTGATTAGTCTAGACAATCCAGACATATCAAATAACTTACATCATATTTACCCTGATGAGTTGGATATCAAAGAAACAACAGAGGGTAGGAACTCTGCTTCATATCTTGATTTGTTCCTACAAGTGGGTACTAATGGGCTACACACTAAGCTGTATGACAAAAGGGATGATTTCGATTTTGAAATCATAAATTATCCCCACTTGTCAAGTAATATTCCATCTGCACCTGCTTATGGTGCGTACGTGTCTCAACTTCTCAGGTATTGTAGGGCTTGTGATTCCTACACTGATTTTCAACTGAGACACAGCTCATTGGCATCAAAATTACTGAGACAAGGATACACAAAGACTCGTTAGGACTTTCAAAAAGTTCTACGGTCAATATGACGACATTGTGGCCAAATATGACACCTCGGTCACTCAAATGATTAACGACAGTATTCCCGGCTTTGACTTATTACAGTGATTCATATCCTGTATCTTTTCATACAATATTTAGACAATTTTGGGACCAATCCTGACGGGTGTAGCATGCTAGCAGGGTACGCTTACCCATTCCGGACACCTGGTACCACCACTAATTATCAGTGGTTCAGGATGGTCCTACTTAAATTTGTAAATCACAATTGTCCCATGGACCTGGTAATATATTACCTTGAATGGAAATGATTATTGGACCAGTTTAATGTCAGATTAATATATCAGACATTTTTCAGCATGCCCTTCAGGTGCATGCTTTAATATACAAGGCACATATATCAGAGATATCAGGATGTTTCATATTTTTCGGCGCGCCCATCGGGCGCCTATACTTTAACAAATCAGAGATATCTTGATGTTTGCAAAGTGAAAGTGTACATTATGAAATCTGCATTTCATGTGAAAAGGATGACAAATTCCTGATACTTTTCTGTTCTCTGTATGAGAATTCAGTATGAGAAAGCAACATGCACAAATATATATTTGATACAGTGACTTATTTTAGAGATAGAAAAATGACAAGATATCTTTCCTTCTCAGTGATGCAATTATTTTCCTTTGTGTCACAGGTTTTCTGTAGAAAGATGCTTTTTCATGACCAAAATAACAGTTAAAAAGGTAGTTTTTGTCATTATTAGCTGTGCTTTTATGGTTTCAATGTTACAAGAAAAGGTCCTCTCAGACACTGTACACATCAGATTTGGCTAAAGAAACTCTCTATGGCTCCTCAGGAGATTTAATTAAATGGTTGGCAAGTCTTAACACCCATCAAAGGTTTCTGATTCACTGCTTTTTCCTCTTTGATATTTGTGATTGACATCCATTTCTGTACAACAGTTCAGGACATCTGGTTAAGCATAGAAAGTGTGAAAAACATTCACAGCTCATTCAAAATACAGCTTATTCAAAATGTACTGTATTCAAACTTTAAGATTGACACTTTGAAATTCCTATCTTACAACTGACATGTTAACAATTTCATTAAAACATAGAATGACTATTTAAAATATAAATATATATGTAAAATGTAAAATATAATACATATATACGCATATATATATATATATATAATAAATATATATATATATATATACATGTATATATATATATATAATATATATATATTATATATATATATATATATATATATATATATATATATATATATATATATATATAATTTATGTCCTTCTTTTGTTTTACCTATGTCGTGCGCGGGGGGGGGGGGGTCACCCTGTTTTCGAAATTTGGAATAGGGGGGGTCACCCTGTTTTAAAAATTTGGAATGGGGGGGGTCAGCCACTTTTTGACGTCGGCAAAAAATAATCCACCACCCCCCCCCCCCAGGCCGAGAAACTGACCAGTCCCTTAATATAGAACATCCATTTTTATAGATGAAAAAATGGTTTCAGGCTCCTGCTGTCTGCATATTAGTAAAATTATTTGACACACTGATTGTCCCTACTCTGTCATATGGATCAGAGATTTTGGCAAGTGAAATTTCAAGTGATGATAATTTTCTTGCAAAATTGTTTAGTTCATATTACAGATTTGTTTTGAGAGTTAGCAAATGCACTCCTCTTGCTGCAATTAGAGGAGAGCCGGGAAGGTTTCCATCACGTATCCTTCTCACCATATCAGTATTGAAATATTGGTTCAGACTTACATGCCTTTCAGAAAACCACATTCTTAAGAAAGCTTTTAATGAAAATATCAAATGTGAATCCAGTTGGATTAAATTTCATTATTAGGTAGTTGTTGATGAGTCAACTTTATGATAAAAAAAGACTGGTAATGGTAATTACGTACTTACAGAGTGTTTTAATCAAACTTTATCATGGAAAATGATTTGCATAATATTTTTTACTTTGACCATGAAGCATTGTGTTACAAAGTTTCATATTAGTGATCTCAATTTAGAAATTGAACTAAGGTAGGAGAAAACTACTAAAATTCCCTTACATGAGAGAGTTTGTCGTAGATGTAATATGAATGAGTAGATGATTAATATGAATGAGTAGATGATTAATGGCATCTAATTTTCTCTTGTACTAATTTTACCAAGGAAAAATACAATTGCTTCCTCCAGTGACTCTGCCCTGACTCTGGTAATTTAAGATATTTTGCAAAGTTGTTTACTCATGTATGTTCATTATTGCATTTATTGCATTTACTGACACAATTCAGTTATGTAATTTTCCCACTTTGTACTAAGAGTACTGCACTTTACAACACTCTCTGATAGTGTATGTTGAGTACTAATAAAATGTTAAATGTTAAATATTTAAATGACTGAAAACATTGCATAATCATGGAAGACAGATTGTTTAAAGGAGACGTGCTAGCAGGGACATAGGCATATTTTATTGATATTTAATGTTAAGGCTTATTAAAATTGTTGTTTTCACTCACAGTATTGCGTGGAGTAAGTTTACAAAAACTGTAAAAAATCATTGGCCCTGAAGGAAGTAAACTGGTCTGATCCTCTGGTCAAATCCAAATATAATTCAGATTTTTTCATCCGCGCTCAGTATAGGGGCTTAGAATTTTTGATTGAAAAAGTAATAAGACACCACTTCTATGGGGTGAGATTAGTGTCAAAACAATTATGTTAACATTATTTCATTATGTTTACATTTTTTTTATTTTTTATTTTGTTTGCTCTTTTATTGCCTTATGTTAGCATTTGTATGTCATTCTTTCATTTTGTTTACATTTTTATTTCATTTTGTTTACATTTTTGTTTTACATTCTCATTGTATTTGCATTTTTATTTCATTTAATATGTTTGCATTTTTTCATTTTTTCATTTTGTGTGTATTATTATTATTTTACTATGTTAGCATTTTTACGTTATTCTTTCATTTTGTTGACATTTTTGTTGCATTATGTTAATGAATAAAGTGTCAATATAACAATAAAAATGCAAAATAAGAAAAACGACAAAATGTAAACAATGAATAAAAATGCAAACAAAATGAAAGAACAAAATAA
The DNA here is from genome assembly GCF_041260155.1 of Ptychodera flava. Classification (NCBI taxonomy): domain Eukaryota; kingdom Metazoa; phylum Hemichordata; class Enteropneusta; family Ptychoderidae; genus Ptychodera; species Ptychodera flava. Next base: position 45,103,516 of record NC_091931.1, on the reverse strand, counting down.
AAATTTAAAAATAGTATACTAAAAATGCAAACAAAATTAAGGAATAAAATGAAAATGTAAGCATAATATAATAAAAATGCAAACACAATGAAATACAAATGCAAACACAATGACAAAAGGAAATAAAAATGTATACATAACTAAATGAAAATACAAACAAAATGAGAAAACGAAATTGTGTAAACATGATGAAATAACGTTAAAACAAGTGTTTTGGTACTGATCTCACCCTTAACACTTCAACATCATAGCATCAAACTGTTTTTTGTACCTTTTCAAGGAAAGTATATGAAGATGACTATCAAAACCAAATGTTTTGGCAACTAGTCTCAGTGCCCAAAATATATATGAACTCAGCGAAAGTTTCAAAACAAACACATAAGGGAGTGTTCAGAATTTACTTCAAGTGGGACTGGAGGATTTTCAAGGGCATCCATTTTCCCTAAGAAAAATTAGGGGGCCAGACAAAAAGACATACATGTAGAAATGTCAGGAAACATAGTAGGAATATTGTCAGTTTCATAAAACTTCCACAAATGGTCCACTGAAAGGTGCTTTATTGAAAGATATAAAACAAATACCATCGTACTATGCTTGATTTTTAAAAGAGAATCATAATTGTATGTTTTTCTTTGAAAAAAATCACTGATGCAAAATTGCTGACTCAGCACTTTTTCACAATTTTTATTACTTTAAATAAGGTGGCATCTTTGTTATTGGATGAATAACTTCATACATGATGTTTATACCCAAATACTACGTGTAGACGATACTTAAAAATCAAGAATGTAATGAAATGACAATATTTTTATCCACCATGGCTATTGTTTTCTTTGAACAGGTCAAATTTGTAATAGTCATGTGTAGAGCTCAAAATCGTGGGGTAATGGATAACTAAATGTAAATTATCTCAAAAAGTAGATTGGGAATAGTCATTTTACAAGCTAGTACAATATTTCTAGAAAATGACAATATTCTTGGTATTGGGTAGTCCCCACCCCACTGTCAAACATTTGCCAAGTTTTTTAATTCATTTCCACCCTTGGGAGATACTTCTGAAAAAAGTGAGACAACTTGTCAGTCAGTGAACACACCCGGCTTTGTATATTATTAGTATGTTGTTTCTTCCTCTGAGTACTTGCTACTAGTAATGTTAAAACAACTTAGCAACATTTACAGCCAAAGTGTTTGATATAGCCCACTGATATAACAAAGTCTGGGACAAAGTAATTGTCAAAATAATATACTTATGATATACAAAGTAGGGTGTGTTCACTGACTAGACAAGTTGTCTCACTGTTTTTAGAAGTACTCTCCCATCGGCAAGAAGTTGTGCGGCTCCGCAAAAAACACTTTAAAAACTTAGAAAATGTTTGACTGTGGCAGGTACAGACATTTACGGTGGGGGACTACCCAATACCAAGAATATTGTCATATTCTAGAAATCACTTATGTTGTAGCTTATAAAATGGCTGTTCCCAACTACTTTTGAGATAATTTACATTCAATTATCCATTACCCCGTGATTTTGAGCTCTACACATGACTTTATTGCAAATTTGACCTGTTCAAAGAAAACAATAGCCATGGTGGATAAAAATATTGTTTTTCATTACACTCTTATTCTTAAGTATCGTCTACACGTAGTTTTTTCCGATATAAACATCATGTATGAAGTTACTCATCCAATAACAAAGATGCCACCTAATTTAATGTAATAAAAATTGTGAAAAAATGCTGAGTCAGCACTTTTGCATCGGCGATTTTTCAAAGAAAATCATGAAATTATGATTCTCTTTAAAAATTAAGCACAGTAACATGGTATTCGTTTTATATTTTTCAATAAAGCACCTTTCAGTGGATCATATGTGTTTTATGACACTGACAATATGTTTTCTGACATTTCTACATGTATGCAATCCGATGCAATGACTAATTTTGCATAGCCCCTGGGTTGTCTTCTACCTTATGCCAAGAAAAATCACTATTTGCACCAAACCTATTATTATTTATCTTATTGCAAGGCAAAACCAATCATTTTATACTTTCATTCTGGGGTACCATGCAAATCCTCTCTGTACTTTTGACAGTGCAATTTGTGTAAATGAACATAATACAATGTAAGTTTTCTCACTGATACACGTGATACACAATGACAAGCACATAATTCAATGAGAAATTGTCAGACTACATAATCAGCAAAGTGATATCTATCTTTGAAGTTTAATGGGACACAATTTGCAGGTCTCTAGATATTTATGGAAAGTGAGATGTTACATTCACGATTCCAGCATACATTTTTATCTGATGATGCTGAATAACTTGCAGACTCACGGTGAAAATTGGGGAAACCCAACTAGTTTTTTTCAAATTTGGTTGCCATAAAACAAAGTGGCTGACACTGAAAACAACAATCCTGAGAAATATTTCAGAACCTTTGTTGAACAGAACACCTTATCCATAACATGAATTCAGATAATGTATATGTTATATTTCTGCTAGTTCAATTCACGATTCAATGTTCATAAATGTAGATAACCCTGGATACATCAAAGTTCTCATTTTGTCAGCAGTACATCTTTTTATCAGAGTTGACAGAGCATGCATATTTCACATTCTTTTACAAGCTTTAAAATAGTCATGATGTACATATTTTAAGATGATGGAACAAAACATGTTAATTTGTTTTTTGGCCTTTTCTGCCAGCCGTCACTGAGAAATCCTTAATCATACAAATCACAACGAACGGGATTCTAAAGTGTTAGTATCATTACGCAATATGTGAGCCTACCCACAATTCGATTCATACACAGGGAGATCAATTCTTGACTACGGCAAATTTCTTGTGTACACAGGATGCTATGGTCAATATTTCAACAATCTGGCACCATAATATTGATGCACATGATCTTCTGGATGCACATACAGAATTTTTGGAAAATCAACCCCATATACTGTAAATTGAGAGTTCACTAGTCAAAGGTCAGAGTTTAGACTACTTTCCAATGCCACACCTGTTTGATTGTCATTTATGATATTTCTCCATGAAAAGAAATCACAGAATCTAAAATCTGATTTAATCAAAGCCTGTTGTACGGAACATAATATGACTGAAAAGAATTTATCTCTTTGTTGCACAATTAAACAATTTACATTTCCCACAATGAGTATGATAAATGTGACACAGCCATGCATAATTCTATAGATCAGGACTTCTGGGCAATTATTTAATTGATGTGGTTTTTTTTCCGTAACCCCCCTACAAGATTGTGGTATTTTTGTCTGCCGCCCCCCCCCCCAATTTTTCTTGGGAAAAATGGGTGCCCCCCCGAAAATCCTCCAGGCCCCCTGGAAGTAAACTCTGGACACTCCCTAATTGTCACAGAGTTTTAGAACTCGATTACACATTTTGATCCAACAAAGATCAACAAAAAACTTCTTCAAACATTTCAAAAGTTTACAAAATCAGTGACTGCATGCAACTTCAAGTTTCACATCGCATGATTGAGCTAGGGTATTGTTGTTGGTGAATTAAATTATATGTCACTGCAATTCCACGTGGTAATGTCGTCATTTAGTTTTGATACTAGCAACGCGTACATCCTACGGTACACGCGTACTGTACATGGCCAGTTTATAGCAAGAGTTAGAAAATATCTTTGTGAAAAATGCAAAAATATAATCGTCATTGGATAATAATACATTTTGTGTCAGGATTTTATAACTTCAGAAGTCGTATGAAAGCCGAGACGCGAAGGGAAGTACGGCTTATTGTACGACAGCAGAACTACGCGTATGTATCCCCGCCCCACCGCGGCCCTAGCTCCGCTACCTTAATTGCTGAACACCAGATCTTACCACAGTAGACTTGTGATTGCCATGTTTGGCGCGCAGAATACGAAAACTCCCGCTTGTCCGTCTGCAAATTTATACATTTCCGCGCGTAAACTTCACTTGAGAGGTCGAAACTCCTATGGTCATACCACGCCAGGGGAACACACACCGATACACTAGTAACATGTCGAGTTTCACTTTTCGTCGTTAGGCGTGGGTAATTCTCCGGGGTAATTCTTCATTCAAACTGCGAAATGATGATAAACATACAAATTTGCGATTTATCGCAGAGGTTAAAAGTCAATCAAGATGTGCCAACTTTAAGCCATTTACTTGTTTTCATTCGGCATCATAAAACCACAGAAGTGCATAGGGTAAGCAACAGGGGGGGGGGCACGTATCAAGACGTTCGAAAATGGTGTCAGGCAGTAGATGAGCGTCATTTGATGACACCCTAGACCAATCGAGTAAAAAATACAGAAAGGTGCAAATCCGGCCAAAACATCGAAGAAATTATCACAGGAAAATATTATAAATATAATGACATACAAAGTAGGGGTTACCAACTTCAATTTTGTTTTGCAAATGTCACTGTAATTAACCATTCACGACCGGTGCCTCGAAACGGGGTACCGACGACTTATGGAACATTTAAACTTTCATCTCTCTCTCGAAACTACAACGAGAGTATAAAGAATCGCATTTTTAGTCAAATTTCGGAATTTTTATCAAAAATTTCTATACCACCATATTCCTGAAATCGTAGAGAACCTGGAGGCCCTAAATAACGTCATTCTTCGATCTATAGCGAGGATGGGGCAAATAAAAAAAAGAGATTAAAACCGTGTAAGTCGGAAAGATTTTATTATAGCCTATAGGAGTATGCAACGTTTTTATCGTGCACGATATATGGATGCACTTCATCATCATAGCTGCAATTAGTCAAATTATACGATGTCGGTTATGACAGATATGTTTTAACTTTAACTTTAATCATCATTGTACCTTGGTCGTGTGGGTCCCATATGACCTTTGAGCGTAGTTCCGACGGCCGTATACATTTTTAAAAGATCACTGTGAGAGAAATAGTAGACGTAGGGCCCAGGGCTAGACTGGAAAATCCATCGCTTGAGGACGCTCTCTGCGCCGAGCGTAGGGAGGGTCCTCGAGCAGTCTTAGCCTAGGGCCTGACCCAATTCAAGACCAAACGAAAAGTTCAAAATGTCTTGTATTACTTTCTCATACTTGGACTAACTGTTCTCATAAAAAGTACAGTAAACATTTTTAAGTGCAACGAATAAAGAAATTTACCCCTCACTCCGCATTCAAAACGATGTAAGCATGCTCAAAGGAGCTTTCGCCGTGTATCGAACCACAAGCAACTGCGGTACTTATCGAGGATGGTGTCAACGCATGAGGCAGAAAGTCCCTATCATAGATTCTAATTTCATCTTACTTATTTTGTTTCTGGCACTTAAATGTCAATAGTTCAGTAACCATAGTCCGTTTTTTATTAGGCCCTATATGGAAACTAGCTTTTAGGCCTAATAGGTTGACAATTAAGGCGACTGGGGTCGGTGCACCTGGTCATCACATGTGACAGAGAGCATGACAATAATCAGTGCTGGATTTAAAAAACATAAATTTAACATAACACTTTGACTTGAGTCATTCTAAATTAACACAATCTGTAAATCTGCAAAAAAAATTAAATTTCACAAGGTTGGTCTTTGTCTTTTGAAGGTGTCTTTTTGGTTTAGAAAATATACTTTGCGTTTAAAGGTATACAGTCACCTGTAATCTAAATATGCCCATATATGGTCAAAGGGGCGTTCCTTGGTATTCAAAATGCCCATATGAGGGCGCTGTTTTTAAAAAGGCGGCCACCCGCTTAAAATCTGTGATTGGTTAGATTTTCTCTTTCCATGGTAACTGTGGCAAAATTGGAAGGGGTAACGGTATGCCTTTAAATATTAACGCCTTTATATCTTTCTAAAAGATATAAGGGCCTTATAAAATATATCACGAAACTGTCTATCACAGGATAAGACCCTCTCGTTCGATATTTTCAAATTCAATATGCTCTTTGTATTTAACTTTTATTTAACTCAGGTTTACGTACAATGGCGACTGTAAAAATCAAACCATGTCTGACATCGTATTTGACATTGACTAACTCAAATTTTTGGCTACATTCAATGATACAAAATGCCTAAATATTATGTGAAGCTGGGAAACAGAGATCTGTTGCCGGTCAAAGGCTGTAGTGAAAGTGGTGCGATTTTCATTTTTCTTTTTCGTTTTTTCTCTAACCACCTGCTATGAGATTATCCGCTTGCAAGACACTTTCATATATATTCTTATATATATATATATATATATATATATATATATATATATATATTATATATATATATATATATATATATATAATATATATGTATATATATATATATAATATATATATATATATATATATATATATATATATATATATATATATATATATATATATATAGTTGTGATACCAGTGATATGTAGGTATGATAGCGTAACGGAGAAGGAATTCATTGTTTTTGCACACGAAAAAAATGATTTGATGCAGGACTGAAAAAAATTCCGTCTCGGTAATATGAAAGAAACGTGCTGCCATGCCGACTTCCTCCACCCCACCATCCAGATAAAATAGTTGTCCCCTGGGGATGACCTATGATTTTAGAATTCAGGGATGCACCAAATGACCTTTGGAGAGGTTGCCTCGTCAATCTAAAAACAACATGAGTGGATGAACCCACTCAAAGAAAAATTTCTGAATGTGGCAAATCTTTTTTCTGTCTCCTACCCAAGATGCTTAGTTGGTCATTCTGATGACCCTAAACGACCTCGTATTCGTTGAGTAAAAACTAGGTCCGAGCATTAATATATTAAATTCTTATCACAACATACCTCCCAAACACCAGGATGTAGGGTCATAACGGGCCGGGAAAATTATCAGTTCAAATATCATTTAAGTTAGGGATAATTATCATTTAAATCATAGTCCCTCCGAGAAGAGACTTTGTTTTAAATGTACTTTAATTCATCGTTCCATTAATTTTTACCAGTGCTGAAAGCATGTATGTTTACCAGGACTCTCGACTGAAAGATCCGTCGCTCGAGGACGCTCCCTGGGCGCCCTCGAGCGACGGATCTTCCAGTCTACCAGGACTCAAACTTCACCCGATCAAACATTGATTAAAATCTCTTTAGGTCGAATAAAATTCGACATATACTACAATAGAGATGCACTTTCAATGCAAATCGCACACACGTGATTACAATGGTTCAACTTTTCGTGAACTCCACTGTATCACCTCATAAAATTCTGCATGCCAACATATCAACATACCTGTCATTATTTCTTTTAAGTTTTTACTGCCTGAATGATAAAAGCAATATATCAAATTAAGACTCACATGATGACGGTTAGGGTCTTTTTTACCCTTCGTATGGTTGTTGGAACAATGACGCTGTGGCCGTTTGTCGTGCATAACCATAACAGTTCATCAACAATTAATCAGCGGTGGATTTGTACATCAAACAACATCCAAGGAGAACTGTGTCTGTGATCAAACCGGTAGGTTTGAATTCAACCTATGTTGCCTCGCTATAACTATAAAAATCTGGTCGAAGTCTGACTCATAATGGTTCTACAAGATGTTAGACTTTGGAACGTCATTGGCTGAACTTCTAAAATATGTTACATTTTCGTTTACGTTCCTCTTGTTTTGTAAAAAATGTTGCGTAAACAAACTGTACATATATCATTGCCATACATAGGTTAATCAAACGACTGGATATGGTTCGTGTATTTCAGAAGGTATTACCCAACTCTTTCCAAAGGCGAATTAATATGAATAAAAAGTGGAGAGTATGTGTGATAGGCGCGGGCGTCATTGGTCTTAGTACTGCTGTGAATATTGTTGAAAATATTCCGGATGCAAAGGTGACAGTAATTGCAGAGAAGATGACTCCAAACACGACCAGTGATGGCGCTGCAGGTATCTGGCTACCACCGAACGCTCTAAATGACCATGAGCTTGGAACAGACGTGAACAGAATAAGGTAATAAAGACACTCTGCGATTCCAGAGAAGTCGGCAAACATTATCTGGGGTCAAAGGCCATATTTTATGTCATTTACAATCACAAAATCTAAAGTCTGATGGTCTTGTAAAATGTTATCATACTTCAAAGAAATTGATATTAATGTGTATGTGGTTTTGGACTGTATGACCTTATAATGTAAGGCAGAACAGGAATGAGTAATCAGATACGTTATATTGCGTCTACCCATTTGTTCTTGTTTTGTCGCGTATCTGCCCAGAGACATTGCGAGGATCGAGAATTATAATACAGATTTTTCAGCAATGGTAAAATCACCAAAACTTGAAATTTGAACTTTTAGTAGACAGTGCACGGTTATTGCATGTCAATTCTGATGAAAACTATCGGTCCAAGCACGAATGCAGGCAAAAGTTTACCACCAATGGAATGTTCACTTCTTCGATCGGACTCGTGATTAGGATAGACCAAGTAACATTGCGTGAACGAACAACACCTTGAGGGAAGCTTACAAACCTAGTCTCGACATAATGTAACTCTTTGAAACCAATAAATATTTTAACAGAAAAAAATACATACCGTTTGAGATGTACCAAAACAACATGTCATCTATGTCAGTGTTGGTTTCTCCCCGTACGTAGAAAGTGGTGCATAGAAACTCGCGAACACCTTGGAAACTTATGCAGAAGTTCCGAGGCAGGCAACGCGGGAGTACAACTCCTCACTGGATACCATCTCTTCAAGACCAAGAACGACTCTAATGAGGTCAGTAAGGGTACTAAAAAGTGCATCATACGAGCGCCTGAAATGCATCGGCCTAACCATACCTTTGAACTGAGTTGTATACCAATGCATGTATTGTGTTCGTGGCAGATGACGGGCCGGGGAGCTAATATAATATTCTACAAATCAATCCATAAAGTCACATGATAGGACTAATGATATTATAAGAGTGAAACGTATATCTCCTTGGCATGTTTGCGTGTCAGTATTGCTTGGTTTCTTTCCCTCTTTTTATGTATCTATTTATTCATTTCTGTCCATCCTTCCCGCCCGCTTCATCCATCCATCCATCCACACACCTACCTACATACAATTTTGTCGGTCTGTCTATCTGTCTGTCTGTATGGTTGCCTGTCATATATCTACCAAACAATCGCCCAATCGAGAATTGCCACGCTTAAAACATATCTTTAAAATGTAAACTGGTAAGCTTGTCTCAAAGGATGAGAGTTTCCCCTCAGTTTAAACTAATTTCTACGTACTATTAAAGTTCTCATTTTATAATTTTATCATGATATCTTTCCTTTCTGAATATCCAACATTCGACATATCTAGACCAGTGAATTCATTTTTTTTCACATTTGACATATTATTATCTAGACCGGTGTTTTCCTATTTTTTCCTGGTAGCACATGTACGATACCGAGTTATTCCCTAGGTATAATTTATTGTCCGAGGACCAGTCGAAGCCGTATTCAGAATACAAGTAAGTTGTTAGTAAGTTCATTGCTATATTTTTCAGCCTTTTTTCGCGAGAGCAGCACAGGACACCCTAAAATATGTTTTAATTTGCATTTTTTGCAACGCCAATATGTCCTGTTTACAGCCTGCATTTACTGGTTTTGTCAGTCATAAGTTTGATTATCAATATTGTTTTGAACTTGACATTTTTGTAAGGCAATTGCAATCGATTATGTACTCAGGCCATTCATACATTAAAAATCGTCGATCTAGACGTAACGGGAGACGTGATTCCTACTGTCCCGCAGTCTTATTTGCAAGCTCTGCATATACGCTGTATGCATGATACGAATGTATTAAATAGCCAATGGTTTGTAATACCAGTGGAATAGCCGCCTCAATGGCAAGAACGAAACTAACAACAGCGCCTCAATGGCAAGAACGAAACTAAACTGTTGTATAAGACTCGAACCCTATTGTATTTGCTCACCATGTAGCACTATACACTTTGATAACTTGACGGATTTATGTAAGGTATTATTAGGTTCGCGTTGCTTTCACTCTACACTCGTTATCAAGACATGGCATTGAACATAACACGATTTAAAATTTCCTACTGTATAAACTGTGTGTGTTTCTGTTTTCCCTAGATATGGGTCACATTTCACAACCTACCTTGCAGAATGCCGGAGATATCTACCCTGGCTGATGAACAGGTTGTAAAGTGTTCGCTGTGTTTGATGACTCAATTGAAAAAAATTATGTTCGAAAGTAGGAATTTGAAAACCCGCTACCTGTAAATCTTGAAATTTGTTGTCCTCAAAATATCTTCCTATTCTCTCCTGGTTTTCGCTGAATTCTGCCCTCTGAAGGGATATTGGCTTTTACACAGCATTAGCAAACAATTCCTTTGTGAAACATTTGACAAGTAAATCAAATTTTAACAGTCATTTTGATCCCAGCCATTTTCAAAAAATTTGTAATATTACAAAGGGAATTAAACAGAACAAGTCAATACAATGTCAGAGTTGAAAACATTAACCCTATGCATTAATTGGATTACTCTGTACAGCTTATGTGAATATTTTAGTGCACATGTGCACAGTATCCACTGTTTTCACTTTTTCGCATGGGGCTGCGATTTAATGTTTGGGCAAACATTTAATCTTCATGTTGTTCAAAATTGCACATGCAGTCTCAGCTGGTAGTTAATAAGAAGTGTATACACACACCTAAATTAGCACACTCTCATAAACTTATTTTAGTTTGAAAGTATAAGTAAAAAATCATAAAAAATAATGCTAAAAGATACAGTTAATGGGGCTTTAAAAACAAAAAACAAACCAAACAGAGTTGTATACGAAGTAGCAAGAAAGTTGTGGTTTAGTCTCTTGATCGCACTTGTGGGATTTAAAGTGTAAGTTTTCGTTAATTTTTCCACTGAAACAGTCCAAAACAACAGAACTATACTCTTAGTGGCCTATGAAAAATACTATAAAATGCCAAATCTACACGAGACAATTGAATCTGGTTGAAACTTGTATATTTCCTAAAAAGCTGACAAATTTTGAACCTTACACTGAGAAGGACAATAATTATTATTGAAATATCTCTTTGTTCAAGACAAAGGGTTTATAACATTCAAAGGACACGATGGATAACTGTCTTTTTTATTCTCCGCTGATCAAAAATAGTAAAAGTGCTACATAGTCAACGAACCGTTATTTTTCACTGCATGTATACATGTAGGTTTCTACGCCATGGTGGAGTACTGCAAGAAGGTAAGATAAAATCGCTCGAAGAATTGATTGGAAAATTTGACATCGTTATCACCTGTGTCGGCGTAGGAGCTAAATCATTGCTTGGAGACGAATCAATGGTGGCGGTCAGAGGTCAGCTCATCAAGGTGAATGGTCACTCACTGTATATCGTCAATTCACAGAGTTGTTGATCGATCCTCGACACATGCTCAACAAGTTTTACTTTGTTTACTTATTTATTTTCAGGTGAGCGCACCATGGATGAAGAATTTTGTTCGAACCTTTAGCAGTTCTGAAGATGCATCGGATATGTACATATACCCAGGGTATGTGGCTACGGTACCTGACAAGTGTCATGTGTCTGTCAGTCAATCTGTCTGTCTGTCTGTCTGTCTGTCTTTCTGTCTGTCTGTCAGTCTGTCTGTCTGTCTGTCTGTCTGTGCCTGTGTGTATAGTCAATCTGCGACAGTGTCTGTTTAATTTACATGTACTTGATTTGTGATATGACTGTATATTCCACGTGGAATTCCATGTACTTGGTTTTAATAGCATTGCTGCAGAGTCTGCGTATAATTTGTTTGTGTTTCATTTACATAGCGTTGACGTTGTAAGTCTTGGTGGAACCTATCAAGTGAATAACTGTGACGAAGAGAATGACCAAGGAGATATAGATAGAATCTCAAAAAATGTCGCTGAAGTAGTTCCGGCTTTAAAGGTGTGATGCTGAGACACAATAGTATTCGTTTCTGGAGTGCCCTGAATGAGTATAACGCGATGTTGTCATCGTTAGATCCAGACAAAACATAAACGGATACTTGTGTTTATTTTATTCATTTTTTGAGATGTTATTCTGGATACTATTTCAAGTTAAATACATTCAAAATGATTGCGTCATCATATATTGTCTATTCTAGACTAGCTTTATATACCAAAAATAGATATTTTCCCAAGATATTTGGCAGTACTTTCGAACTGTTACCACTAATATTACGATGATAATAGGGAATCAAATGTCAGCGAATCCGACCACAGGCAGTAGGAATTATCAGACTGACGACTCGTCGAAAGTAAATTAGAGTTTAGTAGGTAGTCTTGTCATGATATGATCATCAGTTGTTGAACATCTCTTTCGATTTCTGCAAGACTTCGGGTATGTGTAAATAAAGAGGAAAATGCTGTATTCTCTGAACAAGTCGGAGGTAACCCATTTTCATTTCAGAATGTAAAGCCGTTGTTTTGCTGGACTGGCATTCGACCTTGCAGGAAGAACGGTGTTCGACTGGAACTGGACATGGTAGAGTACGGAAAAGATAAACTACCGGTATGTTTTATCACTTTTCTTCTCCTTGTCTGTGGTATCTGTGGAGTAGCTTCCGTGGTGTAACGTACACACCAAAGTGTGCATTTGATTTTAATTGCGTATTTGGATTAATAATTTGCAGCTTACTTTCTGGTTGATCGTAAAGTTTAAGCTATGGTTTTGATTAACGTTGGCATGAATCGGGTGATTATAGGTTATATGGTCACTACATCGAGTGTGGTACAGCCGGTCTCAGAGTTTTTCAGCAACATAATAAACTCAAGCCACTACCAACGAAACTTGTATCGTGATATACTGTTCCTTCACCCGGCAGGTGATACACAACTATGGACACGGAAGCTTCGGCATCATCGTCCATTGGGGTTGTGCTTTGGAAGCCACTGATCTTGTCAGGAAATGTTTGTCACAGTTGCGACTGACGTCACGTTTGTGAATTCAACACAAATCAAGCAGACTGTGTAGCCAAGACACTTATTCAAATATTTGGTCGTTAAAACGCGTGTTAATCTGCTGAAGAACCATGACGATTCGCCGAAACCATCCGTTATGTCTTAGCAATGAGCACACGGAATCAGGAAGCTTCATGAAGTGTTGGTTTGTAAAAAAATGAACACGTCTATTTGATTTCGAATGTCAGTTCATGTTGATTCGATTAGTGTTGTAAAGAGCTTAGATGGTAGCATCAAATTGTTGATTTCATTGTGTTTTCGAAAAGGGTTATTCTAGAAAGCCGTAAGCGGAGAGAGAGAGAGAGAGAGAGAGAGAGAGAGAGAGAGAGAGAGAGAGAGAGAGAGAGAGAGAGAGAGAGAGAGAGAGAGAGAGAGAGAGAGAGAGAGACTGAACGAATCTTTTTCCAACTGCGATCTTCATCCAAGTATACTTTATACTTATATGAGAGGCACAATCTAAAATCGAATCGGCCAGAGTTTGAACGCTACAGAAAATATCTACATCATCAAAGGTAACAAATTAAAACTATTAAGTTGATCTGTGTCAAAGATTCTTCGGTAATTAAAGCATTCATCATACAGCATATCTGCGACTGTAAGGAGAATGTTAACGGCAGAAAGCAAATGCGACCTTGTACACCAATCTTCAAACTTTTAAGCAGTATCGTCAATAACTCGCCAACGATGGATCGTCTGTCGCACTTCATGAACTCAGATTATAAGTTTTGGTATTGCTCGTTTCATTGCTGTAAATGAGCCCCTCATGAGGGAATTTTATTGATTTTATTAGCATCATTTCAAATGAATGTAAATACTTAAAGTTGCTGGAATGGCAAACCTATGCTGCATACTACAGGACCAACTGTCACCATTATGGATCACGTGACCATCGGTTCGTCGTTAGCAATTCCATAAATTATGCAGTTAATGTTGCAAAACAAACCAAAGTGTGATCCGTAGTCGACAGAAAATCTTTGAACAGCTAGTTGTGATAATGATATTTGACGTTTGCTTTTGTAAGAGCATGTCTATAGGTAGCTTCTAAATTGCATAATATCAAATTGGGAGAAGTGTTTTTATACACCTTGGTACCTTCATGTCCAAATTACTCTTTATGCTTGCTTTAGAATAATAATGTCTAGTTGATCGGAAGAGCAAGTTCTTGACATATTTTAAATAATCATAACAGGCTAACACTCATTAAATACATGTACACAAAATCAATGATGCAATTTTGCTATCGACGTTAGCTGATGAGTTTTAAACAAAGTGAACCAGGACAGAAACGTATGCTGATGATATGTTCCAGCTTTGAGTTGAATATAAACTTCGCATTCAATCCAGTTTCTCTAGCGCCCTCTCTAGTTTAACGAGATCCAAAAGGTTCTTCAGTCCTTTGTCAGTGGTAGCAGACGAATAAAAGAACTCCGGTGATTTGATGAGTATTGTCTTTAAGCCTCGTAAGTCTTCCCCAGTGTATCCAGAAAACCTCCCTTTCATATGTCCCAGGTTGTTTTTAATCAGCCACTGTGTGACATCGGCGTTGCTCTGTAACTGTGCAGATGTGCCTAGGGCAACCTGAGGATTTTCAGCCCGTGTGGTTACCGCGTTCTCTGCTTGCACTGGATATAAAACAAAATATCAGGTCTCAACAGTTGTGGCTAAAAACCCTTGTGCACTTTTTACATCGGTAGTATAATAGAAATAGACAATGACAGCTGATTCACACAACATTATCTAAGCAACGCATGCGTCTTGTCATTGCGAGTACCACATGATAATTCCATGGGTATAATATGCTTGAGGACATACAAACGCTATCAGTTGTCATTTTTCTGTTAAAATACGTAAATTACCCCTTTATATTGTAGGTTGAGGTTCAGATCAGGCCTGAAAGGGCTGAGTGGGTTGTGTAGCGTTTTTGACAACATAACATTTTTATCCATCAAAACTAATATAAAACACATAATAGTAAATACACCAGAGAGAAAAAAAGAAATTATCCATTTCAGTTTATGAAAAGTCAATATGTAAACAAACATGTGTACAGATCAGAAGAATGATGAAAGAGAATTAACGTAGCAAATGACACAATTACCAAGAAATAAACGCGAAAAGATAAAAGTATGCGACAGATATAATTGTAAAGGGTGTGCCTACCTTCCTCAACGAAGACATTTGTTCGTTGACGACGCCCTCTCTGGCCGAGTTCTTTGATTAGATTTTTCGTCATTTTTTCCATATTGCTCAGGTCGCTGAAGTCAAAATACAATTTTGTTCCGATCAAGATGCCAAGCCAACCGTCAGGAGCGTATCCTCTCTGCACACGCAGAGGTATGAATGGTTTGTGGAGTTTATAAGTGTATTCAGCTTCTGAGGGTTGAAAAACATGATACATAGAGGGTCAATGTTTCAGCGAGTTATGCTGGCAAGATGTCAAAAGGTCTATGAATTAGACTGATCCTATAAATTGCTTCTAATATTATTCTCTCAAATGAAGATTCTTGAAACTTGATGGCGTTACCATCTTACATCTTTAGTCGTACACGTTTGCTTGTCATTGTCTGTCTATTTGTCCTTCAAACTGTCCATCTTTCTCACTTCTCTCTGTATAGGTCTGTACTTGTTTGTTCGCCTTTCTGTCTGCCTGTCTATTTGCTTATGAATGTTCTATACCGTGTCATAGCTCGTCTGTAATATATTTGTACTATTCACGCGGAGTTTACATTACCTGATCGACAACTTGGACTGTCTTTGTATTTTTCGGACATGCAAATAAGCACTACCTCGGCCTTTTCTACCGCTCCAGCCATTGCTTCTAACGTAGAACCACCTGGGAAAGCAATGTGGTCAAATAAACGTGTTCGCAGGTGAGATGTACATGATACTTAGGATAAACTGTCTTATAAAACAAGTATATTTGCATCGAAAAAAATCTATGCTATTGTTATGTTAAAAATGAGCTATTAAAACGAGCTCAAGCACAAACTATTGAGAATTACTGACTTAATACTGTTGTCATTTGGTTTCTTAAGTGTGTTTGAATTGGTGATTTAAATTTTCACCTAAATTTTGTTTGTTCTTAGATTTGTTTGTTTGAGAATAAATTAAGAAAGAAAAACACCTTTGTTCCTGATTATGATGGCGATGGTAGTGATGATGATGATGGTGATGATGATGATGGTCACTGTGATAGTTGCTGTCAGAGATGCAGAAAACCATTCAAATGCCGCATAAGTTTACGGAGAGCATAGCTTCCAACTCATATCACCATTGATATCGAAATGGTAGTTGTAAAAGCAGTTGGTCATCTAACTTACCCATTTGTTCTATATCCATCCAAACGTTAAAGCCTGCCGCTTTCAGTCTATCTTTGATAGCAATGACTAATTTCTGACAATCCCATTGGTAGCTGATCATCACATGACCAGTCTTGACTTGGCTTAGACCGCGAGTTAACGACGTGTTTGCCAGTTCATCTTGATCTTCCTCCCTGAGTTCCCACAATGCACCACTGCAAGCTTTCTTCAAATCTTTGTCATCAGAATTCTGTAGTTTCTTCAGAGCTGTAGAAATGAAAAAGGGTCGATAATATTTGAGAAACTGACTTATCATGGACAGATCAGAAGAAAAAAGTATCAAGTCACTAGTTACTTACCATCAAGGCAGCCTTTCTCGTTGCGTATGCGATCTTTATTTTTGTTATGAAATGCCAAAGTCCAAATGGCCGTGGCTGCTAATCGCTGTTCCAGGGTTGAACACTCCGGTTGCAGTAATTGGACCAGTAGTGGAAGTACCCCATTTTCAACGAATTTTAGCTGTGTTAAAGTGAACAAGGAAATTGAAATTGTGTGAAACGTTAAGGGATAAGTACGCTGTTCAGGTATAACTAAAGATAGCAAGGTTAAACAGAGAAAGAAAATATGACATTTGAATTGGCGAAATTGGCGACTACATTGAAATTTTACTGTGGGTTATCGCAGATGATGTATGTTATCATGATCATCCATGCATGTAAGTGGCCACAGTACGAATTATGGTGTAAATATACATGTGTTCTCTACCCTTTAATCCATCAGATTTTCTTGCTTTCATATTTTCCTGTTTTTGTCCTCACGTGATTTCAAAATATGAATCTCACACGCCAAAATGCTTGACACTTTTTACAGACACGCTCGATCATTCCTTAAGCTTACTGCACTGATGATGTGCGTGGTGCAGTTTTTATTTGGACATGCAGCGAGCACTGTCGACGGAGAGCCTCTATGAAGCGTACAAAGCATTGGCCCTTACCTTGTTACCATCGTTTGCCGCTAAGTAAATTAACCCATCGACAATCTCTGTCACATCGAAGAAATATTCAGGCGACATGTGATCCTCGGCTGCTATGGCTGATTTAAGTATCATAAGCAGGAACTTGACACTTTCATCACCTGTCGAGATCTTGTCCACTTCCTCGTCCTTGATGACGTAGGCAAGAATCAAGACTGATATAGCTTGGATGGTGGCGTGCTTGCAGTTCAGGTAACCGGATAGGAGATCCACAGCATTTGCTTCGCGGAAATACACCCGGTTGTCAAGACAATTGCGGATGACGTTATGCAAAATACCCATGTTGCTTCTCACCATTCGATCTGGATTTATGAAGGAATAATCTTCCTCTCCTGTCAGATTACTAGGACTGTTTTCTGGATCTTTTAATTGGTCGAACAGGATTTTGATGATGCCCGCTTTTCCAATTTCCCGACACATCGCCGGCAGAGCATCGCTTCCATTCCACAGAACAATTTTTGCGCAGTCATAGACATACGCTGCACGCATATCCTTTTCGGAGTCGAATTTGTGGCTACTTGTTTCTAATTTGAAACTTTTCAGATAGTCAAACATCTTCAAGAAGACTTCAACGTATTTAATTTTCACTAGATATTTGGCTTGCTTGATCGTACGTTGTTTCGAAGTTGGATCCAAACATTCCGCCATATCTTCCGCGGTCTTGACTGCATCAAAAG